>NC_041380.1:240438810-240555005 GCF_002162155.2 Triticum dicoccoides | reverse complement strand
CGTCCGCCGCGTCGTCCCACCGCCGACCGCACCGCCCCGGCTCCTCCGCGCCTCCTCGCCGCGGATCCGGCCTCGCCGGCGCCGGATCCGTCCTCCCCTGCCCTCCGACGAGCTTCCCCCAGCTCCAGTCTACTCCTCCCTCAACTCCGGCGACGTTCTCTGGTGAACCTCGAACCACGTGCAAAACCCTAGATCTGGAAACTCGGAGGTTGAAATTCTTCCAGGTCTTTTCCCCCTGTTATTTTTATGCCATGTTCAACATGCTATATCTCCATGACCGTAGCTCCAATTCATGGATATGATATGTGGAAATGTTCACCTCATTAAGATCTGAGTGTTAGTGGTATTTGCATGCATGTTACTGTCCATTTTGAAGCCATTATCCTCGTTGCAAGAGTGCTATATGATGTTAACTGCTGGTTCTTAACAAAACATGGAGATTTGTCATTTTTGTTGCATTTTGTGTGTGCATCCTATGAGCATGATGTCTACATGTGTTTTGAACTACATCATGCCATCTTTACATAGGTGCAAGTCTATTATTTTTAGGATCTATGTGGTGACTAGCACAAGCATGCAAAGTAGGCTCCATGATGTTACTGTTTTCAGACAGTTAGGATTTTGCTAAGTCCTTTTCCTGATGTTATTTTGATGCCATGTAAACTTGTTGCTACCATGAGATCCATGCTTATTTTGAGGTAGTTCAGTAAGGATGTTTTGAACATGTGGTTATGGTCTATCCATTAATGCCTCTGGTTGCAATTATGGAGTACTCTTGTATGTATATTTTTTGCTCTACTTTTGCTAAATATTGTTCCTGGAAGATTGTTAACATGTTAATCAATATTACCATATGTTTTGCTAGTGATCCATGCATCCTATGAACTTGCTCTTGCCATGTTTAGCTTCATGAACATGTCTTCTTACTGTTGGTATGCTTGTGTTGTCATGTAATGCTTTGTGGTGAGTAGAATGAGCTTGCAAAGTTGCTATCATGAATCTGTTTATGCCGTGCTCTGTGTTTCTTCTAAGTCTGAACCTGTTAACATAACTTTCCATGTTTGCCTGGCTGCCATCATATTTCTTGTGCCTTTTTGGCTCATGTTCAGTAAGGGAGTTTTATTAAGTGCATCTAGTAGGAGCATGCCATGCCTTTTTTCCATGATATTTTCCTGTAGCATGTTGTTTGTTTGCTCTAAACATTGTTTCCTGATGTTGTTTTGACATGTTAGTATTTTCACCAAGTCCGTGAAGCTGATATCTTTTGCACTTTGGCCATGCTTGTTTGAACCTGTTCTAGTGTGATTTAGCCGTAGCTCATTGTTTATGTTTTTTCAAGAATCTCTTGTACATCACTGCCATATGCTTTGTTGCTGTGGTGGAGTGCAGTAGCTTAGTTTCTTGTTGCATTCTAAGTGCTATCATGCTATTAATCATATATTTGCATCATCCTTGTTTTGCTTGTCATCTGCAAATCGTGCATCCGTTTCCGGTGATCCCTATATCAATTTCGACTGATATCACCTCATCTTTCCAGAGGCATACTTGTTTTGACAAGTTGGTGCCTTGATCATCTTTTCCCTTCCGGAGTACCCATATGCATTGCACATCATATCTTGCATATCATGCCATGTATTGCATCATGTCGCTTGTGCATTGCACCGTTTGATTGATTGTTATTCCATTGCTTGCGTTCTTGCTTTGAGTAGAGCCGGGAGATGAGTACGTGAATGAGGAACCTGTTGAGTACGCTAACAAGGATCAAGCTTTCGAGAACTCTGAGAACATTGCATGCAAGATGACCATACCCTCGATATCACTTCTATCTTTGCTTGCTAGTTGTTCGCTCTATCGCTATGTCGCTCTACCTATCACTTGTTTATCATGCCTCCCAGTTTGCCATGTCAAGCCTCTAACCCACCTTCCTAGAAAACCGTTGTTTGGCTATATTACCGCTTTTGCTCAGCCCCTCATAGCGTTGTTAGTTGCAGGTGAAGTTGAAGTTTGTTCCATGTTGGAACATGGATATGTTGAGATATCACAATATCTCTTATTTTAATTAACGCATCTATATACTTGGTAAAGGGTGGAAGGCTCGACCTTTTGCCTGGTGTTTTGTTCCACTCTTGCCGCCCTAGTTTCCGTCATACCGGTGTTATGTTCCTTGATTTTGCGTTCCTTATGCGGTTGGGGTTATGGGACCCCCTTGACAGTTTGCCTTGAATAAAACTCCTCCAGCAAGGCCCAACCTTGGTTTTAACATTTGCCACCTAAGCCTTTTTCCCTTGGGTTCTGCAGACTCAAGGGTCATCTTTATTTTAACTCCCCCGGGCTAGTGCTCCTCTGAGTGTTGGTCCAAACTAGAGCCCTTTGCAGCGCCACCTCGGGAAAACTTGAGGGCTGGTTTTAGTTGTACGGATTGCTCATCCGGTGTGCCCTGAGAACGAGATATGTGCAGCTCCTATTGGGATTTGTCGGCACAATCGGGTGGTCTTGCTGGTCTTGATATACCATTGTCAAAATGTCTTGTAACCAGGATTCAGAGACTGATCGGGTCTTTCCAGGAGAAGGAATATCCTTCGTTGATCGTGAGAGCTTGTGATGGGCTAAGTTGGGACACCGCTGCAGTGTATAAAATTTCAAGAGTCATGCACGCGGTTTTGTGGTAGATGGGAATTGTTAATATCTGGTTATAGAGAACTTGACACCTGACTTAATTAAAATGAATCAACTGCGTGTGTAGCCGTGATAGTCTCTTTTCGGCAGAGTCCAGGAAGTGAACACGGCCTTGCGTTATGCTTGAACGTAAGTAGTTTCAGGATCACTTCTTGATCACTTATAGCTTTTCGACTGTTGCGTAGCTTCTCATCTTACTCTTATCTGCGTATGTTAGCCACCATATTTGCTTAGCGCTTGCTGCAGCTCCACCTCATTACCTTATCCTACCCATAAGCTTAGATAGTCTTGATCTCGTGGGTGTGAGATTGCTAAGTCCTCGTGACTCACGGATACTTCCAAACAGTTGCAGGTGCCGATGATACCAGTGCAGGTGATGCTCCCAAACTCAAGTGGGAGTTCGATGAGGACCTTGGTCGTTACTATGTGTCGTTTCCTGATGATCAGTAGTGGAGCCCAGTTGGGACGATCGGGGATCTAGCATTTGGGGTTTATCTTCCTTTTCTTTTGGATTTGACCATAGTCAGTCTATGAGTGTATTTGGATGATGTATGAATTACTTATGTATTTTGTGAAGTGGCGACTGTAAGCCAACTCTTTATCCCTTTGTTATTCAGTACATGGGATCGTGTGAAGATTACCCCTCTTGCAAAAAAACCACCATGCGGTTATGCCTCTAAGTCGTGCCTCGACACGTGGGAGATATACCCGCATCGTGGGCGTTACATTTCCGGTGATTACCGTAGTTTGAGGAGTTCATGTATTCACTAAGTGCTAATGCTTTGGTCCGGTTCTTTATTAAAAGGAGCCTTAATATCCCTTAGTTTCCATTAGGACCCCGCTGCCATGGGAGGATAGGACAAAAGATGTCATGCAAGTTCTTTTCCATAAGCATGTATGACTATATTCGGAATACATGCCTACATTATATAGATGAATTGGTGCTAGTTCTGTCTCACCCTAGGTTATAACTGTTGCATGATGAATGCCACCAGACATAATTATCCATCATTGATCCATTACCCATGAGTTTGTTTCATATTGATCTTTGCTAAGTTACTTTTCCGTTGCCACTGTTATGATTGCTACAAAACTGCTACTGTTACTTTTGCCACTGTTACCGTTACTTCCATTCTACTTTGCTACTAAATACTTTGCTGCAGATATCAAGTCTTTCAGATGTGGTTAAATTGACAACTCAGCTGCTAATACTTGAGAATATTCTTTGGCTCCCCTGTGTCGAATCAATAAATTTGGGTTGAATACTCTATGCTCGAAAACTATTGTGATCCCCTATACTTGTGGGTTATCAGGGTGTCACAAATCCGTCAAGCAAATCTCAACTTCTTACTAGTTCTTACCCAGCAACAGGCGGTGATTAGCAACCGTTGTAGCCAAAACTCTCAAAGCTTGGGAGCGATTGCCAGGGAGAGTGAAATCAACGACGTAGATGTATGTGGAGCTGGGATGGCTTATGATGTGGTAGCAGAAAATGTCAGCAATAATCAATTCAGAGATGCAAAGTTGAAAAAATGCTCAACGACGGTACTGTGCTGGTCCTAAGCTAGACCGTGCCAGAGACACGAACCTAGAACAGTAACAAAATCACGGCGCGACACGAAAACAAGGGCACACTTTGGAATTTTTCTTTTTTTTGCGCTCCTTTTTTGCCCTCTTTTTTTGCACTCTTTTTTGGCGCTCCTCTTTTTTTGCCGAAAATCACTATAATGGCAAGTGTCTTAAAACTCTTCCCAAGTCAAAATTACAAGATAGGCACGAAATTTTTTTGACTATATTTTTTTCCGGAAATTAGGGCAGCGATGACCAAAAAGTGCGACAAAAAGTCACTATGATGGCGAGTGTCTCAAAATGCTCCGTGGGACCTAAAACTAGGATAGGGAAAAAATATTTCCAGTCGCCTAAATTTTGGCCTAAAAACTACTCGGGGGTGTCCACACTTCTTGTTTCAGAACCTACTCAGGCAAGGAAACACGAATCTGACAATAGATGGATCTGGAAAACAAACCTAATATGAAAAGAACTCGGACTGGTGGTGGATATATGGTGGTATGATATGGCAGTGGTTGTGGGATATGTTAGCGATGGTGGCATATGGTAGCGGTGGTGGTATATGGCAGCGGTGGTAGGATATGGCAGCGGTGGTGGTTTATGGCAACGATTGTAGGATATGGCAGCAATGGTGAGGATGGTACGGCGGCGGTGTGACAAACTATGACAGAAGTCAAAACTCTAAAGGACTAGACGCTAAGACCAGCTACTAGACACGATGATGCAACCGCAAATTGAATAAAGCAAAACCCTAAAAATATTATGGAAAGGCTCAGATTGGTTCAGATATGAACTAAACCTATTTTTTGGCTTTTTCATGGACTTTAGGTATGAATAACAGACTCGATCTAACTATGACAAAGTGGAAAATGTCACCGAGCCACCTGGAAATCAGATACCACTTGACAGAGGCAAAGTTGTCCCGTCTTTCGATGAGATGGCGGCTATTGTTTTTGGTGGAGTAGACTTTGACGATCCGACTATGAACGTGTGAGGACGTCGCACCTTAGAAATCGCTAAACCAACTCCAAGAGGTTATTGACCACGCCGAAGCACGATCAACCTGACCACGAAGGTCTATTTCCTGCAAGCAAACAAAGAACAAACAAAAAACTGAAATTGCAATCTGGATATTGCGAATGTAAGAGGAAAGCTTTATTAATGAAGGTGGGGTTCCGTGATGTCTTGGTCTGGTCAATGAACACAAACGAAGTACGCAAAGTTGTAGCTTTGGCGAACTTTTAATCTAAACAACCCCTCCCCCCCCCCCCAAGTCTAAACGATGCCCTAAGGGCTGTATATATGGAGGAGTGATGTCTACTATGCAGCTTTATTCTTGTAGACTCGTGGTGGGCCTCCAAGCGCAGAGTTTTGTAGGACAATAGCAATTTTTCCTCAAGTGGATGACCTAAGGTTTATCAATCCATGGGAGGCCTAGGATGAAGATGGTCTCTCTCAAACAACCCTGCAACCAAATACAAGAAATCTCTTGTGTCCCCAACACACCTGATACAATGGCAAATTGTATAGGTGCACTAGTTCGGCGAAGAGCTGGTGATGAAAGTGTAATACGGATGGTAGAAATATATTTTTAAAATCTGAATAAATAAAAACAGCAAGGTAGCAAATAGTAAACAGGCACAAAAACGGTATTGCAATGCTTGAAAATGAGGCCTAGGGTCCGTACTTTTGCTAGTGCAATCTCTCAACAATGCTAATATAATTGGATCATATAACCATCCCTCAACGTGCAATGAAGAATCACTCCAAAGTTCCTATCTAGCGGAGAACATAAGAAGAAATTGTTTGTAGGGTACGAAACCACCTCGAAGCTATTCTTTCCAATCGATCTATCCAAGAGTTTGTACTAAAATAACACCAAGTAATTTTGGATTCATAATATTCAATCCAACACAAAGAACCTCAAAGAGTGCCCCAAGATTTCTACCGGAGAAACAAAGACAAGAACGTGCATCAACCCCTATGCATAGATTACCCCAATGTCACCTCGGCAATCTGCGAGTTGAGTGCCAAAACATATATCAAGTGAATCAGTATGATACCCCATTGTCACCACAAGTATTCATATGCAAGACATACATCAAGTGTTCTCAAATCCATAAAAGTATTTGATACAATAAAACGAAATCTCAAAGGGAAAACTCAATTCATCACAAGGTAGAGAGGGGGAAACACCATATGATCTGACTATATTAACAAAGCTCGTGATACATCAAGATCATGACATCTCAAGAACACAAGAGAGAGAGAGAGCGCGCGATTAAACACATAGCTACTGGTACAAACCCTCAGCCCTGAGGGTGGACTACTCCCTCCTCATCATGGTGGCCGCCGGGATGATGACGATGGCCACCGGTGATGATTTCCCCTCCGGCAGAGTACCGGAACGGGGTCTAGATTGGTTTTCGGTGGCTACAGAGCCTTGCGGTGGTGGAACTTCTGATCTAGGGTTACCCCGAGGATTTTTGGATTATTTGGTGATTTATAGGACAAAGAGGGGGTGCAAGAGGCCATGGAGGTGGGCACAACCCACCTGCGTGTGCCTGGGCCCCCAGGCGCGCCTTGGTGGGTTGTGCCTTCCTCGGGGCACCCGCCAGGTGCTGCTCTAGCCCAATGGATGTCTTTTGGTCCATAAAAGATCCAGAAAAAGTTCGCGGTGTTTGGACTCCGTTTGATATTGATTTCCTGCGATGTAAAAAACAAGCAAAAAACAGGAACTGCCACTGGGCACTGGGTTAATAGGTCAATATGTTAGTCCCAAAAAATGATATAAAGTTGCTATAAAATGATTGTAAAACATCCAAGAATGATAATATAACAACATGAATACTTCATAAATTATTGATACGTTGGAGACGTATCAGCATCCCCAAGCTTAATTCCTACTCGTCCTCGAGTAGGTAAATGATAAAAGAAATAATTTATGAAGTGTGAATGCTACCAAAGTGCACAAGTTTGATCAATGAAAATGTCAATCACTTTTCGTAGCATCATAACAAAAATTCTTTCTTATAAAACTTCTCATGTTAAAGTAGCAACCAATTCACATGTTAAGGTCCAAACAATGAATTATCTTGTAAGTCAACAACCTATGTTCTCAGTCACCAAGCAATTGTAATTCAACTTATTCAACAGAGTTTAAGTAAGAGCTCCACATACTCAACCATCATATAGTCTTCTATGATTGCTAACACTCACTTCATACACATGAGAAAATGTTTCAAATGGACATATAGAAAGATAGGGGCTTATAATTTCTCGTCCCAACGTATTCACCTCAAGCGTGATGTCAACAATAATAACTCATGCTACCCATATCCAACTAGATATATGTGCCTAGATCTTTCCTCACCACATGATGCTTGCCAAAAGAGAAAAATAAAAGGGAATAGAGATAAAAACTTTGACTCTTGCATGAAAGTAAATACATAAAAGTAAAAGGTAGGCCCTTCACAGAGGGAAGCAGAGGTTTCCATGCGCTTATTTGTTTGTATGCTCAACCCCTTAGTGCAAAAGAACGTCACATTATATTGCCCCTTATGATAGCAACCTTTATTATGCAGTCTGTCACTTTTATTCTTTGCCATCACAAGTTCATACAACACTCGATTTTCTCTTACACTAAATGAGCTAACACTTTTAGAAGCAATTTTTACTGCCTTATTGCACTGATGACAACTTACTTGAAGGATCTTGCTCAATCCTTAGGAAGGTATGGTGGACTCTCGAAAATAAGATTTGGGTTTAAGGGTTTTTGGATGCACAAGTAGTATCTCTACATGGTGCGGAATTTTTGGCTAGCAAAGATGGGGGGCAAGCACCACATGTTGAAGGATCTATGACAATATAACTTCTATGTGAATATGAACAAACACAAACCATTATGTTGTCTTCCTTGTCCAACCTAAACAATTTTGGCATATAATATTTTGATGGGGGCTCACAATCACAAAAGATTTCCAAGATAGTGTATTTGCATGTGAAAGTTCTCTTCCTTATACTAATTATTCATGAATTGCTTGTATGACCAATATTGTGATTGTCAAGCTTCAAAAGATTTCACCTTCTAAACCTAATGTGAAGCTACCACTAGGCATGATATGAACATATAATTTCAGCTTCATTATATTCAATTTATTCAACGATTTACTCATAGGATATAAGTGAAGCACAAGGGTAAATGACAAATTACTCCAAAAAGATATAAGTGAAGATCAAGCGAGTAGTTAAGTAAATGGGTAGCTATTTGAGGACTCTATCTTATTTAAAAACTTTTAGATCTAAGTATTTTATTAAAACAGCAAGCAAAACAAAATGACATTCCAAGAATAGCACACATTATGCGAAGAAGCAAAAACTTAGGCTCAACCGAGACTAACCGATAATTGTTGAAGAAGAAAGGTGGGATGCCTACCGGGGCATCCCCAAGCTTAGATGCTTGAGACTTCTTGAAATATTATCTTGGGGTGCCTTGGCATCCCCAAGCTTGAGCTTTTGTGTCCCCTTCATCCACACAAAACTCAACAAGAACTCGTGAGATAAGTTAGTATAAACTAGGGCAAAAACTTTATCATTCTCTACTATAGAAAATCACTAAAATTATTATTAAACATTTCATACTAAATTCCTCTGCATATTTAACAGTCCTAACCTCAAATATAATCATTAAACAAGCTAACATATGCAAACAATGCAAACATAACAGCAATCTACCAAAACCGTACAGTCTGTATAGAATGCAAGAGTATAAATACTTATTTAACTCCAAAAATTATGAAAATTTAACACACTGTAGAAACTTTATCAGAGATTAATACGCAAAAAGTTTCAACATTTTATCACATTCTGAACTTTCTTGGGAATTTTTGCAACAGCGGTAAACTTAGTGTTTTGAAACAGCAACATATAGACTTGCGAAATAAGCATGGTAAAGGAAATCCTTGGAATTTTTATTGAAAAGAAAGATGCAAAATATTATTGTAAATAACAGAAAGCAAATCCTAAAAAAATAAAATGATGCTCCAAGTAAAACTCATATCATGTGAAGAATGAAAACATAGCTCCAAGTGAGGTTACCGATAATGTTGAAGATGAAAGAGGGGATGCCTTCCGGGGCATCCCCAAGCTTAGTTGCTTGGATCTTCCTTGAATATTACCTTGGGGTGCCTTGTAATCCCCAGGCTTAGGGTCTTGTCACTCCTTATTCTCCTCATATCTATATCTCACCCAAAACTTGAAAAACTTCAATCACACAAAACTCAACGGAACTTCGTGAGATAGGTTAGTATGATAAAGAGCAAAGCATTTCACTTTGGTACTGTTAAAGATAAGATCCATAATTTTTTCCACACAATTCCTACTATAGCATATCATTTCCATGATTTATATTGAGCAATATAAGCCATAGAAACTAGAAAACAAGCAAACTATGCATTGAAAAACAGAATCTGTCAAAAACAAAACAGTCTGTAGTAATCTGTACTGCAACCATACTTCTGCTACTCCAAAAATTCTAAAAAATTAGGACAGCTTGGGAAATTTGTCTGCTGATCTTCCGCAAAAAGAATCATTATTTTATCGCACTTATGTTTAAAAAGAGAATTATTTCCTGATCGCAAAAGTTTATGTTTTTCAGCAAGATCAAATCAACTATCACCATAGACCATCCCAAAGGTCTTACTTGGCACTTTATTGAAATGAAAGCAATAAAACATGATTACTAAAGTAGCCCAATCATGTGAACACACAAAAATAGTAGGGGTGAATGTTGGGTTTTCTCCCAACAAGCGCTTTTCTTTAATGCCTTTTTGCTAGGCATGATGATTTCAATGATGCTCGCATAAAAGATAAGAACTGAAACACAAAGAGAGCATCATGAATCATAAGTTCCTCTCTAATAATAATTTTCAATAGCATCGTGAATGGATTCATCAATATAACCATCACATAAAGCAATCTTTTCATGATCCAAAAGCATATAAAAAATTATTACTCTCCATATAAGCAAGTTTATTCTCATTCACAATAGTGGGAGTATCATATGAAACTTGAATACGAAAAACTGTTCCCATATTAAGAGAGTAATGTCCGTTAAAAGGATATTCAAAATTATGACAATAATTATCACTACTTTTTATAACATAAGTATCACCACAATAATCATCATAGGTAGTAATGCGGAGCATCCCACGACCATCCCCATGGACGCCACCTCAACTATCCAAGCTCCAAGTGGACCAATGACAAGGGCTAGGGCACGTGCTATTCAATCCGAGGTGACATCACTCCTACTTGAGTTTTCTCCCTCTTCAAGTGAGACATGGCTACTGCCTAAGTCCGAGATACTATGCGTCATCAGGTACAACGCTCAAGACTCGGAGCCGAGGACTGTAGAAGAAGAGACAAGCGTCAACACTCTAGACAGCCCGGAACTTCCGGCCAGAACCCGGAACTTCCGGCCCCCGGACCTTCCAGCCGACCCGGAGCTTCCGGCCGCCGATGACCTCGACCAGCCCAGGCGTGCCAACTCTCAGGTTAGCCCGGACCCCGTCCCGGACCTTCCGGCGCCCGGAACCTCCGGCCGGCCCAGACCTTCCGGCCTCGGGATGCCAGCACATCTCCTCCGCGCCAACTCTCTGGTTAGGCCGGACCCTCCCCGGAACCTCCGGCGCCCAGAACTTCCGGCCTAGCCCGGAACTTCCGGCCCTGCCTGCGCGTAGCCACTTGGGCCGAGGCCTGTGTACCCTTTCATCACCTAGACTGTATATACTCTATCCCATACAACTTTCTAGGGTTAGCGTTGGTTTAGCTCATACTTAGAGATAGAGCTTCGCTCATCCACATCGGATCTACTCCTTGTGAGAGACCGCGGCCTCTTCGGAGAAGATCCCTTTGGATTCAAGACCTCCTCGCGGAGAAGATCCCCTCGTGGATACAAGACCTCCTCACGGATAAGAACCGGCTACCCTTTTGCACCATCCTTAGTTGTCCGTGGATTCGTGTATCGTTCTATGTATTCGAGGATCTAGCGCATGTGTAACTTGTTCTTGTTGGTTGAGTGATTCTCTTGTGTTTCCCCTTGTGTTTCCCTCGTTTCCCCCTCGTGTTCTTCGCGGGATCCGCTCCTTCCGTGAAAGATCGGGCGATTAGGGTTCTACCCTACATCATCTTGGTATCTAGAGCAAGGTTGATCACGATTTCGGAGCCTCCTCGTTGTGTTTCTAGCCTAATTTTGTTGTTTTTTGTCCTAATCCAAAAATCCCCACCAAAAATAGCCCCAAATTTTTTTTGTGATTTGTTCGTGTGTTGAGATTTTGTTGGTTTTGATCCGTGAATTTTGTGTGTGGCTCGTAGATCTAGCCTCCCCACCCTTCTTTTCCTCCAACTTCTTCTTTTCCCCCTTCGGATTTGGGCTTTTCCCCCAAGTTTTTCCACCCAAATCCACGATCCCAAAGTCCCTGTTCTTGGCAGAATCCCGACCACCGGAACTTCCGGTCCAGCCCGGACATTCCGGCCCCCGGACCTTCCGGCCTTCCCCGGAACCTCCGGACCCCGGACCCACCGTCTTGCCCGGAACTTCCGGCTTCGACAGAAAGTTCACACTACTTCCACAGCTCCGCCCAAATTCCACCAAATTTTGTTCCAGTGCTCACCTTATACCATATATACTTCCTCATACCTCCTCCACTTCTGCATAACCCAACTATTTTTAGACTGTTTCGCTCTCCGACACAATTGCTACTTTGAAGTTTGAGAATTTGAGTTGCGGTACCGTATCCTTTTGTGTTTCGGCTATCTAGGTACGGTTCGACATCGACATCACCGCTGCTCATCTCCGCCACAGACGCGTCATCAACAACGACCACCTCGACTACGACTTGGTATTCGTGCCACCATTTTGACACCATACCGGAAGCAAGACCGGTAACCTCATCTTGGTATTGGACATATCACTCTTGCCACTACATTGATAGCCATCATAGCCTTACTCCTGTGCGTTACTTACCCATCGAGACTAGCCATTGAGTATTGCCGGCAACGAGACTTGTGCACGTTAGTGATCATACTTCCCATAACATGCATACATCATTGTTGCCTATATTGGTATCATCTCTTGTGTCACAAAGTTGTCATAGCATACTCACTTGCTATCTTGGTTCGTCAAGCATTGCATGAGAAAAGAGCTCAAACATCAAAAAGCCAACCAAGCTTTTAAGCAAAGAGGAAAGATAAGCAAAGAGCTTTTAAGCAAGAACCATAGCATCATACAACATTAAGATTGTCATACTCGATCATCTTGGATCATATCGTAGCAACACATTGCATTCAAAATATTTGGGATAGAAGTCGTTGCATTTTTGCTAAGTAGGTTGTGCACAAGTTCTTGTATCCGCCTATCGTGCAATCGTGCTAGCATCTCTCTCGTGTTGTGCAACAAGAGCATTTTTGTGGATTCCACATTTTGGCTCACCCTTGGTTGCACAACCCCACTTATCTTTTTGCGTTTGTGTTTCCGTGTACCTTATATGCTTGGTCTACTTGTTACACTGCATCTTGCGAATCTTTTCCAACATTATTGAAGCTCACTTACAATTGCATCAAATTTTGTGCCACCATCCTAACCAAGTTCCACCAAAAGCTTTTACTTGTGTAGGTGTGAGAAACCGACAAGAACTTGTACCAATTGTGCTATTTCCTTGTCCTACATTGGAGTGATCCTCGATCCACTTTCAACTTCGGTCAAGGTACATTTGGTACTCGTTCCTCTCTTTCTACCACTCACATTTGTCTTGGAATGATGGATAGGCCAAGTACTTCTACCAACCCACTCTTCATGGAGCAAGACAACGACATGAACTCTTTCGTCACCAAGAGTCATCTCTTTGGTGCACAACGTGCTTTGCATCAAGAGCAACAAGCTATGAGTGAACGCATCGACAACCTTGCCGCCGACTTGCAACTTTCCGAGCAACGTACAAGGGACTACTTTGACCACAAGCTCGACAATCACAAGCAAGAGAATGACGCAAGGATGGACGAGATTCGCGCTTTGTTGCTCAGCCGCTCTTCTTCCACTTCAAGAAGGAGCCGTTCAAGTCGCCATTCCAACTCAAGTACACCGACATCGAACATTCTTCGTCGAGCCACGCGCACCGACCGTCAAGCAAATCTCAATCCGCTTCGGGATACCGACTCTCAAGAGCGCCGACGACGTCAAGCTGAAGAAGCCTTTGCGCTGGCTCGCGAACGATAACAACAACGCCAACATGAAGAGGAAGAACACGCGCGTCTACACCAAAATGCACACGATGCCGAGGCTCAACGTCAAGCACAACAACTCCGTGACGCTCAAGAACTTGAGGCGCAACAAGCTCTACGCGATGCGAGTCGAGCCGTTGCCGACCGAGGCCGACAAGCCGTGAAGAAGAGGAAGCACTTCGCGAAGAAATTCATGAGCGACGATTTCAAGCTCGCAGGCACCATCTAGTGCCCCTTCGAGCTCGACGCGTTCCTCCACCAGCTCGCCAAGACCATCAAGTTCATCAAGAGCATGAAAACAATGGGAATCCTCCGCGACAAGATCAACACGAGATTGACTACCCTCTGCATCAAGAGCACCACGAGTTGGACAATCATCTTCAACATGGGCGTCATCATCCCCGACCCCAACACAATGAAGAGCAACGCTACGGCAAGCTCAAGTTCACCATGCCCAAGTTCAACGGAAGCAACAATCCCGAAGAATACCTTTCATGGGCATTGAAAGTTGACAAGATCTTCCGTTTGCACAATTATGAAGAAGAGAAGAAGATCGCGATGGCATCCCTTGAGTTCCAAGACTACGTCCTCATTTGGTGGGAACAAGTCATTGAGCGCCGCGAGGCAAGAGGTGATCCACCCATCACTACTTGGGCACAAATGAAGGATGTCATGAGAGCACGCTTCGTGCCTACCTTCTACAACCGCGACCTCTTCAAGAAACTCCAACAACTCAAGCAAGGAACCAAGAGCGTTGAAGAATACTACAAAGAGATGGAGATTGCAATGATAAGGGCCAATGTGACGGAAGATGATGAGCAAACTATGGCACGTTTCTTGAATGGACTCAATCATCCTATCAAGAAGATCGCCGACTTCCAGCCATACTCAAATCTCATCGAGCTCGTGCACCAAGCTACCAAAGCGGAACGCCGAGTGCAAGATGATTTCAAGTATGCCAAGTTCTCATCCAAGTCCTATGATTTCTCCAATAACCAAGCTTCAACGACTCCAACACCGACTACAAGACCGTCTACTTCCAACATCGACAAGTCGACTTCCAAGAAAGCTTCGCCTACTACAAGCAACTTCAAGCCGAGAGCTTCATCATCATCAACCCCTACCGATGAGACCGTCAAGACGAGCTCCCTCAAGTGTTTCACTTGCGGAGGCCGAGGCCACAAGTCCTATGAGTGCACCAACAAGTGCTCCATGATCTTCAACGACGATGGCACTTATGATTCCATGAGCGAAGGAGAAATGGAAGCCCTTGATCAAGTCGCCATGCACCGCCAAGTGAACAATGAAGAAGAACAAGTCTTTTGTGATGAAGACTCAAGCCCCACACTTGTTGTCTCCAAAGTCTTGACTCTCTAACATCACCAAGATGAAGACCAAAGATGCACCATATTCCACACCAAGGCCGGCATCAATGGACGATCTGTCAAGGTCATCATCGATGGAGGGAGTTGTCACAATCTCGCAAGTGAAGAACTTTGCTCCAAGCTCCATTTGCCCAAGACGAAGCATCCACATCCATATAAAGTGCAATGGCTTAGTGTCTCCGACACTATCCAAGTCGAGCACCGAGTACAAGTCTCCTTCAAAATCGGCGCCTACGAAGACACCTTAGAGTGTGACGTCATCCCAATGACCGTTTGACATCTTCTCCTTGGACAGCCATGGCAATTCGATAGAGGAGTCGTCCACAACGGCCGAATGAACCACTACATCTTCAAGATGAAGGGCAAGGAGTACGTCCTCCGTCCAATGTCGCCAAGTCAAGTGATCGCCGACAAGCATACCACCCATCATGGAGATCATAGTGAGAGAGCGAGCCACCAAAAAGAGAGCGCCACAAGCCAAATTTGAGTGCCTCCACGATGAGCGAAAACAAGAACCTAGTTCTATTTGCCACCAAACGTGAAATGAGAGAAGTGTGTGAGAACCCATCTAGTGTCCTACACTACGTCCTCATGTGCAAGGACAATGCACCACAAACTAACACTTCTCACACTCTTCCTCTAGTGTTGTCTTCTCTTTTGCAGGAATTTCAAGATGTTTTCCCCGATGAGCTACCTCCGGGACTACCTCCACTTCGAGGCATTGAGCACCGCATCGACCTCATCCCCGGAGCACCACTTCCAAAAAAAGCTCCCTACCGCGTCAACCCCGACGAAACAAAAGAAATAAAAAGGCAAGTAAAGCATCTCATAGACCATGGACATGTGCATGAAAGTTTGAGCCCTTGTGCCGTTCTGGTCATTCTTGTGCCAAAACGTGATGGTAGTTTTCGCATGTGCTCCGATTTTAGACCAATCAATGCTATCACCGTTTGCTATAGGTATCCCATTCCACGCCTAGATGATATGCTTGATGAGCTTAGCGGTGCCACTATATTTTCTAAAATTGATCTTAAAAGTGGTTACTATCAAATCCGCATAAAAGAGGGTGATGAATGGAAAACCGCCTTCAAAACCAAGTTTGGTTTGTATGAGTGGTTAGTCATGCCTATGGGTCTCTCGGTAGCACCGGGCAGTTTTATGTGCCTTATGAATCATGTCTTTCGCCCTTACATTGGTATATTTGTTTTGGTTTACTTCGATGACATTCTTGTGTTTAGCAAATCTATCCAAGAGCAAGTCACCCATGTCCGCACCGTTTTGCAAACTCTTAGGAAAGAGTGTCTCTATGCTAATATGGAGAAATGCCTTTTTGGTGTTGATAAGCTCGTTTTCTTGGGTTTTGTGGTCTCTTCTAAGGGTGTTCATGTAGATGAGTCCAAGATCAATGCTATTAAGACTTGGCCGCAACCAACCAACTTGCATCAAGTTCGTAGTTTTCTTGGTCTTGCGGGTTTCTATCGTCGCTTTGTGAAGGATTTTAGCACCATTTCTTCACCTTTGCATGCTTTGAGCAAGAAGAATGCACCATTTATTTGGGGACCATCCCAAGATACCGCATTCAATGAGCTTAAGAATTTTCTTACTCATGCTCCCATGCTTGCTTTACCCAACTTCGACAAGCCTTTTGAAATTCATTGCGATGCTAGTGGTAATGGCATAGGAGGTGTGTTAACGCAAGAGAAGCGCCCCATAGCTTACTTTAGTGAGAAACTTTCCGGAGCGCAACTCAATTATCCCATCTATGACAAAGAGCTATATGCTTTAGTCC
Source organism: Triticum dicoccoides (assembly GCF_002162155.2). Taxonomy (NCBI): domain Eukaryota; kingdom Viridiplantae; phylum Streptophyta; class Magnoliopsida; order Poales; family Poaceae; genus Triticum; species Triticum dicoccoides. The sequence goes on along the minus strand of NC_041380.1, from coordinate 240,538,307 downwards.
GCGTTTTGCATGAATGGGAACACTACCTTCGTCCCCATGAGTTTATCAATCATACCGATCATGAGACTCTCAAGTATCTTAAGGGACAAACTAAGTTGAACAAGCGTCATGCTAAATGGAGTGAATTTATTGAGTCTTTTCCCTATGTCATCAAGTACATCAAGGGTAAAGAAAACATAGTAGCGGATGCTCTTTCCCGCATTTGCATGCTTGTCACGCAACTTGAGTTAGATGTCGTTGGCTTCAAGCATATCAAAGACTTATATGAGCATGATACAACTTTTGCCATTCCTTATGCTAAGTGTTTGTCGAATACATCTTGGGAACGCTATTACATCAAAGATGGCTACCTTATGAGAGCTAACAAACTTTGCATTCCCAAGTCCTCGCTTCGTTTGTTGCTTTTGCAGGAATCTCATGGAGGAGGCTTAATGGGACACTTCGGACGTGACAAGATGTTCTCCATGCTCTCGAAGAGCTACTTTTGGCCTAAGATGTTTCGGGATGTCAATCGTTTCACTAACCGGTGTTCTACATGTCGCAAAGCAAAGTCCAAAGCTCAATCTCATGGTCTCTATATGCCTTTACCTATTCCATACCAACCTTGGGAAGACATTAGCATGGACTTTGTCCTTGGTTTGCCTAGAACTTGAAATGGGAAAGATTCTATATTTGTCGTTGTGGACCGTTTCTCAAAAATGACACATTTTATTCCTTGCCACAAGATAGACGATGCTTCACATGTTGCTAATCTCTTTTGTAGGGAAATTTTGCGTCTCCATGGTGTGCCAAAAACCATCGTCTTGGACCGCGACGTCAAGTTCCTTAGCTACTTTTGGAAGACCCTATGCGCCAAGCTCGGAATCAAGCTACTCTTCGCCATGGCTTACCATCCTCAAACCGACGGCCAAACGGAGGTGACAAACCGCACACTCTCCGCTCTACTTCAAGTACTCATCAAGAAGAACATAAAGGAGTGGGAGGAGTGTATACCCATCGCCGAGTTCGCCTACAACCGAGCAAGACACTCAACAACCTGCAAGTCCCCTTTCGAGGTCGTCTACGGATTCAACCCTTTGTCACCATTGGATATTCTACCTCTACCACTCCAAGAGTGAATCAATTTGGATGCAAGTGCAAGAGCAACCCATATCAAGAAGGTGCATGAAGATACAAGAAACACCATCGAGCGCCAAGTACAATGCCTTGCGACCAAGCTCAACGTCAACAAGCAACCTATGGTCTTTAGCATTGGTGATCTCGTGTGGCTACACCTTCGCAAGGAGCGCTTTCCACAAGAACGCAAGTCTAAGCTTCGACCTCTAGCAGATGGACCCTTCAAGGTGCTCGCACGATACAATGACAACGCTTACAAGATCGAGCTCCCGCGCGACAAATACAACGTGAGCAACATTTTCAACATCAAAGATCTCTCTCCTTTTCCATGGTGATGAAGAACTCGATCCGAGGACGGATCTTCCCCAAGGGAGGGGAGATGATGCGGAGCATCCCACGACCATCCCCATGGACGCCACCTCAACTATCCAAGCTCCAAGTGGATCAATGACAAGGGCTAGGGCACGTGCTATTCAATCTGAGGTGACATCACTCCTACTTGAGTTTTCTCCTTCAAGTGAGACATGGCTACTACCTAAGTCCGAGATACTATGTGTCATCAGGTACAACGCTCAAGACTCGGAGCCGAGGACTGTAGAAGAAGAGACAGGCATCAACACTCTGGACAGCCCGGAACTTCCGGCCCCCGGACCTTCCGGCCGACCCGGAGCTTCCGGCCGCCGATGACCTCGACCAGCCCAGGCGTGCCAACTCTCGGGTTAGCCCGGACCTTCCGGCCCCCGGATGCCAGCACATCTCCTCCGCGCCAACTCTCTGGTTAGGCCGGACCCTCCCCAGAACCTCCGGTGCCCGGAACTTCTGGCCCTGCCTGCGCGCAGCCACTTGGGCCGAGGCCCGTGTACCCTTTCATCACCTAGACTATATATACTCTATCTCGTACAACTTTCTAGGGTTAGCGTTGGTTTAGCTCATACTTAGAGATAGAGCTTCGCTCATCCACATCGGATCTACTCCTCGTGAGAGACCACGGCCTCTTCGGAGAAGATCCCTTTGGATTCAAGACCTCCTCGCGGAGAAGATCCCCTCGTGGATACAAGACCTCCTCACGGAGAAGAACCGGCTACCCTTTTGTACCATCCTTAGTTGTCCGTGGATTCGTGTATCGTTCTATGTATTCGAGGATCTAGCGCATGTGTAACTTGTTCTTGTTGGTTGAGTGATTCTCTTGTGTTTCCCCTTGTATTTCCCCCATTTCCTCCTCGTGTTCCTCGTGTTCTTCGCGGGATCCGCTCCTTTCGTGAAAGATCGGGCGATTAGGGTTCTACCCTACATCAGGTAGGAGGCATGCAATCATCATAGCAAATTTGATCATTCAAAGTAAGGGGACTAAAAAGATCACCTCCATTAAGCATAGCACCCCCAAGCTTGGGACGAACATTAATTGCAGCAAATAAATTCTCAAACATGTCATTATCATCAAACATAGCATCCCCAAGCTTGTGGCTTGGCATATCATAAGCATAATTATTCTCATCATTAATGGTATGAATAGCACCAACGGTATGGTAATTGCTATCATCATAATTTCCCAAGTTGGTGCCAAAAATATTTCCAAGATAATTAGAAGTATCATTATCTTCCCAATCACAATCATCACAACAAGCAATGGGCATAACAAAATCATCATCAATAGTGCTCTCGGACATTGTGCCATAAAACATAGAAGCAATATCATCATCAAGTGCATCATCCTCCACAATTATTTTTGATTCATTTTCATGAGGCACAACAATAATAGGAGCAACACTATTTGGGAGAGATACCTTTTTACCTCTATTCTTTCTTCTTCTTTTTTCTTCTTCACCACATCACGTGTGGGTATAATTAATTTTTTCAAGCTTCTTATTGATGAGATTGGTTGAATAGGGAGCTCCTCCTTGTCACCTATTTCATCATGAGAGACAATAGGAGGGAAAGTGTAAATCTTTACCCTTTCACTAGTATTCCTTTTATATTCTATTGGTTTTCCCATCTTTCTATAGTTGGCAATATAAGCATTCTCATTGCAATTTACCATGCAAAACATATAGATATTCTTTAGTTTAGTTTCAATGTCATCCGTGAGAATGAATACTTCAAACCTACTATTTTTATGTGTCAATTCTTCACTCCCCCAAAATAGACAAAGCTCATTATAAAGTTCAACGGTGATCAAGTTATTGCAATATTTGGACATGATTCGATCATGAAAAAGCATGCATGGGAAATTAAGGTGACCAACATTATTGCAAAGATCAGAAGTAATAGGACAAAGAGAACATAATTTTGTAGCGAATTCATCTATCACTTTGAGCAAAGAATTAGTTCTATCATGTTTATGCTTCTTACGGAAGCTATCTTCTCTATAAGGCACGTCTTCACAAACTTTATACACTCCATAAAAATTGACATGCTTATAAGAAACATTTTCTCATGACTAGTGCAATAATCATTAGCATTTTGGATATAAAAGAATTGATACTAACAACATTGCAATCATGCTCATCATTCAAATATTTTGTGCCAAACCTATTGACTTATTCTTCTAACAATTGAGCACAATTTTTCGATCCATCATTTCAAGAAGGATATTCAAAAGATGATCAATATGATGCAACCTCAATTCCATTTTTTGTAGTTTTTATTTTTAACCAAACTAGGGATAAAACAAGAAATAAAGATTCAATTGCAAGGTCTAAAGATATACTTTCAAGCGCTTACCTCCTCGGCAACGACGCTAGAAAAGAGCTTGATGTCTACTACGCAACTTTATTCTTGTAGACTGATAACCCACAAGTATAGGGGATCGCCACAGTTTTCGAGGGTAGAGTATTCAACCCAAATTTACTGATTCGACACAAGGGGAGCCAAAGAATATTCTCAAGTATTAACAGTTGAGTTGTCAATTCAACTACACCTGAAAGACTTAATATTTGTAGCAAAGTATTTAGTAGCAAAGTAGTATGGAAGTAACGGTAACGGTGGCAAAAGTAATAGTATTGGTTTTGTAGTGATTGTAATAGTGCCAACGGGAAAGTAACTAACAAAGATCAATATGCGAAAAGATCATAGGCAATGGATCAGTGATGGATAATTATGTTGGATGCGATTCCTCATGCAAAAGTTATAACATAGGGTGACATAGAATAAGCTCCAGTTCATCAATGTAATGTAGGCATGTATTCCGAATATAGTCATACATGCTTATGGAAAAGAACTTGCATGACATCTTTTGTCCAACCCTCACGTCCTATTGGAAACTAAAGCATATTAAGGCCTCCTTTTAATAGAATACCGGAAAAAGCATTAACACTTAGTGAATACGTGAACTCCTCAAACTATAGTCATCATCGAGAGTGGTCCCGATTATTGTCACTTCGAGGTTACCGGATCATAACACATAGTAGGTTACTATTGACTTGTAAGATAGGATCAAGAACTCACATATATTCATGAAAACATAATAGGTTCAGATCTGAAATCATGGCACTAGGGCCCTAGTGACAAGCATTAAGCATAGCAAAGTCATAGCAACATCAATCTTAGAACATAATGGATACTAGGGATCAAACCCTAACAAAACTAACTCGATTACATGATAAATCTCATCCAACCCATCACCGTCCAGCAAGCCTACGATGGAATTACTCACGCACGGCGGTGAGCATCATGAAATTGGTGATGGAGGAAGGTTGATGATGATGATGGCGATGGTTTCCCCTCTCCGGAGCCCCGAACGGACTCCAGATCAGACCTCCCTAGAGAGATTAGGGCTTGGCGGCGGCTCAGTATCGTAAAACGCGATGAATCCTTCTCTCTGATTTTTTTCTCCCCGAATGTGAATATAAAGAGTTGGAGTTGAGGTCGGTGGAGTCTCAGGGGGCCCACGAGGCAGGGTGGCACGCCCCAGGGGGGACCACCCTACACCCTCATGGACAGGGTCTGGACCCCCTGGTGTTGATTCTTTCGCCAGTATTTTTTATTAATTCCAAAAATATTCTCCGTTGATTTTCAGGTCATTCCGAGAACTTTTATTTTTGCACAAAAATAACACAATGGCAATTCTGCTGAAAACAGCGTCAGTCCGGGTTAGTTCCATTCAAATCATGCAAGTTAGAGTCCAAAATAAGGTCAAAAGTGTTTGGAAAAGTAGATACGATGGAGACGTATCAACTCCCCCAAGATTAAACCTTTGCTTGTCCTCAAGCAATTCAGTTGACAAACTGAAAGTCATAAACAAAAACTTTTACAAACTCTGTTTGATCTTGTTGTTGTAAATATGTAAAGTCAACATTCAAGTTTTCAGCAAATATTATGAGCCAACCATATTCGCAATAACATTTAGGTATCATGTTTAGTCATATCAATGGCATAATCAACTAGCGAGCAATAATAATAAATCTTTGATGACAACACTTTATCAAAATAATCATAATATGATATAACAAGATGGTATCTCGCTAGCCATTTCTAAGACTGCAAAACATAAATGCAGAGCACCTCTGAAGATCAAGGACCGACTAAACATTGTAATTCATGGTAAAAGAGATCCAGTCATGCTCATACTCAATGTAAACTAATAGTAATGCATGCAAATGACAGTGGTGCTCTCCAACTGGTGCTTATTAATAAGAGGATGATGACTCAACATAAAAGTAAATAGATAGGCCCTCCTCAGAGGGAAGCAGGGATTTGTAGAGGTGCCAGAGCTTGAGTTTTGAAATAGAGATGAATAATATTTTGAGCGGTATACTTTCATTTTCAACATAACAACCGAGAGATATCTTCCATGCTACACACATTATAGGCGGTTCCCAAACAGAATGGTAAAGTTTATACTCCCCCACCACCAACAAACATCAATCCATGGCTTGTCCAAAATAACGGGTGCCTCCAACTAACAACAATCCTGGGGGAGTTTTGTTTGCAATTATTTTAATTTTAGCATGGGACTGGGCATCCCAGTTACCAGCCATTTTCTCGTGAATGAGGAGCGGAGTCCACTCCTTGTGTGAATAACCCACCTAGCATGGAAGATATAGACAACCCTAGTTGATACATGAGCTATTCGAGCATACAAAACAAAATTTCATTTGAAGGTTTAGAGTTTGGCACATACAAATTTACTTGGAACGACAGGTAGATAACGCATATAGGAAGGTATGGTGGACTCATATGGAATAACTGTTGGGGTTTATGGAAGTGGATGCACAAGCAGTATTCCCACTTAGTACAAGTGAAGGCTAGAAAGAGACTGGGAAGCGACCAACTAGAGAGCGACAACAATCATGAACATGCATTAAAATTAATCAACACTGAGTGTAAGCATGAGCAGGATATAATTCACCATGAACATAAATATCATGGAGGCTATGTTGATTTTGTTTCAATTACATGCGTGAACATGTGCCAAGTCAAGCCACTCGAATCATTCAAAGGAGGGTACCACCCTATCATACCACATCACAACCATATAGCATGTTGGAACACAAGGTAAACCATTATAAACTCCTAGCTAATTAAGCATGGCATGAGCAACTATAATCTCTAATTGTCATTGTAAACATGTTTCAATCATAATAGGCTGAATCAGGAACGATGAACTAATCATATTTACAAAAACAAGACAGGTCGAGTTCATACCAGCTTTTCTCATCTCAATCAGTCCATCATATATCGTCATTATTGCCTTTCAGTTGCATGACCAAATGGTGTGGATAATAATAATAATGCACGTGCATTGGACTAAGCTGGAATATGCAGGCATGTAATACAAGGGAGAAGACAAGGTAATATGGGCTCTTGGTTAGATCAATAATAATGCATATGAGAGCCACTCAACATTTTCATCATGGTCTTCTCCTCTCGACCCCCAAAGAAAAGAAATAAAACTATTTACACGGGAAAGCTCCTAACAAACAAAACAAGAACGAGAAATATTTTTGGGTTTTCTTTTAATTATTACTACTACAAGCATGGAAACTAAACTAGCTAAAAGCTACAACTAATTTTTTGGTTTTTCTTAAGGGTTTTCAAACACACAAGAAGAATGCTGGAAAAGAAAACAAACTAGCATGCATAGTACAATGAAAAAGTATGAGCACTGAAAACTGGAATGACTGTGTGGACATGAATGTAATGCCGGTGAGAAATACGTACTCCCCCAAGCTTAGACCTTTGGCCTAAGTTTGTCTATGGCCACTGATGGCCTGGTGGATATCCAAAGTTGTAGCTGGGGTCGTACTGAGATGCAGCAGCTACTTCCTGACGAGCTGCATCTTGGAGGCGAGCTGCCTCCGTCCTCCTCTCATATTCATTTGCTTCCTCTCTGGTTATAACATATCTCTTTTTTGCCTGAAAGTCAAAGAAAGTAGGAGTAGGGAGGGCAACATGGACGGTGCGCTGTCTGTCAAAGATTAGTCGGTACTGGAGGAATTGTTCATTCCTCTCAACAAATTGATGGCGAACCATGGCATTATAATCTAGGTAAGCAGGAGGTAACTCTATATCATTTCCATGTATGGGTATATTAAGATAATTAGCTACACGAGTTGCATAAATTCCACCAAACAAATCTCCGCTTACACTATTGTGATGCAACCTTCGTGCAACAATGGCCCCCAAGTTATATTGTTTATCACCTAATACCGCATTCTTGAGGACACTAAGATCTGGAATGCACATGTGACAAGCCTCATCTTTACCGTTAATGCATCTACCGATAAAGAGAGCAAAATAATGTATGGAAGGGAAATGGATGCTCCCTATGGTAGCTTGTGTGATTTCTCTAGGTTCCCCCATAGTGATACTAGCAAGAAAGTCTTTATATTCAGATTTGCGAGGTTCACTAACATTGCCCTAGTGCGGAAGTTTACAAGCAGTATTAAAATATTCTAGGTCCATGGTATATGATTTATCATAAAGATCAAATAAAACAGTGTGAGAATTGCGCGAGGATGTAAATTTAAACCTTCTCACAAAGGAATCAGTTAGGTAGCGGTATTGCCGGCACTTATCTAACACGAAGTCCTCAAGATCAGCATTACGCATATACGCGTCAAATTCATCCTTGATGCCTGCTTGGACCATAAACTCCTCTGATAGCCATTCATAAGGCCGCACCTCTGCAGTGCGAGGGAGATTATATTTGGGCTTCTTATTCTCTTCACTTTGCTTATCCTTCGAGCTTCGGCTCGAAGAGCCCCTCAACACTTTCTTCATCATTTTCTTTCTCTGAAAAATTTCTGAAATTTTTAGTGACTCAAAATAAAAGTGAACCAAACTCAACAAGATTGATAGCAACTACTCCCACAAGTGCCTAGAGGCTATATCATGCATTAAAACTACTTTTGCCACATAAATTTGACATGCAAGCTCAAGAACAAGGTCACCTAAGCAGAAAAATTTGCAATAAATAAAGCACTAGAACAAAAACTAATTGGACCATTGGAGGACTCACATACCTAAGAACAATCCCCCAAAGCAGATTTGTGAATGGAGCTTTGAGCAAGGAGATCGAACATGGCAGCAAGATGAGCTAGAACTCGGGTTTGAGCTGTGGGATGATTTTTTCTGGAGGGAGACGAAGTGTGTGGGTGCTGGAATAAGTGGAGGGGGCCCACGTGGGGGCGCGCCCTAGGGGGTCGGCGCACCTTGGACCCTCGTGGCCAGGTGGTATGGCCCCCTGGTGTGTTCTCAGTTCCAGATATTCTTAAATATTCTACAAAAAATCATATATAATTTTCAGGACATTTGGAGAACTATTATTTTCGGGGTATTTTTTATTGCAAGGATAATTCAAAAAACAGATAGAAAATTCTATTTTTTCTTTACTTAATCTAAATAACAGAAAGTAAAAGGAGGGTACAGAGAGTTGTGCTTTCTAACCTCATCCATCTCATGCTCATCAAAAGGAATCCACTAACAAGGTTGATGAAGTCTTGTTAACAAACTCTTTCCGAATCGCATGAACCGGAGAATTTTCGAATAACACTAAGTTACCTCAACGGGGATATGCACGTCCCCAACAATAAGAATATCATATTTCTTCTTGACAGTAGGAAGAGGAAATTTAAAACCTCCAATAGTTATTGTCGAAGTTTTCCCAATAGAATTGATACTGTGGACTTGAGGTTGTTTCCTCGGAAAGTGTACCGTATGCTCATTACCACTAACATGAAAAGTGCCATTGCCTTTGTTCCAATCAATAATAGCCCCTGTGGTATTCAAAAAGGGTCTACCAAGAATAATAGACATGCTATCATCCTTGGGAATATCAGGAATAACAAAGTCTGTTAAAATAGTAACGTTTGCAACCACAACAGGCACATCCTCACAAATACCGACAGGTGTAGCAGTTCATTTATCGGCCATTTGCAAAGATATTTCAGTAGGTGGCAATGTATTTAAATCAAGTCTACGATATAAAGAGAGAGACATACCACTAACATCGGTGTCGGTGTACTAGAGTAGGGGTACCCTATTACCCCGAACTCGTGCACGGGCAGTTGCAGCACCCCGCGGCAAGGCTTGCCGGGTGACCGCCAAGACCCTCCGTGGTTCCCTTGAAGACCAACCAAGGCCCCGGCAAGAGGAATTTGCCGGGAAGGCCAACTAAGGCCCCGGCAAGAGGAGCTTGCCAGGAAGGCCAACCAAGGCCCCGGCAAGAGGAGCTTGCCGGGAAGAGACGAGACCCCGGCAAGAGGAGCTTGCCGGGAAGGCCACTCAAGGTGTATCAAGAAAGCTTGCCGCGACGCGCCCCGCGTCCCGGCAAGATCCGGCGAGCGACAAGCTTCCGGACGCGACAAGACGACCGCCGCGGCAAGGAGCTTGCCGCGGGAAACCCCCACTTCGTGCCCGCGCTCCAGCACACCAGCTAACGTGTCACTCTGGGACTCTCCCAGGCACGCGTGGCAGGAGGCCGTGCAGCTAGGGGTACGTGGTGGCAAGCGGAGGTGAAGAGAAGCCCATCGTAGCAAACGGTGGCACTCCTAACGGTCACCTTTTGCACTGTTTAGGAGACTCAGACAGGCATTTAATGCCCTTGTCCCCTGCCGTCAGAGTTAGGTAGGGTGCACTGTATCCACAGTAGCGGTAGCTGCACCTACCGCATCCTTTTCCATTTTTACCCTTCTTGTCTACGTTGCCCCCTATCGGTGACCCCTTGAGAGTATAAAAGGAGGCCCAAGCGCAACGTAGAGAGGGGTCGGAGGGTTCGAAGGTTCAGCAGGTTCGGCCAGTTCGGCTCATTGGAGACACCAGAAACACTCCCACGCTCAGTCTGGTAGCGTCGATCGCTCCTGAGCAAAGATTCAATACACACAAACAAGCAGCAGTAGGGTTTTACACATTCGTGCGGCCCGAAGCTGGGTAAAATCCCCCCCGCGTGCACCGCCTCGATCCGCTCTTTGTGCGCTCTCCGCCTCCCACCGAACCGAAAGGGGCCCTGTCCCCATAGGTGTTGGTGGAATCAGCACCCCCCGACATCTCTGGCGCGCCAGGTAGGGGGCGTCGAGATCGTGCGAATCCGATCCGGCGTGCATGCAAGCTAAATCTTCATCGTCATGGCTCCCAAGTAGCGGGCGAGCAAAAGAACGACGCCAGTGCGGCAACAGAAAAAGCTAAGTCATGCAAAACTTTAGATATTTCCTTACTATATAAGGTTATCCGCCTCGGAGATCTTGTTCTTTGTACGGAAAACCTGTGCGCGGAGGAATCAACTCGTAGCTAGTCGCGCCCTTACTTTGTTTCGAGTCCGCTCAACAACTTAAGTGAGCTGCTAGCGCCCTTCCTTTGCTTCGAGTCCGCTCAGCAACTTAAGTGAGCCGCTAGCGCCCTTACTTTGTTTCGAGTCCGCTCAACAACTTAAGCGAGCTGCAACTAGTTGCGACAAGATTGCTTGTCGGTAGCGACCCCGCCAGCAGGCTGCTGAAGTTCCGCACTCGGCGCTCGCGGCAAGGGTGCCTGCACCGGCAAGTTTCCCTAGAAAGCGTAGGGTGGACGCACAAAGAGGGGTTGAACAGGAAGATAGCATGCGCTATTCATTTGAGATTTCTGCATAGACCTGTATGCCGAGGAGCCTTCTCGGGGCTAGTTGCGCTCCATGTTGCCTCGAGTCCGCTCGGCAACTTGTGCGGTTGCGCTAGAACCAAGAAGGTAAACCTTTCCGGGAGGCGTTGTTCCCGAATAGCCGCTAAGGGCCCGTTCCCTCAAGCGCTACTGGCTGGATCATACGCACCGGAAAGCATTCCAGCAGGCATAGGGACTATGCAGCAAAAATCGAAATTCGCAAGCAAGTTGAGTGCACTTCGGATGCTAATCACTTGCTATGTTTGAACGCAGTTATGGCCCGGGGGCTGGCAACGCCCTTAGGGCCAATCTTTTCAGCGTCAAGAATGACGAAGTTCTTCGCCATAAGCCTTTCCGGCAACGATCTTGCCGGGAGCCGGCGTCAAGAACGACGAAGTTCTTCGCCATAAGCCTTTCCGGCAACGATCTTGCCGGGAGCCGGCGTCAAGAACGACGAAGTTCTTCGCCATAAGCCTTTCCGGCAACGATCTTGCCGGGAGCCGGTGTCAAGAACGATGAAGTTCTTCGCCATAAGCCTTTCCGGCAACGATCTTGCCGGGAGCCGGCATCAAGAATGACAAAGTTCTTCGCCATAAGCCTTTCCGGCAATGATCTTGCCGGGAGCCGGCGTCAAGAACGACGAAGTTCTTCGCCATAAGCCTTTCCGACAACGATCTTGCCGGGAGCCGGTGTCAAGAACAACGAAGTTCTTCGCCAAAAGCCTTCCTGGCAACGAGCTTGCCGGAAGCCGGCATCGAGAACGTCAAAGTTCTCTGCTGAAGATAAAAGCCTTCCTGGCAACCAGCTTGCCGGAAGCCGGCATCGAGAACGTCAAAGTTCTCTGCTGAAGATAAAAGCCTTCCTGGCAACGAGCTTGCCGGAAGCCGGCATTGAGAACGTCAAAGTTCTCTGCTGAAGATAAAAGCCTTCCTGGCAACCAGCTTGCCGGAAGCCGGCATCGAGAACGTCAAAGTTCTCTGCTGAAGATAAAAGCCTTCCTGGCAACGAGCTTGCCGGAAGCCGGCATCGAGAACGTCAAAGTTCTCTGCTGAAGATAAAAGCCTTCCTGGCAACCAGCTTGCCGGAAGCCGGCATCGAGAACGTCAAAGTTCTCTGCAGAAGATAAAAGCCTTCCTGGCAACAAGCTTGCCAGAAGCCGGCATCAAGAACGTCGAAGTTCTCTGCCGAAGATAAAAGCCTTCCTGGCGACCAGCTTGCCGGAAGCCGACATCGAGAACGACAAAGTTCTCTGCTGAGGATAAAAGCCTTCCCGGCAAGCCAGTATCGCTGGGGGCTGCGAGTGCCAAGAACCGTCCACGGCAAACCAGAGTTGCCGGGGGCTGCAATATCAGATAAGTCTTTCATCCCTCATCATGCATCCTCTTATGGACTGGGGAATGCGAAACCACGTTTCTTCCCGAAAACTGCCGTGCTCCCTCGACTCTAGACCCTGGGGCTCATTCTCGGGGCCAAGTTTGGTCGTAGTCGCGGCAGCAAAGGGATGAAACGAGGAGAACGCACCCACCTCGTTCCTGCCTCCGTCAAAAGCGTGAGAAAGGTTGAGCGACATGGGAAGGCGGCAGGGCCTGTTGCCGGGAGATGAAATGTCTGTCCGAGGGATACCAAGGATTCGCTCTTTGGCGTGGGTTTAACTCACGAGACAAATAACCCGGCAAGCATTCCCCTTTTCATTAAAAAAACATCCCACTCAGGTACAGTCCATAGAGGATGAAAAACATGAAAGAGAGGATTACAAGTTCTAGATACAGCTAAGGCCCAAAGGCTTACAAATTAAAAAGATAAGGTGCCCATAATCCCTTTCCTGTCCCTCTTTTCAGGAGGCAGGTCAAGGAGGCGAAAAGGGCAAAAGAAGTGCCTAGGCGAGCTACGGGTGCCAGAAGACACCAAGGGAACATCCCGGGGGCCGTCCGAAGGCTGGACGGCGACGGCGGCGCCGGAAGCAGGGCTCGAAGACGGGGCGACAGGACGTCAGCACGCTGTCGAGGGCACCACGCCCTCGTACTCCGTCTTGACGGCCTTGTCGCCTGCCCTCTTCCCCTTCCGCAGCCTCCCTACGCCAGCCGCCCAAGGAGACGACCCCGGGGAGTTCAAGAAGCCGGCGACGCGGATGATGGAGTCGCCGGTGCCGCGCAAGGCGGCGCCCGACGCCTAGTCGGACCCGCTACCCCGCCGCCCGCTACCCTCGTCGTCGCTGTCGCTCCCCTCCTCGTCGCTCTCGCTCGAGGAGGAGCCTTCGCTGTCGGAGGAGCTGTCCACGCAGCACTTCGCCCGAGTGCCGAAGCACCCGAAGGCCTTGACGGAGAGGAGATCGCCCTCCATCAACTTAAAATGGAGGGTAAACCCCTCCGTCAAGCTATGGATGCGGGCGAACGTCTTCCACCCTCGATCAAGATACATCACATTAGGGGCTGGAAATGCAACACGGACTCGCGTGCCGTTGATCCCACAGCCCCTCATGTGCAATCTCAGCGTCTCGGGCGGGTCCACTTCCATCGCACGCGCAAACGGAGCTGGAAGCCGGAGGCGACGACGAGGCGCCCGGCGTAGCCTGACGAAGAACTCGCAAGGGTCGTCCCCTATATGGACCGCCGTGGGAGGAGGAGCCGCCGGCGGAGGTGAAGCTGACGCGCCGCCCCGTCCGCCTCTTCCCCGAGCGCCTCGACCTCGTCCTCGACCTCGTCCGCGGCCTCGCCCCCTCCCTCTTCCCCTTATGGCTGGCTCTGCCACCACGGGCGCGGAAGAGGGAGAGATGCGCTGTCTGGCGGCGACCCTCGCCGCCACCGATGAAGGGCCTGGGTTCCCTTTCTCCATGGCAGATGAGAGAAAGGGGAGCAGAAGCTGAAGAAAGGAGAAGATGAGAGAGTGCGGGTTTTTGTGCTCCCATCCCGCTCTTTATAAAGGAGCGAGGTGGGGGCTCGGCCGCCCCGCTCAGCGAATCAAGGCACGGGAAGGGCAGGGAGTCGGGGCCAACCCGCTCGCGACGGCCCAGTTTCCCACTCCACCGTCCGTGACCCCAAGCGCATGAGAGCCGCGTGGTGGGGATGCAGAACTAAGGCGACAGATGAGGCGGCCTTGCTCCACCCCGTGAACACGGGGAGTGGACGTCCCGAAAACTGCGCACCGGCCCCATCCAGTAAATGCACCACGCCCTCACACCTACCTCCGTTTAAGCAGGAGGGCGTGAACCGTCTCCATCATCGTGGCCTGACGCGTGCTCGGGGGGCTTAGCCCCACGCACGCCACCCACGATCTCTCCCACGACGCCGCGTTTGACGCGTGCCGTTCTGGGCGTGCGCGGTGGGAGCGGAGTTAGATTCGGCGTGACCTAGGCCGCGCGTGCCCGTGCACTGTTTTGGGCCTGGCCCAACAGCGCTCGGCACTGTGTGTGGCCCAGGCCCGGGGGCTCCTGTCGGTGTACTATAGTAGGGGTACCCTATTACCCCGAACTCGTGCACGGGCAGTTGCAGCACCCCGCGGCAAGGCTTGCCGGGTGACCGCCAAGACCCTCCGTGGTTCCCTTGAAGACCAACCAAGGCCCCGGCAAGAGGAGTTTGTCGGGAAGGCCAACTAAGGCCCCGGCAAGAGGAGCTTGCCGGGAAGGCCAACCAAGGCCCCGGCAAGAGGAGCTTGCCGGGAAGAGACGAGACCCCGGCAAGAGGAGCTTGCCAGGAAGGCCACTCAAGGCGTATCAAGAAATCTTGCCGGGACGCGCCCCGCGTCCCGGCAAGATCCGGCGAGCGACAAGCTTCCGGACGCGACAAGACGACGGCCGCGGCAAGGAGCTTGCCGCGGGAAACCCCCACTTCATGCCCGCGCTCCAGCACACCGGCTAACGTGTCGCTCTGGGACTCTCCCAGGCACGCGTGGCAGGAGGCCGTGCAGCTAGGGGTACGTGGTGGCAAGCGGAGGTGAAGAGAAGCCCATCGTAGCAAACGGTGGCACTCCTAACGGTCACCTTTTGCACTGTTTAGGAGACTCAGACAGGCATTTAATGCCCTTGTCCCCTGCCGTCAGAGTTAGGTAGGGTGCACTGTATCCACAGTAGCGGTAGCTGCACCTACCGCATCCTTTTCCATTTTTACCCTTCTTGTCTACGTTGCCCCCTGTCGGTGACCCCTTGAGAGTATAAAAGGAGGCCCAAGCGCAACGTAGAGAGGGGTCGGAGGGTTCGAAGGTTCAGCAGGTTCGGCCAGTTTGGCTCATTGGAGACACCAGAAACACTCCCACGCTCAGTCTGGTAGCGTCGATCGCTCCTGAGCAAAGATTCAATACACACAAACAAGCAGCAGTAGGGTTTTACGCATCCGTGCGGCCCGAATCTGGGTAAAATCCCCCCCGCGTGCACCGCCTCGATCCGCTCTTTGTGCGCTCTCCGCCTCCCACCGAACCGAAAGGGGCCCTGTCCCCATAGGTGTTGGTGGAATCAGCACCCCCCGACAATTGGCCCCGATATCACATAAAGAAGTTTTAACATAGTTTTTTTAATGGAGCATGGTATAGTTGGTACTCCTGGATCTCCTAGTTTCTTTGGTATTCCACCCTTAAAATTATAATTGGCAAGCATGGTGGAAATTTCAGCTTTCGCTATCTTTCTTTTATTTGTAACAATATCTTTCATATGCTTAGCACAACGATTCATTTTAAGCATATCAGTCAAACGCATACACAAAAAGATAGGTCTAATCATTTCAGCAAAGCGCTCAAAATCCTCATCATCCTTTTTCTTGGATGGTTTAGGAGGAAAAGGCATGGGTTTCTGAACCCATGGTTATATTTCTTTATCGTGCTTCCTAGCAACGAAGTCTCTCTTATCATAACGTTGATTCTTTGATTGTAGGTTATCAAGATCAACAGCAGGTTCAATCTCTACATCATTGTTATTGCTAGGTTGAGCATCAACATGAACATCATCATTAATATTATCACTAGGTTCATGTTCATTATCAGATTGTGTTTCAGCATCAGAAATAGAAATATCATTGGGATTCTCAGGTGTGTCAACAACAGGTTCACTAGAAGCATCCAAAGTCCTATCATTTTTCTTTTTCTTCTTTTTAGAAGGACTAGGTGCATCAACATTAGTTCTTTGAGAATCTTGCTCAACTCTCTTAGGGTGGCCCTCGGGATACAAAGGTTCCTGAGTCATTTTACCCTGTCTAGTCACTACTCTAACAACATCATAATTTTTCTTATTATTTAATTCATTGAAAAAACCATCTTGTGCTTTAAGCACATGTTCTACTTGAGTGGTAACAATTGAAGCATGTTTACTAATAAGTTTAAGTTCACCTTTAACTCTAGACATATAATCACTCAAGTGTTCAATCATATAAGCATTACGTTTCAATTTTCTATCAACATAAGCATTGAAGTTTTCTTGTTTAACAATAAAATTATCAAACTCATCTAAGCATTGGCTAGCAGACTTATAACGAGGAATATCACCTTCATCAAATTTATAGAGAGAATTTACCTTTACTACCTATGTCGGGTTATCAAGACCATGTATCTCTTCAATAGGTGGTAAATTCTTAACATCTTCATCTTTAATACCCTTTTCGTTCATAGATTTCTTTGCCTCTTGCATACCTTCAGGACTAAGAAATAGAATACCCCCTTTCTTCGGAGTTGGCTTAGGAGTTGGTTCAGGAAGTGTCCAATCATTATCATTACTCAACATATTATTCAATAGCAATTCAGCTTGATCAACAGTTATTTCCCTGAAAACACAACCAGCACAACTATCCAGGTGGTCTCTGGAAGCATCAGTTAGTCCATTATAAAAGATATCAAGTATTTCATTTTTCTTGAGAGGATGACCAGGCAAAGCATTAAGTAATCGGAGAAGCCTCCCCCAAGCTTGTGGGAGACTCTCTTCTTCAATTTGCACAAAATTATATATTTCCCTTAAGGCAGCTTGTTTCTTATGAGCGGGGAAATATTTAGCAGAGAAGTAATAAATCATATCCTGGGGGCTACACACAACTAGGATCAAGAGAATTAAACCATATTTTAGCATCACCCTTTAATGAGAAGGGAAATAACTTAAGGATATAGTAGTAACAAATTTTCTCCTCATTAGTGAATAGGGTGGCTATATCATTCAATTTACTCAGATGTGCCACAACAGTTTCAGATTCATAGCTATAAAACGGATCAGATTCAACCAAAGTAATTATCTCAGGATCGACAGAGAAATCATAGTCCTTATCAGAAATACAGATAGGTGAAGTAGCAAAAGCAGGGTCATATTTCATTCTAGCATCCAAAAAATTTTCTTTCAGCTTAGCTAACAGTTTCCTAAGATCATATCTATCTTTGCAAGCTAAAAGATCTCTAGCAGTTTCTTCATCCATAACATAACCCTCAGGCACATCAGGCAATTCATATCTAGGGGGAGAGTCTTCCTCATCACTTTCATCAATATTATCAGTTTCAATAATTTCAATCTCTCTAACCCTAGCAAGTTGTTCATCAAGAAATTCACCTAATGGCACAGTATTATCAAGCATAGAAGTAGTTTCATCTTAAGCATAATATATAGCAGAAGTGGCATCATCAATAACATGCGACATATCAGAATCAATAGCATGTGTAGGTGTCGCAAGTTTACTCAAAACAGAAGGTGAATCAAGTGCAGAGCTAGATGGCAATTCCTTACCTCCCCTCGTTGTTGAGGGATAAATCTTGGTTTTTTCGTCTTTCAAGTTCCTCATAGTGATCAGCAGATATAAATCCCAAGTGACTCAAAGAATAGAGCTATGCTTCCCGGCAACGGCGCTAGAAAATGGTCTTGATAACCCAGAAGTATAGGGGATCGCAACAGTTTTTGAGGGTAGAGTATTCAACCCAAATTTATTGATTCGACACAAGGGGAGCCAAAGAATATTCTCAAGTATTAACAGTTGAGTTGTCAATTCAACCACACGTGAAAGACTTAATATCTATAGCAAAGTATTTAGTAGCAAAGTAGTATGGAAGTAATGGTAACGGTGGCAAAAGTAACAGTATTGGTTTTGTAGTGATTGTAACGGTGGCAACGGAAAAGTAACTAAACAAAGATCAATATGTGAAAATCTTGTAGGCAATGGATCGGTGATGGATAATTATGTCGGATGCGATTCCTCATGCAACAGTTATAACATAGGGTGACACAGAACTAGCTCCAATTCATCAATGTAATGTAGGCATGTATTCTGAATATAGTCATACGTGCTTATGGAAAAGAACTTACATGACATCTTTTGTCCTACCCTCCCGTGGCCGTGGGGTCCTATTGGAAACTAAGGGATATTAAGGCCTCCTTTTAATAGAGTACTGGAACAAAGCATTAACACTTAGTAATACATGAACTCCTCAAACTATAGTCATCACTGGGAGTGGTCCCGATTATTGTCACTTCGGGGTTACCAGATCATAACACATAGTAGGTGACTATTGACTTGCAAGATAGGATCAAGAACTCACATATATTCATGAAAACATAATAGGTTCAGATCTGAAATCATGGCACTCGGGCCCTAGTGACAATTATTAAGCATAGCAAAGTCATAGCAACATCAATCTTAGAACATAGTGGATACTAGGGATCAAACCTAACAAAACTAACTCGATTACATGATAAATCTCATCCAACCCATCATCGTCCAGCAAGCCTACGATGGAATTACTCATGCACAGTGGTGAGCATCATGAAATTGGCGATGGAGGAAGGTTGATGATGACGATGGCGACGGATTCCCCTCTCCGGAGCCCCGAACGGACTCCAGATCAGCCCTCCCGAGAGAGATTAGGGCTTGGCGGCGGCTCCGTATCGTAAAACGCAATGAATCCTTCTCTCTGATTTTCTTTTCTCCCAAAACGTGAATATATAGAGTTGGAGTTGAGGTCAGTGGAGTCTCAGGGGGGCCACGAGGCAAGGGGCCGCGCCCCTGGGGGGAGCCCTGCTCCCTCGTGGACAGGGTGTGGACCCCTTGGTGTTGATTGTTTCACCAATATTTTTTATTAATTCCAAAAATATTCTCCGTTGATTTTCAGGTCATTCTGAGAACTTTTATTTCTGCACAAAAATAACACCATGGCAATTCTGCTGAAAACAACGTCAGTGTGGGTTAGTTCCAGTCAAATCATGGAAGTTAGAGTCCAAAACAAGGTCAAAAGTGTTTGGAGAAGTAGATACGATGGAGACGTATCATAGACTCGTGGTGGGCCTCCAAGCGCAGAGTTTTGTATCTAGCGGAGAACATAAGAAGAAATCATTTGTAGGGTACGAAACCACCTCGAAGCTATTTTTTCCGATTGATCTACCCAAGAGTTCGTACTAAAATAACACCAAATAATTTCAGATTCATAATACTCATTCCAACACAAAGAACCTTAAAGAGGGCCCCAAGATTTCTACCGGAGAAACAAAGAAAAAAACGTGCATCAACCCCTATGCGTAGATTACCCCAATGTCACCTCAGCAATCCGCGAGTTTAGTGCCAAAACATATATCAAGTGAATCAGTATGATACCCCATTGTCACCACGAGTATTCATATGCAAGACATACATCAAGTGTTCTCAAATCCATAAAAGTATTCAATCCAATAAAACGAAATCTCAAAGGGAAAATCTCAATTCATCACAAGGTAGAGAGCGGAAAACACTAATACATATCCAACGTATGTATAATTTTTTATTGTTCCATGCTGTTATGTTATCAATCTTGGATGTTTTATAATCATTTTATAGTCATTTTATATCATTTTTTTGGTACTAACTTATTGACATAGTGCCAAGTGCCAATTGCTGTTTTTTCCATGTTTTTTACATCACAGAAAATCAATACCAAATGGAGTCCAAATGCCCCAAAACTTTACGGAGATTTTTTTGGACCAGAAGGAACATAATGGGCCCTGGCTATGCCTGGGGGGTGCTCTGAGGAGAGCACAACCCACCAGGGAGCGCCAGGAGGCCCAGGCGCGCCCTGGTGGGTTGTGCCCACCTCGGCTGCCCCCAGGCCGCCTCTTTGCTCTATAAATACCCCAATATTCCCAAAACCCTCGGGGAGTCGATGAAATATTCATCCAGTTGCTGCAGAGTCCATAACCACCAGAACCAATCTCGACACCATCTCGGATAGGGTTCACCACCTCCATTGGTGCCTCTCTGATGATGCATGAATAGTTCCTTGTAGACCTTCGGGTCCGTAGTTAGTAGTTGGATGGCTTCCTCTCTCTCTCTCTCTTGATTCTCAATACAATGGTCTCTTGGAGATCCATATGATGTAACTCTTTTCGCAGTGTGTTTGTTCGGATCGATGAACTTTGAGTTTATGATTAGATCTATCTTTTTATATCCATTTAAGTATTTGAGTTTCTTTGATCACTTTTATGCATGATTGCTTATAGCCTCGTATTTCTTCTCTGATATTTGTGTTTCGTTTGGCCAACATGATCTATTTATCTTGCAATGGGAACAGGTGCTTTGTAGTGGGTTCAATCGTACGGTGCTTGATCCTGATAACCCACAAGTATAGGGATCAATTGTAGCCTCTTTCGATAAGTAAGAGTGTCAAACCCAACGAGGAGCTAAAGGTAGAACAAATATTCCCTCAAGTTCTATCGACCATCGATACAACTCTACGCACGCTTGACGTTCGCTTTACCTAGAACAAGTATGAAACTAGAAGTACTTTGTAGGTGTTGTTGGATAGGTTTGCAAGATAATAAAGAGTACGTAAATAAAAAGTAGGGGCTGTTTAGATAAAGAAAGAATAAAGTAAATATAGCGAGTGTGGAAAAGTGGTGGTAGGAGTTGTGAAATTGCCCCTAAGCAATTGACTACTTTACTAGACCGATAGCAAGTATTATGTGGGAGAGGCCACTGCTAGCATGTCATCCCTTACTTGGAATTCTATGCACTTATGATTGGAACTATTAGCAAGCATCCGCAACTACTAATGTTCATTAAGGTAAAACCCAACCATAGCATTAAGATATATTGGTCCCCCTTCAATCCCGTATGCATCAATTTCTATGCTAGGTTGAAGCTTCTGTCACTCTTGCCCTCCAATACATAGTCCTATAAACATACAACTAACCCTATGGTGTGATCCACGCGCGCGCTCATATGATGGGCACCAAAGGACAACAACATAACCACAAGCAAATTAAATCAATCATAGCAATTCATCAACCACCGATAGGACAACAAAAATCTACTCAGACATCATAGGATGGCAACACATCATTGGATAATAATATGAAGCATAAAGCACCATGTTCAAGTAGACGGTACAGCGGGTTGCGGGAGAGTGGACCACTATAGATAGAGGGGGGAAGGTGATGGAGATGTTGGTGAAGATGGTGGAGGTGTTGGTGAAGATCGTGGTGATGATGATGATGGCCACGGCGGCGTTCTGGTGCCACCGCAGGAGAGGGGGAGAGGGGCCCCCTTCTTCCTCTTCTTCCTTGACCTCCTCCCTAGATGGGAGAAGGGTTTCCCCTCTGGTCCTTGGCCTCCATGGCATGGGAGGGGCGAGAGCCCCTCCGAGATTGGATTTATCTCTCTGTTTCTCTCTGGTTCTGCGTTCTCCTCTGGCTCTGTTTCACCGTTTTGTATATATATATGGAGATCTGTAACTCTGATTGGCCTGAAACCTTCGCCATGATTTTTTCTGAATATTAGCTTTCTTGCGGCAAAAGAAGAGCGTCAACCGCCTTACGGTGGGCTCACGAGGGTAGGGGGCGCGCCCTAAGGGGGGGCGCCCCCTGCCTCGTGACCATCTCGGGCACTGGTTCGCGTTGATTTTCCTTCCGAATTTTCCATATTTTCCAAAAATAAGCTCTGTCCATTTTTATCCCGTTTGGACTCCGTTTGATATGGATATCTGCGAAACCAAAAACATGCAACAGACAGGAACTGGCACTGGGCACTGTATCAATATGTTTGTCCCAAAAATAATATAAAAAGTTGCCAAAAAGTATATGAAAGTTGAATAATATTGGCATGGAACGATCAAAAATTATAGATACAACGGAGACGTATCAGCATCCCCAAGCTTAATTCCTGCTCGTCCTCGAGTAGGTAAATGATAAAAAAGATAATTTTTGATGTGGAATGCTACCTAGCATAATCTTGATCATATGTCTAATCATGGCATGAATATTAAGATACGAGTGATTCAAAGCAATAATCTATCCTTTGACATAAAGACAATAATATTTCAAGCATACCAACCAAGCAATTATGTCTTATTGAAATAACTTAGCCAAAGAAAGCTCATCCCTACAAAATCATATAGTCTGGCTATGCTCCATCTTCACCACACAAAGCATTCACATCATGCACAACCCCGATGACAAGCCAAGCAATTGTTTCATACTTTTGACGTTCTCAAACCTTTTCAACTTTCATGCAATACATGAGCGTGAGCCATGGACATAGCACTATAGGTGGAATAGAATATGATGGTGGGGGTTATGTGGAGAAGACAAAAAAGGAGAAAGTCTCACATCAACTAGGCGTATCAACGGGCTATGGAGATGCCCATTAATAGATATCAATGTGAGGAGTAGGGATTGCCATGCAACGGATGCACTAGAGCTATAAGTATATGAAAGCTCAAACTGAAACTAAGTGGGTGTGCATCCAACTTGCTTGCTCATGAAGACCTAGGGCATTTGAGGAAGCCCATCGTTGGAATATAGAAGCCAAGTTCTATAATGAAAATTCCCACTAGTATATGAAAGTGATAACTTAAGAGACTCTGTATATGAAGAACATGGTGCTACTTTGAAGCACAAGTGTGGTAAAAGGGTAGTAACATTGCCCCCTTTTTGCGGGCTTCTTTGCCCCCCCCCCTTTTTATTTAGGCTTCTTTGGCCTCTCTTTTTTTGGGCAATGCTCTAATGATGATGATCATCACACTTTTATTTACTTACAACTCAATATTACAACTCGATACTAGAACAAAGATATGACTCTATATGAATGCCTCCGGCGGTGTACCGGGATGTGCATTGATCTAGCATAGCAATGACATCAAAAAATGGACAAGCCATGAAAACATCATGCTAGCTATCTTACGATCATGCAAAGCAATATGACAATGAATGCTCAAGTCATGTATATGATGACAATGAAAGTTGCATGGCAATATATCTCGGAATGGCTATGGAAATGCCATGATAGGTAGGTATGGTGGCTCTTTTGAGGAAAGTATATGGTGGGTTTATGGTACCGGCGAAAGTTGCACAGTACTAGAGAGGCTAGCAATGGTGGAAGGGTGAGAGTGCGTATAATCCGTGGACTCAACATTAGTCATAAAGAACTCACATATTTATTGCAAAAATCTATTAGTCATCGAAACAAAGTACTACGCGCATGCTCCTAGGGGGATAGATTGGTAGGAAAAGATCATCGCTCGTCCCCGACCGCCACTCATAAGTAATACAATCAATAAACACCTCATGCTCCAACTTCGTTACATAACGGTTCACCATACGTGCATGCTACGGGACTTGCAAACCTCAACACAAGTATTTCTCAATTTCACAATTACTCGACTAGCATGACTCTAATATCACCACCTTTATATCGCAAAACTATTGCAAGGAATCAAACATATCATATTCGGCGATATACAAGTTTTACGTAGGATTTTATGACTAACCATGTGAATGACTAGTTCCTGTCATCTCTCTAAATAGATATAAGTGAAGCAAGAGGGTTTAATTATTTCTACAAAAGATATGCCCGTGCTCTAACAAATATAAGTGAAGCAAAAGAGCATTCTTCACATAGCGGTTGTCTAAGTAAAGAGAAACATGCGATCCAAACTTCAAATGATATAAGTGAAGCACATGAAGCATTCTATAAAGGCATACTCAAAAAATATAAGTGAAGTGCAAAGAGCATTCTATAAATCAAGCAAGGACTATCTCATACCAGCATGGTGCATAAAAAGAAAAAGAAAAACCTAAATGCAAAAGACGCTCCAAGACTTGCACATATCGCATGAACGAAACGAATCCGAAAACATACCGATATTTGTTGAAGAAAGAGGGGATGCCTCCCCAACATCCCCAAACTTAGACGCTTGAGTATAATTGAATATTTACTTTGGGTGCCTCGGGAATCCCCAAGCTTGAGCTCTTGCCTCTCTTCCTTCTTCTCACATCGAGACCTTCTCAATCATCAAACACTTCATCCACACAAAACTTCAACAGAAAACTCGGTAAAATCCGTTAGTATAATAAAGCAAATCACTACTCTAGGTACTGTTTCAAACCAATTCATATTTTGTTTTTTCATTGTGTCTACTTTAATATAACTTTTCCATGGCTTAATCCACTGATATAAATTGATAGTTTCATCAAAACAAGCAAACTATGCATCAAAAACAGAATCTGTCTAAAACAGAACAGTCTGTAATAATTTGAACATTCACCATACTTCTGATACTTGAAAAATTCTACCAAGATTAGGAAAAATAAACAATTTGTATAAGAAGACAGTGCAAAACGAATCAGAACCATTTGACGTTCCAGCTAAAAATGTAAAATCGCGCACTACAGCCAAAGTTTCTGTCCTGCACCGTACAAACCATCAAGCAAATGTAAACATCCTAAAGGCAAACCTTGGCACATTATTTTTATAATACAATGGAATTGTACAAGAGGATAATTATTTTTGTTGAAAAGTTTCTGTAATCAAGATTCACAAAGTTGCCGTGAGCATGAACAAAGTTCAAGGAGCTCTCCCACTTCAACAGTGCTTGTCTTTCTCACTTTCACTTTCCTTTTTGAAAAGTTTTGGGTTCCCCTCTTTATTTTTGTTGTTTTTAAACTATATGAAAGCACTCAACAGAAACAAATGACTCTCTAAAACTTCCGGGTTGTCTCCCTGGCAGCGCTTTCTTTAAAGCCATTAAGCTAGGCATATAGTGCTCAAGTAGTGAATCCACCCGGATCGCAAGGTATATCAAAGCCAATTTTAATTAACAATGATTTGTAATTTAGTAGTGAGCACAAAGCAACATATATCAAGCAATGACGAAGTCTAACTCTCTTCCTATGCATCGGCATGTCATAAAAGAATAATTCATGCACACCTAGTAAAGGCCAATGCATAGTATAAACAGTTTCTTGCAATTTTATCATGTTGGAAACACAGAGAGGTGGAGATATAGTTCCTCTCTCATAATAATTGCAAGTATGAGCAGCAAGCACATTCATATTATATTTATTGAAATCATCATGTGCAACGGTAAAAGGCAACCCATCAATATAATCCTTAATAAGTGCTAACTTCTCCGATATAGTATAATCGGGAGAATTCAAAAAGATAATAGGACTATCATGTGTGGGTGCAATAGCAACAATTTCATGTTTAACATAAGGAACTATAGCAAGTTCATCTCCATAAGCATAATTCATATTGGCATCTTGGCCATAAGCATAGCAAGCATCATCAAAAAGGGATATTTCAAGAGAATCAATGGGATCGTAACAGTCATCATAGCAATCATCATTCGGTAAGCACGAAGGGGAATTAAACAATGTATGAGTTGAATAGTTACTCTCATTAGAAGGTGGGCACGGGTGATCAATCCGCTCTTCCTCCTTTTGTTCTTTGCTCTCCTCCTCATCTTTTTCATCCAATGAGCTCACAGTTTCATAAATTTCTTCTTCCATAGACTCCTGCAAAATATTAGTCTCTTCTTGGACAGCGGAGTATTCCTCAATATATAGTTTAACATAGGCATTAGAAGCATAATTCTCATAACAATATTCAAGTATGGCAAAATTTTCAGATTTGTGAAAAGTAGCATCATACTTTTCAATCAAAGAAGCAATTTCATAAGCACCCTTAAAAGCAACAAATTCTTCAATTTGTTGAACATCATAGTAATTGTAAACACCCTTAGCATACGAATATACGATTCCATTATCACTAAACTCACATTGATAGGGAAGGTGTTTCTTAGGGTTTTCAGAGCAATAAGTAAAATCATAAATTTCACATAAATTCCAAGCATAGCATTGCAAATGATGAATTTGACCCAATAGAATTTTCCCTTTTTCAGATATTCGGTGCCGCACATAACAAGCATGCTCATCTAAGGATTTGCCCTCAACTAAGCTAGTTGGGGTTTCAGCACGAGCACATAGGGATCGAAGATGATCCAAGTAATAAGCTTCAGCAGTGTGATAGATTTTGAGTGGTTCTTCAACCATTGGTTCAGTAGGTACCACTAATTTTTTTGGTATTTTGCATTTCCTACCCATGACTAAAGATAGAAAACAACTAAGAACATAAAATAAAAATTACTTAGTGATAAAGCAAACAAGCACACACGAGAATATTCACCCCACGCTATTGCTCCCCGGCAACGGCGCCAGAAAAAGGTCTTGATAACCCACAAGTATAGGGGATCAATTGTAGCCTCTTTCGATAAGTAAGAGTGTCGAACCCAACGAGGAGCTAAAGGTAGAACAAATATTCCCTCAAGTTCTATCGACCACTTATACAACTCTACGCACGCTTGACGTTCGCTTTACCTAGAACAAGTATGAAACTAGAAGTACTTTGTAGGTGTTGTTGGATAGGTTTGCAAGATAATAAAGAGTACGTAAATAAAAAGTAGGGGCTGTTTAGATAAATAAACAATAAAGTAAATATAGCGAGTGTGGAAAAGTGGTGGTAGGAGTTGTGAAATTGCCCCTAAGCAATTGACTACTTTACTAGACCGATAGCAAGTATTATGTGGGAGAGGCCACTGCTAGCATGTCATCCCTTACTTGGAATTCTATGAACTTATGATTGGAACTATTAGCAAGCATCCGCAACTACTAATGTTCATTAAGGTAAAACCCAACCATAGCATTAAGATATATTGGTCCCCCTTCAATCCCGTATGCATCAATTTCTATGCTAGGTTGAAGCTTCTGTCACTCTTGCCCTCCAATACATAGTCCTATCAACATACAACTAACCCTATGGTGTGATCCACGTATGCGCTCATATGATGGGCACCAAAGGACAGCAACATAACCACAAGCAAATTAAATCAATCATAGCAATTCATCAACCACCGATAGGACAACAAAAATCTACTCAGACATCATAGGATGGCAACACATCATTGGATAATAATATGAAGCATAAAGCACCATGTTCAAGTAGACGGTACAGCGGGTTGCGGGAGAGTGGACCACTGTATATAGAGGGGGGAAGGTGATGGAGATGTTGGTGAAGATGGCGGAGGTGTTGGTGAAGATCGCAGTGATGATGATGATGGCCACGGCGGTGTTCCGGTGCCACCGGAGGAGAGGGGGAGAGGGGCTCCCTTCTTCCTCTTCTTCCTTGACCTCCTCCCTAGATGGGAGAAGAGTTTCCCCTCTGGTCCTCGGCCTCCATGGCATGGGAGGGGCGAGAGCCCCTCCGAGATTGGATCTATCTCTCTGTTTCTCTCTGGTTCTGCGTTCTCCTCTGGCTCTGTTTCACCGTTTCATATATATATGGAGATCCATAACTCCGATTGGCCTGAAACCTTCGCCATGATTTTTTTTCCGAATATTAGCTTTCTTGCGGCAAAAGAAGAGTGTCAACCGCCTTACGGTGGGCTCACGAGGGTAAGGGGCGTGCCCTGCCTCTTGACCACCTCGGGCACTGGTTCGCGTTGATTTTCCTTCCGAATTTTCCATATTTTCCAAAAATAAGCTCCGTCCGTTTTTATCCCGTTTGGACTCCGTTTGATATGGATATTCTACGAAACCAAAAACATGCAACAGACAAGAACTGGCACTGGGCACTGGATCAATATGTTAGTCCCAAAAATAATATAAAAAGTTGCCAAAAAGTATATGA
Source organism: Triticum dicoccoides (assembly GCF_002162155.2). Classification (NCBI taxonomy): domain Eukaryota; kingdom Viridiplantae; phylum Streptophyta; class Magnoliopsida; order Poales; family Poaceae; genus Triticum; species Triticum dicoccoides. The sequence continues at coordinate 240,510,243 of NC_041380.1, read as the reverse complement.
AAGCTGAATAATATTGGCATGGAACAATCAAAAATTATAGATACGACGGAGGCGTATTAGATCCCAGTGACAGAAGGGGAATCGACACATATGTATCGTTGCTACTAAGGATAAAACGATTGGGTCTATCTCTACATAGATAGATCTTGTCTACATCATGTCATCGTTCTTATTGCATTACTCTGTCTTTCCATGAACTTAATACACTAGATGCATGCTGGATAGCAGTCGATGTGTGGAGTAATAGTAGTAGATGCAGGCAGGAGTCGGTCTACTATTCTTGGACGTGATGCCTATGTAATGAGCATTGCATGTATATCATCATGAGTATTTGAAGTTCTATCAATTGCCCAACAGTAATATCAAACGGACTCCAAACGGAATGAAACCTTCGAGAGAGTTATTTTTGGAACAAACGTGATCCAGGGGACTTGGAGTGGACGTCAAGGAAGAAACGAGGGAGCCACGAGGCAGGGAGGTGCGCCTGCCCCCTTGGGCGCGCCCCCACCCTCGTGGGCCCCTCGCAGCTCCACCGACCTACTTCTTCCTCCTATATATATATCCATATACCCTGAAAACATCCAGGAGCACCACGAAACCGTATTTCCATCGCCGCAACCTTCTGTACCCAAGAGATCCCATCTTGGGGCCTTTTTCTGGAGCTCCGCCAGAGGGGGAATCAATCACGGAGGGCTTCTACATCAACACCATAGCCTCTTCGATGATGTGTGAGTAGTTTACCTCAGACCTTCTGGTCCATAGTTATTTTCTCTAGATGGCTTCTTCTCTCTCTTTGGATCTCAATACAAAGTTCTCCTCGATCTTCTTGGAGATCTATTCGATGTAACTCTTTTTGCGGTGTGTTTGTCGAGATCTGATGAATTGTGGGTTTATGATCAAGATTATCTATGAACAATATTTGGTTCTTCTCTGAATTCTTATATGTATGATTTAATTATCTTTGCAAGTCTCTTCGAATTATAAGTTTGGTTTGGCCTACTAGATTGATCTTTCTTGCAATGGGAGAAGTGCTTAGCTTTGGGTTCAATCTTGCGGTGTCCTTTCCCAGTGACAGTAGGGGCAGCAAAGCACGTATTGTATTGTTGCCATCGAGGATAAAAAGATGGGGTTTATATCATATTGCTTGAGTTTATCCCTCTACATCATGTCATCTTGCTTAATGCGTTACTCTGTACTTATGAACTTAATACTCTAGATGCATGCCGGATAGCGGTCAATGTGTGGAGTAATAGTAGTAGATGCAGAATCGTTTCAGTCTACTTGTCTCGGACGTGATGCCTATATACATGATCATGCCTAGATATTCTCATAATTATGCACTTTTCTATCAATTGCTCGACGGTAATTTTTTCACCCACTATAATACTTATGCTATCTTGAGAGAAGCCACTAGTAAAACCTATGGCCCCGGGTCTATCTTTTATCATATAAGTTTCCAATCTATTTTATTTTGCAATCTTTACTTTCAATCTATATCATAAAAATACCAAAAATATTTATCTTATTATTATTATCTCTATCAGATCTCACTCTTGTAAGTGACCGTGAAGGAATTGACATCCCCTTTATCGTGTTGGTTGCGAGGTTCTTATTTGTTTGTGTAGGTACGAGGGACTTGCGTGTAGTCTCCTACTAGATTGATACCTTGGTTCTCAAAAGCTGAGGGAAATACTTACGCTACTTTACTGCATCACCCTTTCCTCTTCAACAGAAAACCAACGCAGTGCTCAAGAGGTAGCACCCACTGTTTGCTATTTTTCTTGAGAGAAGCCACTAGTGAAACCTACGGCCCCCGGGTCTCTTTCTCATATATTTGCCTTTGCGATCTACTTTTATTTGCCTTTTATTTTCATATCTATTAACCCAAAAATACAAAAATACTTTGCTGCACTTTATTTTATTTGCGATCTATTTATTCAATCTATTACAACTTTCTCCCATCCACACACCAATTTCTGGCGCCGTTACCCGAAAGGGATTGACAACCCCTTTAACACGTCGGGTTGCAGTGGTTGTTATTTGTGTGCAGGGGCTGTTTATGTTGTGTTGCTTGATTCTCCTACTGGTTCGATAACCTTGGTTTCATATCTGAGGGAAATACTTACCGCCATTGTGCTGCATCATCCCTTCCTCTTTGGGGAAATACCAACGTAGCTTCAGGCGACAACAAAAGGAATTTTTGGCGCTGTTGTCGGGGAGGATCTTCAACACATACCAGGTTCCTAATCACAAGTCTCATCTCCTCAAAATTTACATTATTTGCCATTTGCCTCTCGTTTTCCTCTCCCCCACTTCACAAAAATTTGCCATTTTATTTGCCTCTCTTTTTCGTTCGCCGTTTTCTTGCCGGATCTGTCTTTGTGTACATTCTTGTTTGCGTAATCATGATGCCTCAAAGCAAATATTATGATGTTCCTTACCCCAATATTTTTCTTGGCAATATTAAGTGCCAATTTCCTTTGAGGAAGGGTATGGAACACTTTCCTAGAACAAGAATTAGGCCACCATATGAATCAATCATCAGGGCATCTTATGGATCTCGAAACAAGGATGACAAAACTTAGATCCTTGCTTTATGTCTAGCTAAGGGCGTAAAACTATTGCGCTTGTTGGGAGGCAACCCAATGAATAAAATTTATTTTCGCTTTTTGCTTCCTGTTCTTGAGTGTTAGCACAATTATGCTACTGTTATGATTGTGTGTTTATGTTTCAATTAGTGTTTGTACCAAGTAAGGCCTTTAGGATCTTCTTAGGTGATAGTTGTTTGATCTTGCTGAAAAAACAGAAACTTTTGCACTCACGAAAATAATTCTCTTCTTTTACCATGGAGTGATAAAATACCCATTCAACTTGAAGTAGATCAATATACAAATTGCTCAAGTCTTCCTAATTTTTAAGTAATTTTGGAGTTACAGAAGTATTCGAAATAGTCAGATTGCTACAGACTGTTCTGTTTTGATAGATTCTGTTTTCTTTGCGTTGTGTGCTTATTTTGATGGCTCTATGGTTTCTTTGATGACTGGAATACAGTAGATATAATGCAAGAACAAAATATGAACTGGTTTGATACAACACTTATAGTAGTGATTTATTTTCTTATACTAACGGATCTCACGAAGGTGTTGTTGAGTTTTGTGTGATTGAAGTTTTCAAGTTTTGGGTTATCTTACAATGGATGAAGGAATAAGGAGTAGAAGAGCCTAAGCTTGGGGATGCCAGGGCATACCAAGCTATTATCCAAAAATGAGCAACCAACTAAGCTTGGGGATGCCCCCGAGTGGCATCCCCTCTTTCTTCTAACGACCATCGGTATTTTACTCGAAGCTATATTTTTATTTGTGACATACTATGTGTTTTGCTTGGAACGTCTTGTATGATATGAGTCTTTTCTTGTTTTATTTTGTGTTTTAAGTCTTGATCCCTTGCTAGACACACCTATTTTAGAGAGCCAAAATTATGTCATGACTTGTTAGAATTTCTCTCTTTGCTTCACTTAAATATTTTATGACCTATGGACATGCTCTAGTGCTTCACTTATATCTTTTTGATCACGGTGTGCTTAGTATTTTTGAAGAAATGCTCTCTTGATTCACTTAGATTTATTTGAGAGTTAGTAAAATTTTCAAGAAATTATCTCGCTTCACTTAAATTAATTTGAGAGAAAGAAAGAAATATTATGCTCATGATCTTCACTTATACTTGTTTGAGCTTGTCAAAAGCAACACATGAAAATTAGTCCCAAAGAGATAGATATCCAAGAAGGATATAATAAAAACTTTCATGAAGATCATTGGACAAAATAAACTTGATTCTTAGTAATAGTTTTGAGATATGATGATTTGACATGTGAGTTATGTTGATGAGTAATTATGCTTTACTAAGAATATTGGTGTTAAAGTTTGTGATCCCCTATGCAATCACCAAAGTCAATAGTCATGCAATGAAATTATATCCTACTTGTGGTGCATTATACAGTGTTAATTATGTGTAACGCCCACGATGCGGCTATAACTCCCACGTGTCGAATCACGACTTAGAGGCATAATTGCATTGTAAGCAATGTCGCAAGTGAGGTAATCTTCACAACAACCCATGTAATGAATAAGGAGAAGAGATACATAGTTGGCTTACACTCTCCACGTCACACAATAGCATAAATATCATTACATACATCCAGATACAATCAAGGTCCGACTACGGAACCAAAATAAAGAACAACCCCAAATGCGACAAAGTCCCCGATCGCCCCAACTTGGCACCACTACTTATCGTCTGGAAAGGAAACGTAGTATCGTCCTGAGTCCTCATCGAACTCCCACTTGAGCTCAGTCAAATCACCTGGAGCGGTATCATCGGTCCCTGCATCTGGTTTTGAAGTAATCTGTGAGTCACGGGGACTCAACAATCTCACACCCTCGCGATCAAGACTATTTAAGCTTATAGGAAGGGTAAAAGGTATGAGGTGGAGCTGTAGCAAGCGACTAGCATATATGGTGGCTAACATACGCAAATGAGAGCGAGAAGAGAAGGCAAAGGCATGGTCGAGAAACTATGATCAAGAAGTGATCCTAGAACAACCTACATTCAAGCATAACTCGAGACCATGTTCTCTAGCCTCTGTGATCAAGTCTCTGATCACGAATGACTTTGCACATTTCTTCAGCCTCTGTGATCAAGTCATTGCCAAGAAGTTGACGTTCACCAGTCTCTGACCAGTTAAGAGGAGTACGGCACTTCCTGCCATAGAGAATTTCAAATGGGGCCTTGCCCGAACTCGCTTGGAAGTTGTTGTTGTAGGAGAACTCGGCATATGGAAGACAATCTTCCCACTTCATACCGAAAGAGATGACACATGCCCTGAGCATATCTTCAAGAATTTGATTGACCCGCTCGACTTGGCCACTGGTTTGGGGATGAAAAGCTGTGCTAAAGCGAATGTTGGTGCCCATGGCCTTCTGAAAAGAATCCCGGGACTTAGAGGTGAAGATGCTTCCACGATCTGAAGATATAAACTGTGGAATGCCGTGCAAAGAGACAATCCTGGAGGTATGTAGCTCTGCCAACTGAGCTGCTATGATAGATTCTTTGATAGGAAGAAAATGAGCCACTTTGGTGAGCTTGTCGATGACAACAAAGATAGCATCATTGCCACGCTTGGACTTGGGAAATCCAGTCACGAAGTCCATCTCAATATGCTCAAACTTCCATTCTGGAATGGCAAGAGGTTGGAGGAGACCAGCTGGTCATTGGTGTTCTGCTTTCACTCTTCTGCAGACATCACATTCATTCACGAACTGAGCAATCTCGCGCTTCATTCGAGTCCACCAATACGACTGCTTGAGGTCCTGGTACATCTTTGTACTTCTAGGGTGAATAGAGAGGAGTGAATTGTGAGCCTCGTTCATAATGACTTTACGAAGGTCACCTTTAGGAACAACAATGCGATCCTCGAAGAATAGAGTATCCATGTCATCAAGACAATATCACTTGTACTTGGGTTGACTCTTGGCAATCCCAATCTTCACCTTCTTCACCATAGCATCAAGAAGTTGAGCCTCGCGAATCTGATCTTCCAAAGTAGGAGAGACTTGGAGGTTGGCAAGAAATCCTTGAGGAACAACTTGTAGATTGAGTTTGCGGAAAGCTTCACAAAGCTCCGGTTGGTAAGGCTTGAGAATCAGACTATTGCAGTAAGCCTTCCTGCTCAATGCGTCAGCAATTACATTGGCCTTGCCTGGAGTATATTCGATACTCGGATTATACTCTTGAATCATTTCGCCCCAACGAGTCTGCCTGAGGTTGAGGTTTGGCTGAGTGAAGATGTACTTGAGACTCTTATGATCAGTAAAGATGTCCACTTTCCTTCACAACAAGAGATGTCTCCAAGTTAAAAGAGCATGGACAACTGCCTCCAACTCGAGGTCATGACTGGGGTAGTTCTTTTCGTTGGGCTTCAACTGGCGAGAGGTATAGGCCACAACTTTCTTCTCTTGCATCAACACTGCACCAAGACCTTGAAGGGAAGCATCACAAAAAACCTCGGGCGGTTTGGATTCATCAGGAGGAGTCAGAACTAGAGCAGTGACTAACTTCTCTTTCAGGGTGTTGAAAGCGATGTCACATTCAGGCGACCAGACATACTTCACATGCTTCTGGAGAAGGTTGGAAAGAGGCTTCGCAATCTTAGAGAAGTTCTCAACGAACCTTCGACAATAGCTTGCGAACCCAAGGAAGCTACGGAGTTGCTTCACATTCTGAGGTGGTTCCCAATTCACAATTGCAGGCACCTTCTCAGGATTAACAGCTATGCCCTTAGCGGAGATGATATGCCCAAGGTAGAGAACCTCATCGAGCCAAAACTCGGACTTAGAAAACTTCGCATAGAACTGATGTTCTCTGAGTTTATCGAGCACCAATCTCAAGTGCTTGGCATGATCCTCCTTGTTCTTGGAAAAGACCAAAATGTCATCGAGGTAGACCAAGATGAAGTCATTTGTGTAGGCGTTGAAGATGAAGTTCATCATGCGAGAGAATGTTGGGGGAGTGTTGACAAGGCCGAAAGACATGACCGTGTATTCATATGAACCATAGCTTGTTCTGAATGCTGTCTTGGGGATATCTTCTTCAAGAATGCGAATCTGATGATAGCCCATACGGAGATCAAGCTTGGAGAATACTTGAGCACCTTCGAGTTGTTCAAACAACTCGTAGATGTTGGGAAGTGGGTACTTGTTCTTTATGGTCTTCTTGTTCAATGGACGGTAGTCGACACAAAGTCGGTCCATTCCATCCTTCTTCTTGACAAAAAGAACACCACAACCCCATGGAGAAGAACTTGGTCGGATGAGACCCATACGCTCTTGAATATCGAGTTGCTTCTTCAGCTCCTTCAACTCTTCAGGTCCAAGATTGTAAGGATGTTTGCAAACAGGTTCCGTGCCAGGCTCAAGATCGATGACGAATTCAACTGCCCAGTGCGAAGGGATTCCTGGAAGCTCTTCTGGAAAGAAGACTTGATATTCGCAAACGACTAGAATCTGAGAGATGGCATCGAGCTCGCCCTTCTCATTGAGAGAAAACAGTCGGATGGTATCATCACGAGCGGCAAAGACGGTTACATCCTCAAACGAATGTGTCAATTGAATCTGCCTGGCAGCACAATCAAGATGAGCCTTGTGCTTAGAAATCCAATCCATTCCGAGAATAACATCAATATCCAAGTTACCAACGACCACTGGAGAGGACAGAAATTTATAGTCGCCCAACGTGATAGAGACATCGGGAGCAACCAAACTAGAAGTCATAAGCTTTCCGGGAGAAACAACTTGCATGACTTTGGGCATAACCTCAGTGTCAACATTGTGCTTCGATGCAAATGGGAAAGACAAGAAAGAATACGATGCACCAATATCAAAAAGTACTTTTGCAGGAACATCGTTAACAGGAAGGTTACCCATAATCACATCTGACGAGTCCTCTGCCTGAGCTGCGTTCATCAAGTTGACCTTGGCGTGCTTGGGATTATGCTTGACCACTGCGGTGCTAGCAGATCTCACAGGAGGAGGAGGAGGAAGACGCCTCTGATTGAAGCATTAGTTGGCATAGTGACCCTTCTGCTGACACTTGTTGCACGTGACCTCTGAAAGAGGACGGTGATACAGAGCACTTGATCTTGCAGCTTGAGACGAAGTCTTGTTCTGAAAGCCTGGGTTGGGTGGGTGGGAAGATCCATTGCCACCTTTGCTCTTCTGTTGATAAGGCTGACGGAACGGAGGAGGAGGAGGCAACCAATACTTTTGCTGCTTAGTTACCACCTGAGTTGAGGAAGAAGGAGTTGCATCCCTGACTCGTTTCTTGGAAGCATCACACTTGAGTTGAGCAATCTCTTGTTTCAGTGCCATGTTGTAAAGCTCATCGTACTTCTGTGGCTCGAAAAGCACAAGAGCTAGTTGAAGATCTTCTCTGAGGCCACCTCTGAACTGATAAATCATGCTCTTCTCGTCGGGGACGTCCTTCTTGGCAAAACGAGCGAGCTTCTGGAACATGATGTTATACTGGTAAACAGACAAGCTGCCTTGCTTCAGATTGCGGAATTCCTCACGCTTGCTCTCAACAACACTCTGAGGAATGTGATGAGCTCTGAAGTCTTGACGGAATTCATCCCAGGTAATCACACAACCTCCTCTGGAATCTTTGTATTGCTGATACCATTCTGCAGCTTGGTCTTTGAGTTGGAACGAGGCAAACTTGACAAAGTCCTCATGCCTGACGTTGCTGCACTCGAAATGCTTGCAGATATCCACGAGCCAATCATCAGCGTCTGTTGCCTCGACATAGTTACTGAAGGTCTTTGGCTGGATAGCGAGGAACTGGCTGAGTGTAGCAAACTGATTCTGATTGTTGCCATGGCCTTGATTCCCTTGGTTGCACTCTTGCAAAAGTTGCATGATCAGTTGCGTGTTTGCATGGTAGCGGCCATCACAGCTTGCCATGCCTCCGGAGGTGGAGGTGGTGGTGGCGGATCAGGATTCGAACGCGTAGGAGGAGCCATCCTGAAGAGGGTGACATCCGTTAGCATCTTGACAGACATATATTCAAGCTGAATCAAATGGATCTAAATTGCAACATATAGTCTTAACATCCGAACAAAATGAACGAATGCATTCCAATTGAAATGGCCACACTTCCATAAATTGAGAAGCCACTTAGATAGAGGTAGAAAAATAAAACAACAAGGTACGGACAAGAACAAATACTTGGTGAGGATTACCCAATCACAAACCAAATATCCGCGGAAGAAATACTAGAGCTACAAGAATTCCCACCTATGAAACTCCTGAACCTTTCCGGTTATGCAATCAGGTGTTGGGGATACAGGGGAAGCATAATATCTCACCCAAAGCTAGCAAATCCTACATCCAGCTGTATCCATCCTTCAACACATAACCAAGAAACCTTCGGAAATCATTTACCTCAACCTTCGAAAAGCATCCGTTATACGAGTTATGGCGATACTCCCGAACTCCCGCCCAAGTATTGGGTGGCGTCGAGGTTATCTCACCAACAACTGCATAAAAGAGATTTTCGATGTCGGCGAAACTCAGGTATTCCAGAATTGCAACGATAAAATTGTGACGACAACACCTCGGAGCTCAACTCCCGGGGACATTGCCACAACCCCTAAATGTCAGGAGGCACCAAGAACAATGTTCTTGTCACAAAACCATCGGAACGATTCCAAGATACCCGTGTGATCCTAAATTTTTTTAGTGAAATTTGAGAAGAGAAGAGTCAAAACTCTACGTCAAGATGCCTCACCAGAGCGATGAAGGGACTGCGGAGTAAAAAGAATCCTACTCTCCGATATATATAATCCTAAATGACTCAAAACATTTTTCTAGACTCAACAACGCCAACGATTTGATCAAGCAGGGGGCTCCTAAGGTCGGGGAAGGCTCTGATTACCAACTTGTAACGCCCACGATGCGGCTATAACTCCCACGTGTCGAATCATGACTTGGAGGCATAACCGCATTGTAAGCAATGTCGCAAGTGAGGTAATCTTCACAACAACCCATGTAATGAATAAGGAAAAGAGATACATAGTTGGCTTACACTCGCCGCGTCACACAATAGCATAAATATCATTACATTCATCCAGATACAATCATGGTCCGACTACGGAACCAAAATAAAGAACAACCCCAAATGCGACAAAGTCCCCGATCGCCCCAACTTGGCACCACTACTTATCATCTGGAAAGGAAATGTAGTATCGTCCTGAGTCCTCATCGAACTCCCACTTGAGCTCAATCGAATCACCTGGAGCGGTATCATCGGTCCCTGCATCTGGTTTTGAAGTAATCTGTGAGTCACGGGGACTCAGCAATCTCACACCCTCGCGATCAAGACTATTTAAGCTTATAGGAAGGGTAAAAGGTATGAGGTGGAGCTGTAGCAAGCGACTAGCATATATGGTGGCTAACATACGCAAATGAGAGCGAGAAGAGAAGGCAAAGGCATGGTCGAGAAACTATGATCAAGAAGTGATCCTAGAACAACCTACGTTCAAGCATAACTCGAGACCGTGTTCTCTTCCCGGACTCCACCGAAAAGAGACCATCATGGCCACACACTCTGTCGATTCATTTTAATTAAGTTAAGTTTAAAGATATCTACAACCGAACATTAACAAATTCCCATCTGCCCATAACCGCGGGCACGGCTTTCGAAAGTTCAAGTCCCTGCAGGGGAGTCCCAACTTAGCCCATCACAAGCTCTCACGGTCAACGAAGGATATTCCTTCTCCCAAGACAATCCGATCAGACTCGGAATCCCGGTTACAAGGCATCTCGACAATGGTAAAACTAAACCAGCAAAACCGCCCGAATGTGCCGACAAATCCCGATAGGAGCTGCACATATCTCGTTCTCAGGGCACACTCAGATGAGACATCCTATGAGTAAAACCAACCCTCAAGTTGCCCCGAGGTGGCCCCGCAGTCTACTCAGTTCGGACCAACACTTAGAGGAGCACTGGCCCAGGGGGGGTTAAAATAAAGATGACCCTTGGGCTCCGGAAACCAAAGGGAAAAGAGGCTAGGTGGCAAATGGTAAAACCAAGGTTGGGCATTGCTGGAGGAGTTTTATTCAAGGCGAACTGTCAAGGGGTTCCCATTATAACCCAACCGTGTAAGGTACGCAAGATCAAGGAACATAACACCGGTATGAGGAAACTAGGGAGGCAAGAGTGGAACAAAACACCAGGCATAAGGCCGAGCCTTCCACCCTTTACCAAGTGTATAGGTGCATTAAAATAGACAAAATAATATAATGATATCCCAACAATAAACATGCTCCAACAAGGAACAAACTCCAATCTTCACCTGCAACTAGCAACGCTATAAGAGGGGCTGAGCAAAGCGGTAACATAGCCAAACAACGGTTTGCTAGGACAAGGTGGGTTAGAGGTTTGACATGGCAATATGGGAGGAATGATAAGCAAGGTGGTAGGTATCGTAGCATAGGCATAGCAAAAGAGCGAGCATCTAGCAAGTAAAGATAGAAGTGATTTCGAGGGTATGGTCATCTTGCCTGCAAAGTTCTCCGAGTTGACGTTAGCTTGATCCTCGTAAACGTACTCAACGGGCTCCTCGATCACGTACTCGTCTCCCGGCTCTACCCAAATCAAGAACACGAGCAAAAAGGGAGACACAATCAACCACGTGCAATGCACAAGCAACATGATGCGAAACATGTCATGATATGTGGGATGCGATATGCGATGCATATGCATGTTTTGGAAAGGAAAGATGGAACCTGGCCTCAACTTGGAAAACCAAGAGTGCCACTGGAAAGAGGAGTTGATTTCGGTCGAAATCGATATAAAGATCACCGGAATCGGATGCACGGTTTGCAAATGGCAAGCAAAACAAATATGGCACCGATCTACGATTAACAGCATGAGGCCATCTAAATGCATCAAGAACAACATGCTACAGCACTCTAACATAACAACAAAATACATGGCAGGGATCCACTCAAGATTCTTGTAAAAAGATGAACACTGAGCTACAGCTAATTCACTTAATAGCAGGTTCAAACAAGCATGGCAAAAGTGCAAAAGATAACATGTTACAGACTTAGTGAAATTAACATCATGCCAGGAATTTAACATCAGGAAGCAATGTTTAGAGCACGATAACAACATGCTACAGGAACATATCATGGCAAGGCAAGGCATGGCATGAAGCTACTCAAAGCATACAACAAAAGTCCCTTACTGACCATAAGCCAAAAGGGATCCGAAAATACAATGGCAACCATGTGAACATAGCAATTAACGTTAACAGATTCAGACTTAGTGAAAAATTGGAACATGGCAAAACAGATATTAAGTAGGCATGTTTACGAGCTCGATGCACTCACCACAAAGCATTGCATGATAAACTAAGCATACACCCAGCAAATAGACATGGCATAGAAGCTAAACATGGCAAGAACAACAACATAGCATGCATGGATCAACAACAACAAGCTCGGCAAAAATGCTTAACACGTAAACATTCTGCCAGGAACATTTTATAGCAAAAGTAGAGCTCGATTGACTCAAGCTAGGGTGCTCCATAATTGCAAACAAAGACATGGATGGATAGAGCACCACAATATCTACAAAACATCCTTACTGATCACGCTCAAAAGAGGCATGGATCACTCGGTAGCAACAAGAATACATGGCATAAAAATAATGACAGGACAGACTTAGAATATTTCGAAGTCCCTGAAATCAGCAACATTACGAGAGCTACTTTGCATGCTTGTGCTAGTCACCACAGAGATCACAAAAATGCATGGCATACACCCCTGTAAAGATGGCATGGCATACTTCAAAACTCGTGTGGGGCTCAAGTTCATAGGAGGGGCACATTAATCATGGCAAAAATGACAAATGAGCAATTGCTGATAAGAATCTGAAACTAACAGAAACTAGCACTCTTCCAATAGCATTTAGGGCATCAAGATGAGCTCAAATGAACATGATGCAATGATATGAAATGAAGTACTCATCGAGACGAACATTTTGATATGCTACACGTCCAAAACGGAGCCATGGATGCAGAGTTATGCCATGATGAAAAATGCATAAAAAACTAGGGTTAGGGTAAAAGTCAACTGATCCAGATCCAGATCCAGATCGCACGCGTCTCGAGGTGCTCGCCGGAGAGTCGTCGGAATCGGACTTGGGGGCGCCGGAGTTGACAAGGAAGAGGTGGGGTGGCTGGATCCGGGCGGAGAGGGCGGCGGAGGAGCGCGGTGGAGGTCGGCGCCGGCTCGGGCGGCGAGGGGGGCTTGCCGCAGTCGGAGCTCTCCTCCGGTCGGCAAGGAACGCGGCGGCCGGCCGGGGCGAAGTGCGGCGGCGCGGGGCGCGCGGTAGGTGGCGGTGGGCGACGTGGGCCGCGGGGGCCGGTTCCGGGCTCGGCGGGCCGCGGCGGTGGGAGGTGGCCGGCGTGCCACGTGTCGCGTCTTGGCTAGCTGGGCGTGGTTGTCCGGCGCGCGGAGAGGAAGGGGGCTAGGTTAGGGTGCGAAATGACCCGGGATTTTCGGAGGGGAGGCTATATTTATAGGTAGAGGGAGCTAGGAGGCTCCAAATTGAGCACGGTTTTTGGCCACGCGATCGTGATCGAACGATCTAGATGATGGAGGAGGTTTAGGTAGGTTTTGGGCCTCTTTGGAGAGGTGTTGGGCTGAAACACACACGAGGCCTTTTCGGCCCCTCGGTTAACCGTTGGAGTATCAAACGAAGTCCAAATGGCACGAAACTTGACAGGCGGTCTACCGGTAGTAAACCAAGGTTGCTTGGGAAGTCTCGGTCCAATCCGAAAACGTTTAACACCCGCACACGAAAAGAGGTAGAAAGGGGCACCGGAGGACATAGGAGCGCCGGAATGCAAAACGGACAACGGGGAAAATGCTCGGATACATGAGACGAACACGTATGCAAATGCAATGCACAAGATGACATGATATGAGATGCATGACAAAGACAAAAGCAACACGAAGACAAAAACCCGACAACGAGGAAATAACACAACTTAGTGCCGGAAATGGCAAGAGTTGGAATACAAATATGGCAAGTTACATACGGGGTGTTACATTATGGTTAATGCTTGCTTATGAGATTATCCGTTTCTTGGTTGGTCGCCTCTCAGTCTTCTGCTAGCCTTCATTTTGCACTAAGTATGATGTCTACTTGTGCATCCAAAATCCTTTAAACCAGTTTTGCCACATGAGTCCACTATATCTACCTATATGCGGTATTCTTTTGCCGTTCTAAGAAAATTTGCATGTGCCATCACTAATTTTCAAAATAAACTTCTCTTTTGTGTGTTCGTTTCGCTCGCGGAGCGGTGAGGGGTGGCTAATATTTTCCATGCTAGATGTGTTATTCTCAAGATGAGTGTTTATTCACTTGTCATTTCACGAGAAGAAGGCAAAGGTATTAGAGATGCCCAGTCCCGAAATAAAAAATGAATTTACTTTATGTTGTCACATAATAAATTCCTTGGAAAGTGTTGGTATGGAGGGCAACCGTGGATACGGCTAGCGATGGAAAGTGAAAGTATGGTGGAAAAAGGAATAAACTTTATTTTCTGTTTTGGAACCGCCTATGATATATCAAAGCATGGAAAGTATTGGGAACCCTAAGTCGTTTTTGTTGGTGGGATGGATACACCACCCAAAATGTTTTTATCTCTAAGTTTTTTGCTTTGAGCTCTGGCACATCTGCAAATCCCTACTTCCCTCTGCGAAGGGAGCTTTCTTTTACTTTATGCAATTTTTATTTTGAATTTGAGTCTCCATCTTCTCTTATAAAAGCACCAACTAGGAGGCAATATGATCGTACTTGATTATTGGGTGTAGCTAATATGCGAGTGGTGTTTCATGAATGGATCAACGATTGAGCATGACGGGCTAGGGATAACTTATTTTAGCGTTGGTATTTTGAAAGACATGGTTGCTTGTTGATATGCTTGAGTATTTAAATTATCATGTCAAAACTAGACTATTGCTTTGAATAATATAAACTCCAAATGTCCATGTTATAAAGAAAAGAATATGATATGACATGTTAGGCAGCATTCCACATCAAAAATTCTATTTTTATCACGTACCTACTCGAGGACGAGTAGGACTTAAGCTTGGGGATGCTGATACGTCTCCAACGTATCTATAATTTTTGATATGACATGTTAGGCAGCATTCCACATAAAAAATTCTATTTTTATCACGTACCTACTCGAGGACGAGTAGGACTTAAGCTTGGGGATGCTGATACGTCTCCAACGTATCTATAATTTTTGATTGTTCCATGCTATTATATTATCAATCTTGGATGTTTTATAATCATTTTATAGTCATTTTATATCATTTTTTGGTACTAACCTATTGACACAGTGCCAAGTGCCAGTTGTTGTGTTCCCATGTTTTTAACATTGCAGAAAATCAATACCAAACGAAGTCCAAACATGACGAAACTTTAAAGAGATTTTTTTGGACCAGAAGGAACATAATGGGCCCTGGCTGCGCTTGGGGGTGCTCCGAGGACAACACAACCCACCAGGGCGCGCCAGGAGGTCCAAGCGCGCCCTGGTGGGTTGTGCCCACCTTGGGTGCCCCTCGGACTGCCTCTTTGCTCTATAAATACCCCAATATTCCCAAAACCCTAGGGGAGTCGATGAAATATTCATCCTGCCGCCGCAGAGTCCAGAACCACCAGATCCAATCTAGACACCATCCTGGATGGGGTTCACCACCTCCATTGGTGGCTCTCCGATGATGCGTGAGTAGTTCTTTGTAGACCTTCGGCTCCGTACGTAGTTAGTAGCTAGATGGCTTCCTCTCTCTATCTCTTGATTCTCAATACAATGGTCTCTTGGAGATCAAAATGGTGTAACTGTTTTTGCGGTGTGTTTGTTGGGATCGATGAACTTTGAGTTTATGATCAGATCTATCCTTTTATATCCATGAAAGTATTTGAATTTCTTTGATCTCTTTCATGCATGATTGCTAATAGCCTCATATTTCTTCTCCGATATTTGGGTTTTATTTGGCTAACTTGATCTATTTATCTTGCAATGGGAAGAGGTGCTTTGTAGTGGGTTCGATCTTACGGTGCTTGATCCCAGTGACAGAAGGGAACTGACATGTATGTATCATTGCTACTAAGCATAAAACTATGGGGTCTATCTCTACATAGATAGATCTTATCTACATCATGTCATCGTTCTTATTGCATTACTCCATTTTTCCATGAACTTAATACACTAGATGCATGCTGGATAGCGGTCGATGTGTGGAGTAATAGTAGTAGATGCAGGCAGGAGTCAGTCTACTAATCTTGGACGTGATGCCTATGTAATGATCATTGCCTGGATATCTTCATGAGTATTTTAAGTTCTATCAATTGCCCAACAGTAATTTGTTCACCCACCATTTGCTATTTTTCTCAAGAGAAGCCACTAGTGAAACCTACGGCCCTCGGGTCTCTTTCTTATATATTTTCCTTTGCGATATACTTTTATTTGCCTTTTATTTTCAGGTATATTAATCCAAAAATACTTTGTTGCACTTTATTTTATTTGCGATCTATTTATTCAATCTATTACAACTTTCTCCCATCCACGCACCAATTTCTGGCGCCGTTACCCGAAAGGGATTGACAACCCCTTTAACACGTCAGGTTGCGAGTGGTTGTTATTTGTGTGCAGGGGCTGTTTACGTTGTGTTGCTTGGTTCTCCTATTGGTTCGATAACCTCGGTTTCATATCTAAGGGAAATACCTACCACCGCTGTGCTGCAGCATCCCTTCCTCTTTGGGGAAATACCGACGTAGCTTCAAGCGACATCAAACACCATATGATCTGACTATATATATTAACAAAGCCCGCAATACATCAAGATGGTGACATCTCAAGAACATGAGAGAGAGAGAGAGATTTAAAACATAGCTACTAGTACAAACCCTCAGTCCCGAAGGTGGACTACTCCCTCCTCATCGTGGTGGCCGCCGGGATTGTGAAGATGGCCACCGACTGATGATTTCCCCCTCCGACAGGGTGCCGGAACGGGGTCTAGATTGGTTTCCAGTGGCTATAGAGCCTTGCGGCAGCGGAACTTCTAATCTAGAGTTACCCCGAGGGTTTTTGGAATATTTGGTGATTTATAGGGCAAAGAGGGGGTGCGAGAGGCCACCGAGGTGGGCACAACCCACCTGGGCGCGCCTGGGCCCCCAGGCGCACCTTGGTGGGTTGTGCCCCCTTGGGGCACCCCCCCAGGTGCTGCTCTGGCCCAATGGATGTCTTCTGGTCCATAAAAATCCACAAAAAGTTTCGCGGTGTTTGGAATCCATTTGATATTGATTTCCTGCGATGTAAAAAACAAGCAAAAACAGCAACTGGCACTGGGCACTGGGTCAATAGGTTAGTACGAAAAAATTATATAAAGTTGCTACAAAATGATTGTAAAACATCCAAGAATGATAATATAACAGCATGAATACTTCATAAATTATAGATACGTTGGAGACGTATCAAGGAGTAGGGGGAATTTCGTGGCCCCTTTTAGGAGGGGTCCCAAACTAACCTTAACTTTGTTTCCCCATAGATACGGACTCTAAAAACAGCCTATCACTACTAGGAAAAGGCCTACTAGTGGCGCAGCAGTTTTGCCTACTAATGGCGCACTACTGGTGCGCCACTAGTACCACGCCACTAGTATTTTTTACTAATGGCGCACCACTGGTGCGCCATTAGTATACCAGATACTAATGGCGCACCTGTAGTGCGCCATTACTAACACAAGGGGAAAACACTAAGGGAAACAGAAGAGAATCACTCAAATCAACGAGATTAGGTCACATATATGCTAGATCCTCGAAACACAAAAGGAGATACAAGATCCACGATCAACAAGGGATGATACAAAGTTAACCAGTTCTTCTCTGAGAGGAGGTCTTGAGGTCTTCCCGTTAGGGGTCTTGAATCCAAGTGGATCTTCTCCGAAGAGCTGACGGTCCCTCGCGATGGAGTAGATCCGGATGGATGAGCGAGGCTCTATCTCACATATGAGCTATCACAACGCCAACCCTAAAATGTAGGTGGGAGAAGAGTATATATAGTCTCGGGGGCAAAATGGTACATGGGCCTCGGTCCAAGTCACTGCCGCAGGTAGGGCCGGAAGTTCCAGGCGAGGCCGGAAGGTCCGGGCGCCGGAGGTTCCGAGCCAGGTTCCGGGAAGGGTCTGGCCTAAACAGAGGGTTGGCACAGGAGGAGCAGGGCTGGCGTCCGGTGGCCAGAAGGTTCGGGTGAGCCAGAGGTTCCGGGGGCCGGAAGGTCCGGGCCTAGTTCCGGGCAGGTTCCGGGCTAACCAGAAAGTGGACACGCCCGGGCCGGTCGGTGTCGTCAGAGGCTGGAAGTTCTGGGTCAGCCGGAGGTTCCGGGGGCCGAAAGTTCCGGGCTCTAGCCGGACGTTCTGAGCTGGACAAAGAGTTGATGCATGTCTCTTCTTCTTTAGCTCTCGGCTCCATGGCTTGTGCATTGTACCTGATCACACATAGCGTCTCGGACTTAGGCAATAGCCATGTCTCACTCGAAGGAGGGGAAAACTCAAGTAGGAGTGATGTCAGCTCGGATTGAATAGCACGAGCTCTTGCTCTAGTCATGGGGTCAATTGGAGCTTGGATAGTCGAGGTAGTGTCCATGGGGATGGCCGTAGGATGCTATGTCATCTCCCCCTCCCCTTGGAAAAGATCCAACCTCGGATCGATATCCTCATCACCATGGTACGGGGAGAGATCTTTGACGTTGAAGATGTCGCTCACGGGTACTTGTCGCGTGGGATGTCGATCTTGTAGGCGTTGTTGTTGTAGCGCTCAAGCACCTTGGAGGGTCCATAGGCTCGTGGTAGAAGTTTGGACTTGCGTTGTGTATGACGCCTCGGTCAAATTGCCATGGTCATCCAAGAAGTAGGTGGAAAACGGACATAGGAACAACATCACACTCCAAAGTGTCTTCGTATGCTCCAATTTTGAAGGAGACTTGGACAATGTGCTCGACTTTCATCTTGACCAATTGGAGCTTGGAACATAGTTCTTCACTTGCTAAGTTATGGCAACTCCCTCCATCGATGATGACCTTCACTAACCTTCCATTGATGTCGGCCTTGGTGTGGAAGATATGACATCTTTGGTCTTCGTCTTGTTGATGGTGAAGCGTCAAGACCTTGGAGAAACAAGAGCGGGGCTCGGATCTTCGTCACAAAAGACTTGATCATCTTCATCTTCGTTCACTTGCCGGTGCATGGCCACTTGCTCAAGGGCTTCCATTTCCTCTTCACTCATGGAGTCATATGTACCATCATCATTGAAGATCATGGTGCGCTTGTTGGTACGCTCAAAGGACTTGTGGCCTCGGCTGCCGCATGTGAAGCATTTGAAGGAACTTGTCTTGATGGTCTCATCGGTTGGGTTAGATGATGATGAAGCTCTTTTCTTAATGTTGCTTGTAGTAGGAGGACGACTTGAGGTTGTTGAAGTTTTCTTGTAACTTCACTTGTCGCCGTTGCTTGTAGATGGCTTGGTTGAGATAGAAGTTGTAGGAGTTGTTGAAGCTTGGGTGTTGGAGAAGCTGTAGCTCTTGGAAGAGTACTTGGCATACTTGAAGTCATCTTGCACTTGCCGTTCTGCCTTGGTAGCTTGATGCACTAGCTCGATGAGGTTCGAGTATGGTTGGAAGTCGGCGATCTTCTTGATAGGATGATTGAGTCCATTCAAGAAATGTGCCATAGTTTGCTCATCATCTTCTGCGACATTGGCTCTTATCATGGCAATCTCCATTTCTTTGTAGTGTTCTTCAACGCTCTTTGTTCCTTGTTTGAGAAGTTGGAGGTTCCTTAAGAGGTCGTGGTTGTAGTAGGTTGGCACAAAACGTGCTCTCATGACATCCTTCATTTGGGCCCAAGTAATGATGGGTGGTTCACCTCTTGCCTCACGTCGCTCAATGACTTGTTCCCACCAAATGAGGATGTAATCTTGGAACTCAAGGGATGCCATCGCGATCTTCTTCTCATCCACATAGTTGTGCAAACGAAAGATCTTATCGACCTTCAATGCCCATGAAAGGTACTCTTCGGGATCATTTCTTCCGGAAAACTTGGGCATGGTGAACTTTAGCTTGCCGTAGCGTTGCTCTTCATTGTGTTGGGGTCGGGGATGATGATGCCCTTGACATGGAGGGTTCTCAACCTCATGTTGCTCTTCATTGTCTTCTTGCTCTTTGTGAACTTCATGTTTTTCTTGAGCTTGTGGAGGAGCTTGTCGAGCTTGTGTGGGAGCTTATCGAGCTTGTGGAGGAGCTTGTTGAGCTTGTGGGGGAGCTTGAGGAACTTGATGATGCGCTCTTGATTGATGAATTCTCTCTTGAACTTCTTCGCGAAGCGCTTCTTGTTGCTCACGAGCTTGTCAGTTGTGCGTGGCTATGGCTCAACTTGAATCTCGGAGGGCACGTTGCGCCTCAAGTGCTTGATTTTCTCGTTGTTGTTGTTCTTGATGTTGTTCCTCGACATCTTGTGTATCTTGGTTTTGTTGCGCTCGCTCTTCCTCGTCTTGTTGGTGTTGGCGTTGCCGCTCTTGTGCTTGCGTGAAAGTAGCTTGGTTTTGACGGTGTCGATGCTGTTGAGCGCGAGCTTACTCTTGAGTCGTAGTCGTGTAGAGGATTGCGGTTTTCTTGACGTTCTTGGAGTACTTGAGTTGGAGATGGTGTCGTCAGAGTGTCGACTTGAGAGGCTCCGTCTTGAGTAGAACGAAGTGCTAGAAGAGCGGTTTACCAACAAAGCACGAATCTCGTCCATTCTTGCGCCATTCTTTTGTTTGTGTTCGTCGAGCTTGTTGTCGAAGTAGTCTCTTGTACGTTGCTCGGAGAGTCACAAGTCGGTGGCGAGGTTGTCGATGCGTTCATTCATTGCTTGTTGCTCTTGATGCAAAGCTTGTTGTGCGCCAAATAGGTGGCTCTTTGTGACGTAGGCGGACATATCGTCGTCTTGCTCGATGAAGAGTGGGTTGGTAGAAGTACTTGGACTATCCATCATTGCAAGCAAATATGTGAGTGGGAGAAAGAGAAGAACTTATACCAAATGTACCTTGACCAATGTTGAAGATGGACCAATGATCACTCAAATGTGGAACAAGGAAATATCACAATTGGTACCAATTCTTGTCGGTTTCTCACACCTACACAAGTAAAAGCTTATAGTGGAGCTCGATTAGGATGGTGGCACAAAATTTGATGCAATTGTTAGTGAGCCTAAATAATGTTGGAAAAGATTCACATATTTGCAAATGCAACAAGTAGACCAATAGTAAGATATGGTACATGGAAACTCACACACGGATAGAAAAATGGGGTCGCGCAACCAAGGAATGAGCCAAAATGTGGAATCCACGAAAATACTCTTGTTGCACAACACTAGAGAGACGTTGGCACGATTGCACCATAGGCGGATACAAGACTTGTGCACAACCTACTAAGAAAAAATGTAACAACTTCTATACCAAGTATGCTATATGTATGGTATTCCGATGATATGATCCAAGATGATCTAGTATGACAATCTTAATGTAGTATGATGCTATGTTTCTTGCTTATAAGCTCTTTGCTTATCTTTCCTCTTTTGCTTGAAAGCTTGGATGGCTCTTTCTCTTTTGAGCTCTTTTCTCATGCAATACTTCACGAACCAATATAGCAATTGTGTATGCTTATGACAACCTTGTGACACAAGAGATGATACCAAGATATGCACCACGATGGTATGGTATGTATGCAATGGGAGCTATGATCACTAATGTGCACAAGTAACGTTGCCGGCAATACTCAAAGGCTAGTATCGATAGGAAAGGTACGCAAAATGGTCTATGGGGTTATCAATGCAATGGCAAGAATGTACAATAATGAGATATCACGATACCAAGATGATACTCAAAGTGGTCGTCATTGATGACAAGTCTATGGCGAAGATGAGCGGCGGTGATGTCGATGTTGAACCATTCCTAGTTAGCCGAAACACCCTAGGAAACGATGAACCACAACTCAAATTCACAAAACCAAATGTGTCAAAATTTGTCAGAGTGCGGAGCAGGTAAGCGATGGTGGTTGCAGAAAGCGATGGTGGTTTGCAAGTGCGTATGTGGAATGTGGAAATGATAATGTGGATGATATGGTGGAGGCCCTAGGCAAAGATGTCAAAATGACAAAAAAATTATGGTGTCCAAATGTGTTGGAACCTATCTATGTGGATTGGGGATGTCAATAGCTATCCAACGAGCTAAAGAACGTAAAAATCCGAGTCCGGAAGTGAAAATTATGGTCAAAACTGTCAATCAACCGGGGCTAGAACTGGGAGGGGCGGTTGTACTGCTCCAGGAGCATCCTGGAGTTCCAGATTTGGCTGGCAGAAGTATCAGGTTATGGGGGAGCGGTTGTACCTCTTTCGTTGGGAAAAATTCTCAGATATAGATCGGGGATGAACTTGGGGCGGAAATGGATGATTTCGGTGGCCAAATTATGAAGATTTTGAGGATGGAAGGTGGGGAAACTTGTGGGGAAGCTAGATCTACCTGCTACACACGAAATCCATGGATCAAATCCAACAAAACTTCATCACACCAACAAATAACAAAAAACAATTGGGGCTATTTTTGGTGGGGATTTTTGAATTTAGGACGAAAACAAACAAAAGAAGGCTAGAAAACAAAGAGGAAAGCTCCAAAATCGTGATCAACGTGGCTCATGATACCAAGATGATGTAGGGTGAAACCCTATGTGGCCGATCTTTCATGAAAGAAGCGGATTCCTCGATGAACACAAAGAGCACAAGGGAGAAACAAGGAGGGAAACACAAGAGAATCACTCAAACCAACGAGATTAGGTCACACATATGCTAGATCCTCGAAACACAAAAGGAGATACAAGTTCCACGATCAACAAGGGACGATACAAAGGTAACCGGTTCTTCTCCGAGAGGAGGTCTTGAGGTCTTCCCGTTAGGGGTCTTGAACCCAAGTGGATCTTCTCTGAAGAGGTGACGGTCCCTCGCGATGGAGTACATCCGGATGGATGAGCGAGGCTCTATCTCACATATGAGCTATCATAACGCTAACCCTAAAATGTAGGTCGGAGAAGAGTGTATATAGTCTCGGGGGCGAAAGGGTACATGGGCCTCGGTCCAAGTAACTGCGCGCAGGCAGGGCCGGAAGTTCCGGGCGAGGCCGGAAGGTCCGGGCGCCGGAGGTTCCAGGCCAGGTTTCGGGGAGGGTCCGGCTTAACCAGAGAGTTGGCACGGGAGGAGCAGGGCTGGCGTCCGGTGGCCGGAAGGTCCGGGCGAGCCGGAGGTTCCGAGGGCCGGAAGGTCCGGGCCTGGTTCCGGGCTAACCAGAAAGTGGACACGCCCGGGCCGGTCGGTGTCGTCGGAGGCCAGAAGTTTCGGGTCAGCCGGAGGTTCCGGGGGCCGCAAGTTCCGGGCTGGACAGAGAGTTGACGCTTGTCTCTTCTTCTTCAGCTCTCGGCTCTATGGCTTGTGCGTTGTACCTGATCACACATAGCGTCTCGAACTTAGGCAGTAGCCATGTCTCACTCAAAGGAGGGGAAAACTCAAGTAGGAGTGATGTCACCTCATATTGAATAGCACGAGCTCTTGCTCTTTTCATGGGGCCACTTGGAGCTTGGATAGTCGAGGTAGTGTCCATGGGGCTGGCCATAGGATGCTCCGCATCATAAACTCTTGATATTCAGTTTCTGTGTGTATAGTGAGCATTGATCTCTGGGTTCACTGTACACGTGCATTCAATGATCACAACTTATGAGTCGGGGTCCCCACAGCGGTGGGTGTGACAATGGTATTGATGTCCTCATCAACGTTGCTTAGTTCCAAAGGTGTGGTTGCCACGCACAAGTGTGTGACATGAGATGTACCCAGGTTCGGGGCCCTCTGTGGGAGGTAGCACCCCTAGTCCTGGCGAATGGATGACATGCACTAGGTTATAGGTTTGCTCCTGGAGCTATTTGGGTGGAGGAGGAAGAAGGGGCGAGGCCTATGTCTTGCCTCTCTAGTGAGTGGAAATATGTGTGTGTGGTACTAATGATCACATCCCTGTGAAGGAAAGGCTCCTGGGGGGGTCTTACTACCTACCCCCCAAGGATACAATGGTAAAGTTACATAGGCGAGGGGCCCTGGTGTCATCCTATGGGAGCCGGCGGTTGGGGCTGCCGGGTCCGTTGGGTCCGGTCTTGCCAAATACGTCGGGCGCGTGTCCGGCCGGTTGCCCGACACCGCGGCACGTCGGGTCTTGCGTCATGAGGTGGCTGGCGCCGCCTAGCTACAGGGTTGCAAAGCCCGGCCACCGCCCGCCCCTGACGGGGGCGTAGGGCACACTGTAGCCACGCCCGCTCAGGCTGGCGTAAAGGGGGAGCACTATTGCCATGCTTAACTTGTCATTGGAAGTTATCTTCTTATGGCTAGCTGGCATGCGCCAGCCGGCTGGGCCGGGTAGCCGTACCCGGCCGACTCGCGCTGGGGAGCCGGCAGGTAGGCCAGCCGGATTGAGGGGCCTGGTGTGCCCCGATGTTTTAGAAGGGGATCCGGGTTCCGTTGCCTGCCCAGGGGCATACCCCCGACAATGTTCAGTCTTATGAAATTATTGATAAAAGTGGGTTTGGAGGGGTCATGACTTTTGTTAATGTTAATCCCACTATCTCGGAAGATTATAAATTTTTTATGCATGTGGCTCATAAAGACAATATTGTTTATGATAGCTATATTGTTGAATTTGAGTATGGTCCTACATGTAATAATTACAAAGAGGAAAATATGGTTGTAGAAATTTTCATGTTACTAAATCACCTTTCTTTGTGTTGGAATTATTAGTGCTTCCTTCTTCCTGTTTGCACATGCTAGAAATTTCTTGTCTTGATAATTTGTTTTCCTATAAAATCCCTATGCATAGGAAGTATGTTAGACTTAAAATGTATTCCTCACATATTTTATGGTTCTCTCTTTGTGCTTCCATTCTTGTCTTTTATGTGAGCATCATTAATATCCCAAGCCTATCTTAATGGCTATAAACAAAGAGCTTGTTGGGAGACAACCTATTTTTTTGGTGTGCACACAATTATGCTACTGTTATGGTTGTGTTTTTGTGTTTAAATTAGTTTTTGTACCAAGTAAAGCCTTTGGGATGATTTGGATGATAGTTGCTTTGATTCTGTGAGAAAACAAAAAAAAATGCGCTCAGTAACAAAATTATTTAAATTCACCGGGGCCTGATAAAATTCTGAAATTTTTACACATGATTGATAACAAATTTCCCATGTTGTCCTAATTTTTCAGAATGTTTGGAGTTACAGTAGTATGGTCATTGTTTGAATCATTACATATTGTTCTATTTTCGACAGATTCTATTTTCATTGCATTGTTTGCTTGGTTTGATGAATCTGTGGATTGTATCGTGGGGGTATAAGCCATGGGGGAGTTAGAATACAGTAGGTATTATGTGTTGGGGAACGCAGTAATTTCAAAAAAGAATCCTACGCACACGCAAGATCCATCTAGGTGATTCATAGCAACGAGAGGGGAGAGTGTTGTCTACGTACCCTCGTAGACCGTAAGCGGAAGCGTTATGACAACGCGGTTGATGTAGTTGTACGTCTTCACAATACAACCGATCCTAGCACCGAAGGTACGATACCTCCGCGATCTTCACACGTTCAGCTCGGTGACGTCCCATGAACTCTAGATCTAGCTGAGTGTCGGGGGAGAGCTTCGCCAGCACGACGGCGTGATGATGGTGATGATGAAGTTACCAACGCAGGGCTTCGCCTAAGCACTACAACGGTATGAACGAGGTGGAAATCTGTGGAGGGGGGCACCGCACACGGCTAAGAGATCAACTTGTGTGTCTATGGGGTGCCCCTTCCCCCGTATATAAAGGACTGGAGAAGGGAGGGTTGGCCCTCTCTATGGCGCGCCCTAGGGGGAGTCCTAATCCCACCAGGAGTAGGATTGCCCCCTTTCCCTAGTAGGAGTAGGAGAGAAGGAAGGGAGAAGAGAGAAGGAATGAAGGGGGGCCGGGCCCCCACCCAATTCGGAATGGGCTAGGGGGCCGCGCCCTCCACCTTGCCCTTCCTCTCCTCTATTACACTAAGGCCCAATAAGGCCCATATACTCCCCGAGGGGTTCTGGTAACCCCCCGGTGCTCCGGTAAATGCCCGAACTCACCCGGAACCATTCCGATGTCCAAACATAGGCTTCCAATATATTGATCTTTATGTCTCGACCATTCCGAGACTCCTCGTCATGTCCATGATCATATCCAGGACTCTGAACTACCTTCGGTACATCAAAACACATAAACTCATAATACCGATCATCACAGAACGTTAAGCGTGCAGACCCTACGGGTTTGAGAACTATGTAGACATGACCGAGACTCATCTCCGGTCAATAACCAATAGCGGAACCTAGATGCTCATATTGGTTCCTACATATTCTACAAAGATCTTTATCGGTCAAACCGCATAACAACATACCTTGTTCCCTTTGTCATCGGTATGTTACTTGCCCGAGATTCAGTCGTCGGTATCTCAATACCTAGTTCAATCTTGTTACCGGCAAGTCTCTTTACTCGTTTCGTAATGCAACATCCCGTAACTAACTCATTAGTCACATTGCTTGCAAGGCTTATAGTGATGTGCATTACCGAGAGGGCCAGAGATACCTCTCCGATACACGGAGTGACAAATCCTAATCTCGATCTATGCCAACTCAATAAACACCATCGGAGACACCTGTAGAGCATCTTTATAGTCACCAAGTTACGTTGTGACGTTTGATAGCACACTAAGTGTTCCTCCGGTATTCGGGAGTTGCATAATCTCATAGTCATAGGAACATGTATAAGTAATGGAGAAAGCAATAGCAGTAAACTAAACGATCAAAGTGCTAAGCTAACGGATGGGTCAAGTCAATCACATCATTCTCTAATGATGTGATCCCGTTCATCAAATGACAACTTTTTATCCATGGCTAGGAAACTTAACCATCTTTGATCAACGAGCTAGTCAGGTAGAGGCATACTAGTGACACTCTGTTAGTCTATGTATTCACACATGTACTAAGTTTCCGGTTAATTCAATTCTAGCATGAATAATAAACATTTATCATGATATAAGGAAATATAAATAACAAATTTATTATTGCCCCTAGGGCATATTTCCTTCAGTCTCCCACTTGCACTTGAGTCAATAATCTAGATTACATTGTAATGATTCTAACACCTGAATGAAGATGGTTAAGTTTCCTAGCCATGGATAAAGATGGTTAAGTTTCCTAGCTCGTTGATCAAAGATGGTTAAGTTTTTATTCGGACTCCTCTGTAATGAGATGCTCCACCCATGTCTCGGGGAATATCTCAAGGAAAGAATCATTGCAAGTGGCTCTATCCAGCCTTACCTGAATGTTCTCCCCACCGTCTCGTTTATTATCCCACGTATATGGGTATCCCACAAAGCCCAAGTCAGCCAGCCCGCTCTCTGCCAGACAGTCCCGGAAGTCCTCCATCTGATTGAAGTTTCTCTGGTTCCCGCCTATTTGATCCGTCTGGAAAAGAGCCTCATTAAAATCCCCCGTGCATAACCACGGAAGGTTGTCTTGCCTTATGAGGTGTCTTATTGCATCCCATGATTTTTGGCGTAGCTCGGTCTTGGGCTCACCGTAGAAACCAGTGAATCTACAAGTTTTGCCCTCCCAAGATAACTCAGCATCAATGAAATATTGGCACCAAGGCCTCACCTTTACCTCAATATGCTCTCTCCACCACGAGGCTAGTCCTCCGCTCCTCCCCACACAGTCCATCGCTACACCACTCTTGAACCCAAGGCTCCACTTCAATTTCTCCATCGCCCTAGATTTCTTTTTTGTTTCACAAAGGAACACCACCGCTGGGTTGTGCGACCTAATAAGGTCCCGAAGCTCGCCAACTGTCGAGGTCAACCCCAACCCTCGACAGTTCCAGGCTAACAGATTCATGGTGACCGGCGGCCCTGCATCGCGGGGTCCGCCCTATCATTATTCTCAGAGATACGGTCAAACACACTCGACGTCTTGCGCCTCGCCTCGCGAATGAACGCATCGTTTGATGTCTGTCTGTCAGGGTCATCTTTGGCCACCCAAATCTGCTTCGGTCCCCTCTTTCTGCTCTCCTGCTCCCCCCTTGGGTTACTCCTGTAGTGGCATCCATAATCATAATCAGGACGCGGCTTCCTCACATACGTACCCCTTCTCTTGTCTCTAGGATTCCGAGCCCTGGAGCCAGTGCCCCCATCTCGGTTCTCCCTGTAGTATGACTCCTGCTGATCATAACCGTGCCGCACATCATCCTTGCCCTTCCGCTGCCACTCTCGGTCATATTTAGCATTGCCTTGTTGCTGATCAAAGAGTTTATTCCGAAGCTCTCTCTCCCTCCTTTGTTCTAAACCATGGCGCAAATCATTCTCCTGGGGTGGATCAGACTTTGCATTTCTCTTATGAGGGCTAGTTACCTCCGTTTCACCCGTGGCCCGGCCATGACCCTCGCCAGTGCGATTGTCCGCCGTTCCATTCAAATCACCAAATAAGTTCCGCTTGACTGGGACCTTTGTCTTCTTATTGCCCGAGCGCCCCACATCTGCACTTCCTTTGCCCTTGAAATCCATATTTCCACTACTACTGCTCCCTCCCGCTCCAAGTGAGCTTTCCTTTATATTACTATTTCTGCCAGCAGAAACCCTAAGCCATTCACCCCATTGGGGTGATGAGTCCACCTGAGGGTCACATCTCGCCCCTACATGCACCAACCGTCCACACTCGAAACAGAAGTGTGGTATTTTTTCATAGTGAAAGTCGAACCAGGTCCGGGCCTTGTCGTCCCGTGAGGTCCTAAGATAGAATCCTCTGACAAGTGGTTAAAAAACTAAGATTTTCGCCCGAACCCTTAGTCCATTTCCTCTTGCACGGCCCTCCTTATCCATGTCTACCTTTACCACCTCACCCGACCAGTTACCCAGCGCCTTCCCAAAGACTTATGTCCTTCTGTCCGGTGGCAGATCGATGACCCTAACCCATACGTCTATCTTGTCAAAAATCATCTCAGAGGGGCGTTTATCACCTTCATACTCCTTCATAATCAAAACACTGAAATCATACTGCCACAGCCCATTATTCAAAGCATGGCGCCAATCCCCCTCACATCCAAACTGCACTTCAAACACGTTTGAGCCCAGCTCTCTAAACTTTGCTTCCTTGTGTAGTCCCCAAGCCCTGTGCATAGTCTTCTCTAGAACACTTCTCACAAGCGGTCTCGAGGAACATACTTTGCCTACTGCCAGCCACTTGGGTGATTTGGCCACTGGTTCATCCTCCTCAAAAACAATGCCTTCCGCTTCCTTATCCAACAAAACCATTCCTCCCAATCTGGCCGAAAGACTCGACATGGGATCCGGGGTCCTGCTCTCGATTGGAGATTCAGATGCATCCCTACTCGCCGTGCCTCCCGATCTGCGCGCCACCGGTGTGGGTCTCTCCTTCCCCGCGGCCGCTCCTGCCGCGTGCGAGGCTCCCACCTTCGTCTGGTTCATCGATCCCCCTGCTCCCACCGGTTGAACAGGTGCCCTCTTTGGAGTAGCCGCCGCCGTCGATGGAGCAGATGCCATCTTCCCCGGATTTTCCTCGTCTTTCCCGAAGCCTTCTCCGCCATCAGCTCTGCCCCCTGGTGGAGAAGCAAACTTCGCCGGTCGGTGTACTGGATTGCGTCGTCGCCGTCCAGTCCACCACCGTATCTTCACCACCCCCGCACACGAAACCCTAACCCTAGCACAGGTTCGCAATCGCCAAGCAATCGCCTTCTTGTCGCCTTAGCGAATCATTATGTGGTGGACCCTTCCTGTCGAAGTTCTCTCTCTAGATTGTTGGGATAGAAGAGAGAGAGAAAAAGAGATATGCACGTCAATCAGAGAGAGTTGGTTGTTTCCATGTTTGGACTTTGGATGAAAAAAAAAGAGACCAGTTGACACATGAGGGAGAAAGACATTGAGGCGGAAACGAAAGAAAAGAGAGATCAACCACATACCAAATATTTGGAGATATCATACATGCTAGTACAAATTCCCGTACGTTGCACCGGACAAAATATTAAACATAACTTGCTCCATACGCCATTATGCAACACTTTTTAATTCAACTTTTGCAAACGTTAGAAATAAGGTTATTTCCTTTTGGACCATAAAATTTGGACGTATCCTAGCAATATTTGTCCTAACCCATTTCAGCTCCCCGATGAAAGAGTAGTTGTCTATTGAATGTCTATTGAATAGTCTTTCAATCAATTTTATTTTGTGTTATTCAGAAAAACATGAATATACATTTATTTTGAGAAGGTGTATTTTATTTTCAAGAATACTTTTTAAAATGGAATCATTTTTATGGTGACGAACATTTTTTTTGGAATATTATATTTTTTTGTAATTTATTTTGCACTATTTTTTGGGCTTGACCCATTGAAAGACTTGACCGACACACACAAGCACTACATGCTATTCTAAGAAATTTTCTGTTTATATAGAAACTCAATCTGCACTTGTTATAGTAAAAGCGAAAGAGGAAACACATAAAACCAATGACAAACAACTATGTATAATATAACTATGGATCAAGACAGTACATGGCACAGTAGTGCTTGCAATTTCCACAATATTATCATTTCAGAACCCACAAACATCAAATTTTAAAGCACTCCATTAACTCTTATAATTGGCAACCCCAAAAATGTATATCCTTCGAAGCTCCAAAAAAATTTACATGTGGTGAAGAACTTCTTAAGTGATGTCTTAAGTACAAACCAAACTCCAGCTTTGCTTTCTAAAAAAAAACTTCGAGCTCTACATGTTCATTGTCTCCCTGCTCACCGCCTATTAACTGTTGGCTGCTAGAATTCTCTTTGACAAATCACCTCCACCGATTGGGCTCCCTACACAAGCATATTGGTAGGAAAACAATATTAGTTATGCGTTTAGATGTCAAAAATGGAATCAGAAATTTGAGTCATTTGACATTTCGAGATGAATTGTACTATTTGACATACCAATTTTACTTTGGATTTTCCTGATTATAATTTATGAAAGTACACATAATAAATCAAATAAATACCTTGTGGGAGATAATCATATGTCTCATCGACTTTGATCTCTTTATGTGAATCTGGTTCCTTGACATCATGTAATGAAAAAACATGAGATGATGTCGAGCTAGATGGGGATGGAGGTGATGCCAATGGATCACGATCTCTCTAATTATCTGATTCGGGCATAGTTGGTGACATAGGTGATGGCTCCAGAAATACCTGATTCGGAATATTTTGATGCTAATGTGAGCATGATATGGCCGAAACTCTTTCTTTTCTGGAATTGTATGGCCAGAAGATGAGCAATGATCCATACACCACTATATGTGCTAGTGAACCAATGAGTGGATGTAGATACGCACATGCAGCCATGCATGTCCCAAACTGAAACGCAAGTCATTAGTCTTTTTTTACGCATCAATCTAGGCATCTAGGTTTTGCATCAGGGTTGCTTGTAAGTTGCAATGAATTTGAGAACTGAAGATTCAATGGGAAGCACATGAACATACAGAGAACTAAGGGGGGAAACAGAATCTGAAGAGCAATCGGAAGTAGCGCCAATTTTTCACAAATAGCAAACTGAAACAGGGTCTTGTATCACTGATTAACTTTCAAGGGGAGACATACCTCTGGTGTAGCCACCTCAGACGATGGACGGCTCGACGGATGTTCTTCTTTCGCCGGTGGACCTGACATTGGACGGCTCGTCGGATGATTTTCCTCCGCCGGCGACATTCGACGTTACTCTGAAAGTTGCAATGCGACATGATTTGATGGAGATTCTGGTCGAGGGACGCATCATGATGGTCGAGGATCCTTCCCCTCCATATTTCCACATCTGAGAAACATTTTGATAATAGTTGTGGCCACGGTAATCTTTTTATTCCACCTTTGGGTCTCTTTGATTCAAAATCTTTTCATGGAAAATTCAGAGGGTTGAGTTCATATGCTTGTTTTTCTATGGGCCGCACCTATTTGTATGAGTGAATTAATCCTATTGGAAGAGTTGTACAAATTCTTTTGCACTACATTTCTTTGGAATTTTTTTATTTGACACTAACCTCTTGGAACGACCCTTCATTTTCTTTTAGAGCATCTAACTAAAATAGCTCGCTTGCAGATTTAATGAACAATCAAATGAGAAAATGCCACATCTGAACCAAAGGATCACATACTGTAAGGGGGTCATGTGATGGCATTGAATGGAACTAAATTTTGCCGTGCATACAGAGCAGATGTTTGTTCGTGCATTCGGGAAAGCAAGTCCGGTCATGGGGCAATGAAGATGGATGATGCTAAGAGGAAAATAGATCAACGGGGACAAAAATTAATGGCAAAGCATTCTCAGTGGAAAAGTGTCAGAAAAAACAAAGAATTGAACCAGAACAAAAGTTAACTATGCATGTAGTGTCTTCCCAAGCATTCACATGCATAGCTGAAAATGCAGTGTGAGTAAAAACTTGCCAAATGCGAATGATCCATAAAAAATATGTATTGGTTGAACTATATGATAAAACACACATCTTAAAATATATTTTTTCTCGACATGCATACATATTGTCCTGAATGTAGATGCTCCTAAAGAAATCCTGACATGAACATCCATGTCGATGGTCCTAAAGAAATCTTTGCAGCAGCAGAACTTGTCATGCAAAATTCAGACAGGGACAACTTCTCGCCTACACACACATGCACATTGTCTGTTTGGGTGATTCATTACCTCATAGTGAAGGAGCGAAGAGGCTTTTGATCTCATCAGAGAGAGGATGGTGGACGAGCTTCAGTAGCAGACGGCCGTTCAGACATCGCTACGATCTCCCGTTGCTAACTTTCATTGCTTTCCTGACCCCATGATTCTGAATATGCATGCCATAGCAGAAAGTAATATGTTCAGTACAGGTGAACTAAATCAACACATCTATATTTTTGAGGTATAACGCAACTCTATGTTTAGTTAAGGTTGCTGCTCCTTTCCTATGATATTTAATTTATTTCTGAGATATAAGCATATGGCTTACTAAGTCTGAAGTGTGAACTGTTGCCACCTCTTGGGCAGGAACCACAACACAACATAGAGCAAAATAATTCTACTGTGTTTTTCAGATCGTAAGCTTCAAGAGTAGCTTCAGAACCAAATTCATTTTCAATGAAACGCTCCAGCAAGAGAAATTCACTTGTTCAGAAACAAAAGAATGAGCAAAAGTTAGAACACAGACACGCATACCTGTAGGCGCTTCAGCCGTGTACGGGAGAGCTCATAATTCTTTGCTCCAAGGAAGGAAAGCAGTGGTGACCGTGCCCAAGGCAGAGGATATCAGGATGTGGTCGTGATGCCCCTGGCCGAACTACTGTCAACCTCAGGTGACGTAGATTGGTCCTTGATATAGATGAATGAGATGTTCATAGAGGTCCTAGCTGGCGGCGAGCGAGAGGCTGAAGGTGCGGCCTCCATGGCCGCTGCCCATGGCGTGCACAAGGTTGAGGTCGGTCATGGCGGCGGTCGGCCATCAATCTGGCAGCTTGGCAGAAGGCGACCATGAGTTCTCGGTAGGTGCTGGTGGGCAGTGCAGGCGGGGCGGCACAAAAATAGGAGCTTCAGGAGGAGGCGCAACGCTCGCCCCATGGACGGCCGGCGATGGACCCAAGCTGGGCAAAAGGAGAGGGCAATGGATCGGGGCGAGCTTGGGTGGTCGCTGCTGACCATAGGGCGGAGAGAGAACGAGGGGAACAGAGTGGAAAGAGGAGGAAGGCGGGCTGAGGGGTAGCGCCGGCGTGGCCCTCATCGGCGGCGGCCGGTCTCGGGCGGGAGACGCGGAGTCGGGTGGTTGGGATGGGGCGTCTCTCGCGTGTGGCGGCGCAGAGGCAAAGTTGGGGAGGAATACCCTAGCGAATCATTTTTTTACTTTGGCGGATGGACTGTGGGTTTAATTCCTAAAAAGCACAAGGACCTTTGTGTAAAAAGGCCATAACGGTGAACCCCAGACTCAACGCGTGCTTTATTATTATTAGGAAAAGACCAGTAGTAGTGCTCCTTTGGCTTGTTGCTACGCCGCTCATATTTTTTCGTTGCAACTTGAGTACTTGGTTGCCAGCGCACGTGAATTCCTTTGTGTGTTAGGCTCACGTCTCTAGTATGTTCTGGCGTAGGACCAGCACTCAATTATTTTGAACGAGTTTTCAGCTTGCATTAATTAACGTGATTGTAGCATTTTTTTCCACATACATAAAGCCAACGCAGCTCCGCATATTTCTACACCGTGTATACATACGTTCACATGGCAATCGCTTTACCCAACTTTTCGAGCTATTTGACATCATCGGTTGCTGATCACCGTCTGTTGTATGGTAAGAACTTGCAAGACTTTGATTTTTGCTCTACTGTGAGCGTTTTACCATGACATGCCAGTAGTTCATAGGAACGTTATTCTTGGATTTTGTTTCTTGTTTCTACTAATCATGGCAGGTTCGAGAGTCAGTTGGGTTTCATCAATCATGGGAGACGTGCCATCACCTCAAAGAATACAACCACCATCACAAGAGGTACAAAGAAATCAAAATGCGCACAAATAGTTTCTTGTTTCCATGCCACCTTTTAATGGTTGTTTTTAAGCCTGATTTGTATATTGAATGGGACTTCCAAATAAATGATATATTTGCTTCCCATATTTTTTCTGAACATAAAAAATTTAAGGTCGCGGTTGGTATTTTCACTGGTTTTGCTACTGTTTGGTTGAGTGAACATTGTCAGTTATACCTTGATTATGTACCTACTACTTGGGATGATTTAAAACTTGTTATGAGATATAAATTTGTCAATGTTTATTATACTCATGGCATGATTAAAAAAACTACAATATTTAAAACAAGGTAGTGACACTGTAACAAAATATTATGATAATTTACGAACTACCTTGTTGCACTCCTTTTTAGAATAAAGTAAAGATGATTTTATGGATAGATTTTGGGGAGGATTAAACCATGATATTCAGCAGATATTAATTCATGAAGAGTGTTATCCTATGGACCATTTGTTTCGTCTTGCTTCTAAAGCTGAATAGGAAATAAAACGGCGTGTTGTCCATAATGAGAATAAGCACAAGGTGCATATTTCAAGCGATGATATGGTTGTTCCTTCAACTACTAGGCGTACTATGACAACCACATCCGTTGTTGTGAGGACTACATCACCTCCACCATGTGACACATCACCTCCGAGAGTGCCTACATCATTTGAGTTGATCATAAGAGGTAATGACAAAGGTACCGATCTTCCACCTCCACATGAGTATGATGAATGCCTTGTCCATTTAAAGGAACTATGCGATTAGCTACCCACTACTTTGATCACACCAGCTATTTTAGAGGACTATGTTCATGATTTGACTTCGCCATGTGATCAAACAATTTTGAGTGAACCCATTGAATTAATTATTGACGCGAAGGAACCATCTGAATCAGGGTATAAATCAGATTTGGATCAAATACGTTTGAAAATAGTTGTTCTAATGTTTAATCATTTTGATATGACCTCTAAACTTGGTGATGGTTCATCAAGGTTGGGATGGTTTAATTTTAGTGATGAGCATTGCCAATATTTTATTATGATTAAGAGCTTCACTTATATGTGCAAAATGAGTTCAATATTTTCATGCCTTTGACTTCTTGTGTTAATATATTGGCTTTATATTTCATGAATTTTGAAGGGTGCTCTTGTATAACCGTGTCACATGTGCCACAACTGGGATCAGTAAAAATGAATGACATATACATATACAATATGTACACCTTGCCTCTTTTGTTAGCCATATTTTAGATTAAGCAACCCGAGGACGGCTTTGTTTTCAAGAAGGGGAGGATGATGAGGACATGGCTAGCACAGTTACACCCACAACCCCTACTACTATACCTATTGGACCAATTAGTAGAGCTCATGCACGCCAGTTAAATTATCAGGTACTTCCGCTTCTTGGTAATGTTTCTAATGTTCATGAGAATGTGATGCTGCCTAACTTAGATATATTTGTGTTGGTTACAGTAGAAGCACCTAGTATGGACAAGAAGAATGAACACTGGAGCATGATCAAGCTTTGTGATGAAGGTGCATGCGAAGGGAACATGAATTGTGTTTCTGGTGGAGATTTCCGTACTTTGAAGCCACTGTGATGACATACAAGAAGATGGACGAAATATACAAGATGGCATTTCATAAATTTCGTCCATAGCTTATTATTGGTGTTGCGCCACCTTATTTGTGGGCAAGGCCCATGTAATTTCGAAATACTACTTGATAGGCTATTTTTAGAGTCTGTATTATAGGGGAAACGACTCAGGAGGTGTTTTAGTCCCACCTTGCCAAGGGTGGACAAAATCCCCTCTCTTTTCCCCTATAAATACAACCCTTAAGGCATCCTTTAGACCGGGGTTTTATTTAGTTTAAAGTTAGCCACTGCTGCAACTTCATGAACTTCGTTTGTGTTCAACGACAAGACCAAGAACGCTTTTAGAACCCCACTTTTATCAGTACTTCATATATACTCGCAATATTTAGATTGCTTTATCATATTCTTGCTTGTTCTTCGATTGCTTGTCGGAATAGACCTTCTTGGTCAGGTTGATCGTGCTCTAGCGTGGTCAATAACCTCTTGAAGTTGGTTTAGTGATTGCTAAGGCGCAACGTCGTGCAAGTTTGTAGTCGGATCATCAAATTCGTCTCCACCAAATTGATAGTTATCATCTCATCGAAAGAGTGGGACCCTCGCCTCTATCAGTAGGCATGTATTCCCTATATGTTCTTGCGATAAGAACTTGCATGCCATCTTTTTTCCTACCCTCCCGTGGCAGCGGGGTCCATAAGGAAACTAAGGGATATTAAGGCCTCCTTTTAATAGAGAACCGGAACAAAGTATTAACACATAGTGAATACATGAACACCTCAAACTACGGTAATCACCAGAAAGATTCCCAATTATTGTCACCTTGGGGTATGCGGAGCATAACACATGGTAGGTGCATACAACTTGCAAGATCATATCAAGAATACAAATACATTCATGAAAACATAAAAGGGTTCAAATATGAAATCATCGCAATCGGGCCCTCATGACCAGCATTAAGCATAATAAAGTCATAGCAACATCAATCTCAGAACATAGTGGATACTAGGGATCAAGCCCTAACAAAACTAACTTGATTACATGATAAATCTCATCCAACTCATCACCGTCCAAAAAGCCTACGAAGGAATTACTCACTCCTGGTGGTGAGCATCATCAAATTGGTGATGGAGGATGATTGATGATGACGAAGACGGAAGATCCCCCTCTTCGGAGCCCCGAACAGACTCCAGATTTGGCCTCCCGATGAAGAACAAGAGGTGGCAGCGGCTTTGTATTGTAAAACGCGGTGAAGCTTCCTCTCTTATTTTTTCTCGGGAAATAGGAATTTATAGTGCTGAGATTAGGGTCAACGGAGCCACGTGGGACCCACAATGCACCAAGGGGCGCCCTGGTGCCTCGTGGGCACCTGGTGGCCCCCTCCAGTGGGTATTTTCTCTAGTATTTTCTATTTATTCCATAAAAATCTCCAAAGAATTTTGTCCAATTCCGAGAACTTTTATTCTGCACAAAAACAACACCATGGTAGTTCTGCTGTAAACAGCGTTAGTCCGGGTTAGCTTCATTGAAATCATGCAAATTAGAGTCCAAAACAAGAGCAAAAGTGTTTGGAAAAGTAGATACGATGGAGACATATCAACTCCCCCAAGCTTAACTCATTGCTTGTCCTCAAGCAATTCAGCTGACAAACTGAAAGTGATAAAGAAAAACTTTTACAAACTCTTTTGTTCTTGTATCTATGTATATGCTTAAATAATACCCAGGTTTTCAGCAAAGATATAACTAACCATGCAAATGATTATATTCACTCATATCAATGGCATAATCAACTAGCGAGCAATAATAAAACATCTTAAATGCAAACACTTCGTAAAAACAATCATGATATAATATGATAACATCGTATCTTGCTAGCCCTTTGTGAGACCGCAAAACATAAATGCAGAGCACCTCCAAAGTTCAAGCAATGACTAAACATTGTAATTCATAGTAGACAAGATTCAATCATGATGCACACACCATTAATTATACATAATGCATGAGAATGACAATAGTGCTCTCAGGACTGGTGCTTGTTTGAGAAGGTGATGTCTAAACAATAAAAGTAAAATAACATAAAAGTAAATAGATAGGCCCTTCGTAGAGGGAAGCGGGGATTTGTATAGGTGTCAGAGCTCAGAGCTTAAATCAGAGATAAATATAATTTTTGGAGGTATAACTTTCCTGTAAATGTTTCGACTGAGAATTTTCAATATCTTCCATGCTAAACAAATTAGCAATGGTTCCCAAGTGGTAAAAGTAAAGTTTACTCCCCCTCCACGAACAAACACAAGTCATGGCTAGCCGAATCCTTGGGTGCCCTCCATACTAACAATTTTTCGGGGGAGTTTGTTTTATATTTTGCAATTTTAATCATGGGACTGGGCATCCCGATTACCAGCCGCTCTCATGCAAGGACATGTGAATAAACACTTATCATGAGAATAACTCACTTAGCATGGAACATACTGACTGCCCCATGTCACTCCATGAGCGGTACGGGCAGACAAAACAAATGTTCATTTGAATATTTAGAGGTGGCACATGCAAATTTAGTTGGAACGACAGAGTAATACCGCATATAGGTAGGTATAGTGGACTCATCTGGAATAACTTTGGTTTAAGGATTTTGACGCTCAAGCGGTATTCTTGCTTAGTACAGGCAAAGGCTAGCAAATAGGTTGAGAAGCGACCAACTAAGAGAGCGAAAACGGTCATAATCATGCACTATGAATAATTAACATTGAATACTATCAT
Organism: Triticum dicoccoides; assembly: GCF_002162155.2. Classification (NCBI taxonomy): domain Eukaryota; kingdom Viridiplantae; phylum Streptophyta; class Magnoliopsida; order Poales; family Poaceae; genus Triticum; species Triticum dicoccoides. Next base: position 240,471,553 of record NC_041380.1, on the reverse strand, counting down.
GAGTAGGATATAAGCACCATGAACATAAGTATCATGGAGGCTATGTTGGTTTTGAATCAACTACATGCATGAACTTGTGCCAAGCCAAGCCACTTGAAATGTTCAAAGGAGGATACTATATCATCATACTACATCACAATCATTTTAATGCATGTTGATACCCAAGATAAATCATTATCCACTCCTAGCTACTTAAGCATGGCATGAGCAACTATAATCTCTAATTGTCATCATAAACATGCTGAATCAAGGATACCAAGTTAAACATATTTACAAAAACAAAAACAAGTCGAGTTCATACCTGCTTTTCCTTGCCACGGTCACTTCATCAAATATCGTCATTATTGCCTTTCACTTGCATGACCGAATGATATGAAAATAATAATAGTGCAAGACTACCGTGGACTAAGCTGGAATCTGCAAACATTTTATTCAAAGGAGAAGACAAAATAATATGGGCTCTTTGTTAGATCAATGATAATGCATATGAGAGCCACTCCAAATTTTCATCATGGTCTTCTCCTCGTAATGACTCAACAAAAGAAAAGAATTTCAGAGAAACACACTAAAATATTTTTGAAGTTTTTGATTTTTTTCTTGAAGAAAGCAAATTACCGAAGGAGAAACAAAAACGAGAAAAACTATTTACACGGGAAAGCTCCCAACTAAAAGAAGAAACGAGAAATATTTTTGGGTTTTCTTTTAATACTACAACTAATTAAACTAGAAAGAAAAACTGAAAAGAAGTGAGAAATGTTTTTGGATTTTCTCAAATTTTTCAAACACATAAGAAGAAAGCGAGAAAATAAAACTAACATGGATTATACAATGAAAGAGGATGAATACCGACAACTGTAATGAAATGTGTGAGCATGCATATAATGTCGGTGGGAAAATGTACTCCCCGAAGCTTAGGCTTTTGCCTAGCTTGGTAATCACCATCACTGGTTTGGGTAACAATCAAAGTGGTAGCTCATGGAGGCTCTTTGTGCCTCCTCATCTGCCTGGCGAGTGGCTTCTAATGCTGCGTTGTGCTCACATGCCTCACTCTCGTAAATGTATATCTTTGTTTACTCTGAATACCAAAGAGAGCTGGTACATGCAAGAGAACATATATAATGTGTTTTTGTTGAACATTAGCTTACAGTCATAATCCAGAGCTATATACTTAACAAACTGATGGTGTTGCATTGCATCAAAGTCTAGATTGTCAGGTAAGATAGGATCATTGGGAATAGGTGAAACTCCTAGGCTTGCAACTACGCGAGATGCATAAATTCCTCCATAAAAATGACCACTCCTTGCGTTGCGTTGCAACCTCCGTGCAACAACCGCTCCAAGATTATATCATTTAATGACTATTAAATCAGTATGTATGAGGCTCAAAATAGGAGCACATAGTGTACTGCAGTCCTGTTTACCCATGATGCATTTGCCATTAAATAGTGCAAAGTAACGGATAGAGGGAAATTCTATATTTTTTATTCCAACTTGCGTAACTCCCCTATCCTCACCACAGCAAAGGCTACTCCGGAACATCTCATAATCAAATTTTGGTGGTTCATATAATGAACCGCAATATGGAATTTTGCATGCATAACAGAATTCTTCTGGAGGGATATTATAAGCTCGGTCATATAAGTAAAACAAAACTCTAGAAGTGTCACATCCCTAGCTCTAGTATGCTCTGAGCTAGCTAGTCATGTGTTGCATCATGTTTAAATTCAAATGAAATTTGAATTGAGGAATTTTCAAAGCCTCAAAAACCTTTTAAAAATGATCAACATTAAAATCTTCTCAAAGAAGCCCAAGAAAATGTTCCTGTTAAACCTTGAAAAATATTGGCAAGAATAAAATTCAAACCAATATTTTTGGAGGCTTTAAAATAATTGTTTTGGGCCTTTGAATTAAATTAATAACATATTTGAGTTGGACTTATTTCTGTTATATAAGAGATACAGTTCAAATAATTTTTGTAAGTTTTCATGTGGCCTCGGACAAGTTTCCTGAGCTCACATAAAAATTTACAGAAAGTTCTAAATGATTTGATGCTTCAAATCAAATCAAACAAATTATAGAAAATAGAAAAACAGAACAAAAATAGATATAAGACAGAGAGGGAAACCTTACCTGGGCCTCACCTGTGCTGGCCCAGCCCACCTGGCTCGGTGCCAGTCATCCCTAACCTCTGCCAGTAGGCAGAAGAGGGACAACGCACGGTGCGCGCGCGGGCGCCGCGCCACCAGGCTGCCTATCTATGTCGCCTAGCCACCGCGACGTCTCGCGTCCTCTCCTCAGTGCCGCCTCGAACCCCCTCGCTCTCTCCCTCTCCCCCGTTCCCCTCCTCTGTCTCGCTCTCTCACGCCGACCGAGCACGCCCGTCATCACCGTCGCCGTCCATCGTGGCTACCGAGACCCCCTTGTCCAACCACCGTATCCCCGAGCTCCGCTGTCCCGCTCTTCCTCTCCTCGTCGACGCACGTAACTCCAGGAGCAGCAGAACGCCGCCTCTGTCGTCTTCATCACCGCTTCTGTCCGGTGATCCCCGTGGTCGATTCGCCGTCACAAACGCCTCCCCGAGTCCGTTGAGACCGCCGACGAACTCACTGTGAGCACCTGCCCCTAACACCCCTCCTCTACGCCCCGGTTGCGCCCCCTAGCCGCCATCTCCACCAAGCCCGAGCGCTCTGCTCCGCCGGCGACACCGCCGTCGTGGCCATAGCCACGCGGGCTCGAAACCGAGCGTGTCACTGCATTTGCCACACTCCCAGGAGGCCATAGCCCCTCTCCGCGCCCCTGTTGTGCATCCCAGTGCCGAACCCGAGCACGCTCGAGCTCCGGCCGCCGCGGCCGAGCTCCCCGTCGTTGCCTCCGGCCGCCCCAGGCCCGGCTGGCGCCACAGTGTGACGCGCGCTTGCCTGGGCTCTCGAACGAGCCCAACCACACTGTGAACAGGGCCGCAGAGCCCGTTCCCGCGGCCCTCCGCCGCGTCTGGTCATCGCCAGCGGCTAAACGCTGATGGTTTAGCCCTGGTTGACCAAGGGTTTGACCCCGCTGACCAGGAGGTTTAACCTCCCCTGTGTTACTGACGCGTGGGCCACCCCCACTAACACTTTTAATTAGTATGAGTTTAACACTAATTAACTTAGGTTAGTTAGTTAGTCACTAACACGCGGGGCCCGCCCTGCTAATTAACCTAGGGTTAGGACTAACAACAATTAGTTAGTCTAATGCCACTGACACGCGGGACCCACTGGTTAGATTTGACCAGGAACGGTCATGTTGACTTGCTGACGTCACACCGACATCATGCTGATGTAGTAAATGCTTTTCTGGTTTTCTTATTCAGAAATGATTTAGAAATTCCAGAAAATAGTTAAAACTTCTAAAAATCATAGAGAATCAACCGTAACTCCAAATGAAATAATTTATATATGAAAAATTATCAGAAAAATCCAATCTATCCATTTATGCTATTTGCATGCATGTTTGAGCAAGTTAACTTCACTATTTAGGATGAAACATGATTAGGGCAAATTTGAAAATAGGTTTGGAGTTGGAATTTGATGTAGTTTTGAATTCCACTTCAATTAAAATGACTTTCTGTTGCATTAGCCCAAATCACAGCATATTGCCATGTCATGATCATGCATCATATTGTTGCATTGCATTGATTGTGTTTCCTCTCTATTGCCGGTATTTGTCCCCCTTCAGTAGATGTTGTTCCGGCGATGAGTTCGATGACACTGACGAAGAGATATACTTCTTCGGAAGTGCCAGGCAAGCAAAACCCCCTTGTTCTTTCTGGTACAATCCCACTCTCTCACTCCTGCTCTCTTTTACTGCATTAGGACAACAACGTTTCAACTGTTACATGCTGCGGCAGCTGAACCCCTTTCCTCTGCATGACCTGTCATTGCCACAGTAAATAGATGAAACCCACTAGCATGAGTAGGAGTTGTTTGAGCCCTGATGTGCCTACTCATTCATGTTTGTTTGTCATGCCTGCTACTGCTTAGAGTTGAGTCAGGTCTGATTCATCGGGGATGAATTGGAATGTGGTGAACATGTCCTACTATTGAGAGCTAAGTGTGTGAACACGATTTGGTAAAGGTAGCGGTGAGAGGCCAGGTAGGAGTACATGGTGGGTTGTATCATTGCAGCCGTCCTTAGGAACTGAGTTCTGTGTTTGTGATCCATGAACATCTACTATCACGCATTGGAATGCTTAAGTGCCCTCTCGACTTATTAATCAACCTGATCTCTGTCCAGGAGTTGCAACTAGTTTCTGGTGTGTGTAGGTAGTTTTAGTAGTCTACCAAGTGGCACCCGGTACGGGTGGGCTTGGGACAGACTAGGGACAGTGGCATGGTGTACCAAGTGGCACCCGGATGGTGGGCTTGGGAACCCTGCTCACATCGTTTGGGGCCGTGAGCGACACCCCGGCCGGATCTCCTTGCGGATGGAACCCGAATAGGCGATAAACCTGGACTAGAGACTTGTTGGTTAGTCAGGTCGTGGCCAACTCCCTTGCCCGGCTTCCGCTTGAAGGTTGCCGAGGTACATGACGTGTACAGGGCGATAAGTGGCGAGAGCGTGTGTGAAGAAGTACACCCCTGCAGGGTTATCATTATCTATTCGAATAGCCGGATTCCTCGGATATTGAAACTTGGACCCCTTGCATAGTTCATAAACAAGTGAAAGTGGATACTCTAAAATGCGCAAGATAAGCATGAGTGCTGTGGATGGCCTTCTTGTAGGGAGACGGGAGCAGATCCATGGTGGTGTATTGATATGGTGAATATGTGGACTCGTGTGCGCCACCCGAAAAGAGTTACTCGCAGTCGTAGTATAGGATAGCCACTGAGTCAAAGCTGGCTTGTTGCAGTCAAACTCCACCACCCCCTTTATTGATACCGATGCATATGTAGTTAGTTTTGATGTAAGTCTTGCTGGGTACATTTGTACTCACGTTTGCTTATTTTATGTTTTGCAGAGAGACTTCAGTCTCGCTAGTAGTTCCACGTGGAGTTCGATGTTTAGCTTGTTACCTCAGCTACAATCTTGTACCCTTGGGAGGGTCTTGTAGATAGTCAGGCTCATCAGCCTTCTTCATTTTTAGCTGTCTGTACTTAGACAAGTTAAGCTTCCGCATGTTCTTTGACTTGTATGCTCCGAATGTTGGGTCATGAGACCCATGTTTGTAATATCTCGCTCCTTGGAGCCTAATGAATAAATACTCGAGTCGTAGAGTTATGTTGTGATGCCATGTTGTATTTACACATATCGAGCATATTGTGTGTATGATTGAAATGCTTGGTATGTGTGGGATCCGACAACCTAGTTGTTTATCCTTGGTAGCCTCTCTTATGGGGAAATGTAGTCTTGTGCTTCCATGAGCCATAGTAGTCCACTACAGCCCGGTTCACCGGAGTCCTGCTAGCCCAGCACTACTGCTCCGGAGCACTTGACTGGCCGACATGTGATTCACTTCGTTCCTGTGTCTGTCCCTTCGGGGAAATGTCACGCGGTGACATCCGGAGTCTTGCCTAGCCTGCTACAGCCCGGGTTCCCGGAGTCCTGTTAGCCCAGTGCTACAGCCCGAATTCACACACTGCTGACCGACATGCTCGATGTTGATTCATGTATGCCTGTCCCCGTAAGTTAGTGCCACTTTGGGTTCACGACTAGTTATGTCAGCCCGAGTTCTCTATCATATGGATGCTAGCGACACTATCATATACGTGAGCCAAAAGGCGCAAACGGTCCCGGGCCATGGTAAGGCGACACCCGTGGGAATACCGTGCGTGAGGCCGCAAAGTTATATGAGGTGTTACAGGCTAGATCGGCGTGACTTAGAATCGGGATCCTGACAACTTTGGTATCAGAGCCTGATTGACTGTAGGATTACCAAGCCAAGCTGGTCAAAATCGTGTCTAGAAATGCTTTAGTTATGTAAGGGAATTGATTGTGCAAGGGAACGTAAGTCTCTTTTTACTCCTTATCCTCATGATCTTCTGATCTGAGTCATCTTATCTTTTCTATGGGGTTAAGAACTAGGCTTCTCTTCTATCTCTCAGGATGACGTGTTACTAAACCGTAGTTGCCTAGGATTGTTGAATTTAAGCCTCAGTTCAGTTCCTACTACTTCCATATGTTCATAGCTGGCCTCAGAACCTTGATATTGTGATGTTGAGTGGTTATGCCACCATTTTTGCAGGATGTCTCAAATCATTTTGAGCAATTACAGCCGTTATGCTGTCCGAGTCATCCCAGGTCTCTAAATAGTCTGATGCACTTGCAAATCTTTCCTCCATGTTCCCGTTGTATTTTGGGCCAGATTAAGCACACTAATCGGTGTGTTGAGGTACTCTGTTGCCTTGACGTGTATATTGGAGTTAGTATTATGACCCTAGGTGTCCTCGAGAATTTAGCAATGCTTTCGTATCCCCAGTGTGATGATTCTGGCCATCATTCTTGAAAGCATCCCGTGATGCCATTTAGTAGTAGATATTCTATTTCTGGGTCTTAAGCCCAAGATTCACCCTACTTGCTTCATGTTGGTAGTGTTGCTAGTTCCTTTAGGATATTAGTAACCTTGCGATAGTCCTCGAGGTTTGTGGTATTTCCTTCTTCCAAATACCATGAAGTGCTTGTGGCAGAAGTTCTTTTGAACCAAAAGATCACAACCAGAGTGCTCTTGATGAGTTCTCCGTTCTACATTGTGACTCTGCCAGTACTACCTTTCTGCATGGGTTATCCGGAAGAAATATGTTGAACTCGTTTGTCATACTAATCTATGCATCCACAACTCAGAAAGTTATTACGTTCCTTTGAGTTGTCCCTCTCTTTAGTTGTATCATGATATCTGTCTATCAATTGATAGTTAAGAGCATGTCTTGCATTCATGCTCATCGATACCTCTTATTATTGTGGTCTGTCAAGCCATTCTATTCTGGAATGACTAGGAGAAACAAACTCCAGTACCTCATCCATATTTAGGATTGGTCAAAGCAGTTGTATTCCGCAGGTCAAAATGCCAATCCAGTTTTTGATTCTGTTCTACCCTGAAGTATTGCCCTCTTGATGTCAGGAATGTCATGAGAATTGCACCAACTCTTATGAATTCTTGATGCAGTGATACTTCTCGCCATCATCATTCGTTCCTCGGTTCCGTGTTGTTGCAACCGGAATACCGACAAGTGAACCGTGATGTGTGAAATCAATACTCCTAGCGACCCCGTTGCTTGGTGGTTAATGGACGGTAATCTCGTTCTTGGTGTGTTGATTATGGAATCATCGTTCTAAGATTGATCATGCTACCTAGTCCATTTTCCTGGTGCACTCTTCGATCAAGAGTTGGGATTATGTCTATCCTTGCTTATTTGATCATATAATCTTGCCTAAAGAGCAAGATTGATCTCGAGCTTAGTAACATGTCGGTGGTTCATAATTTTCCGAATATCTTCTCGGAAGTATTACCAAGTTGTCACCTGACTGCTATGTGGAGTTCGTGATCAAGTTGGTTTTTCCATAAACCACTCTTTCTCTAAGAATCTATGTTGGATACCCCTGAGCTAGTTGGTTAAGCCAAACAACAACTTGGAGAGTTGGAAGATAAAAGCTTGCCTAACTTAGTTCGTTCCAAAAGGATATCCATGTGTTTGTGTGTTAGTTGAAGAAAGATGATATCTTCATCGATTGGTCCCTGTGATAGTTGTTGGACCTATTGTGTTATCAAAACTTTGATTTGAGTATGGGCTATCACCAAATCAAATCAGTACCAACGATGTCGTAATGTTGTCTTACTTGTGGTTGATCCCTCGAGCATACATCATTACATCTTTTGGCCTGATCAATGCTATCATATTGTTCACATAACCATGTAACCCCATCTTATGGAAATCTTGATAAATTATTGTTGAGCCCATCGACAATGTCTTTATCTCCTCCATGATTCATGTTGAACATTAAGCTAGTGTTGGAGACTTTTGGAAACATTTCTTCATGCTAGCTCATGAAGCATATGTTCGGATGAAAGAAGTGACTTCCCCGAATACATGTGCACTTGATGAAAGTTGACGCCGTGAATTCGAGAAAGTCAATGTTGCTTCCTCTGGAATCATCCCAAATCAGTCATGCATAAGTGCGAAGTATTCTATGGTTTGTAGATTAATTACCTCCACTCCATATGTATTCCCTAGCACACCAAGCCACTAACTGATTTGTTCAAGGAGAAGAAGTTCCTTCATAAGAGCTAATCATATGACTTATGCAAGGACTTTGTTATCCGCGATGATGGTTCCTCACCTGAACTTTGGTAGTGTTTTATTGTAAGACCACTCTGTGGTCATGCTTTGGACAACATGTTCACATGTGTGTAGAAGAACCAGCTCATGTTTTGGAGCTTGCTATCGTAGTTCATCTCCCCATAGTCTCGAAACGTTATCTCGTCGACTTATGTTGCAACCTTTCCTTTTCAGACATGTTGTTTGAAATATTCTGTTACCAACCAGATCTGAATCTCAGGCAGATATGATGGTTGGAACATTCCCACCATTTGCATCTTGTTCCCAGCTTGCACCCCATTGTGCCAATCCTACCATGGGTTGCCTCTCGATAATTACTACTCAGGATTATCTTCAAGGTGGACTTACCATGGGTTCCATCTGTCTCCGATGTTAAGTCGAAATCATCCATTGCGTTGTCTTCAACAAGGTAGCCCACATCATTCATTCTAGCCCGAATATGTCGTTCCCTTGAACTCCGTCAAATGATCATTTGTGAATTGCCTTAGGCTGGTATGAAGAGTTTCAATGATCTCTGAATCAAAAGTAATTCTTTTTGCCACTTAAGGGAATAATTTTACGAGTCACCTCTCCCAAGGTGCCCCGTTATGGGATCATGGTAATTGTTTCCTCGCTACTTTGAAACCCTCGTCAAATTGTTTCTTCCGTCCCTCCTGATGCATGTTTTTCCTCTCAGCTCCAGAGATGTTTCTACGTCTCATCCCGTGAGTTGATCTTGTGATCATTAAGATGATCCTAAGTTGCTCGAACCTCAAGAAGATAGATTCTTCTAAAATTCTCCCTTTCTTCTCGTTGTCATGTTGGATATAGATGAAGTTCTCAAAGCAAAGACGTCAAGGTCAATATGAAGCAATGAATCAACATCCTTGAGAAGGACATCTGGATCATGAAGATTGTGTTAGCTTGTGTCGCTCTATCTTTTTACCTCACGACTTGAATCTCGGGACAAGATTCTTGTTTAGTGGGGGCGAGTTGTCACATCCCTAGTTCTAGTATGCTCTGAGCTAGCTAGTCATGTGTTGCATCATGTTTAAATTCAAATGAAATTTGAATTGAGGAATTTTCAAAGCCTCAGAAACCTTTTAAAAATGATCAACATTAAAATCTTCTCAAAGAAGCCCGAGAAAATGTTCCTGTTAAACCTTGAAAAATATTGGCAAGAATAAAATTCAAACCAATATTTTTGGAGGCTTTAAAATAATTATTTTGGGCCTTTGAATTAAATTAATAACATATTTGAGTTTGACTTATTTCTGTTATATAAGAGATAAAGTTCAAATATTTTTTGTAAGTTTGCATGTGGCCTTGGACAAGTTTCCTGAGCTCACATAAAAATTTACAGAAAGTTCTAAATGATTTGATGCTTCAAATCAAACCAAACAAATTATAGAAAATAGAAAAACAGAACAAAAATAGATATAAGACAGATAGGGAAACCTTACCTGGGCCTCACCTGTGCTGGCCCAGCCCACCTGGCTCGGCCAGTCATACCTAACCTCTGCCAGTAGGCAGAGGAGGGACAGCGCACGGCGCGCGCGCGAGCGCCGCGCCACCAGGCTGCCTACCTATGTCGCCTAGCCACCGCGACGTCTCGCGTCCTCTCCTCGGCGCCGCCTCGAACCCCCTCGCTCTCTCCCTCTCCCCCGTTCCCCTCCTCTGTCTCGCTCTCTCACGCCGACCGAGCACGCCCGTCACCACCATCGCCGTCCACCGTGGCTACCGGGACCCCCTCGTCCAACCACCGTATCCCTGAGCTCCGCCGTCCCGCTCTTCCTCTCCTCATCGACGCACACAACTCTAGGAGCAGCAGAATGCCGCCTCCATAGTATTCATCACCGCTTCTGTCCTGTGATCCCCGTGGTCGATCCGCCGTCGCAAACGCCTCCCCGAGCCCGTTGAGACCGCCGACGAACTCACTGTGAGCACCTGCCCCTAACCCCCCTCCTCTACGCCCCGGTTGCGCCCCCTAGCCGCCATCTCCATCGAGCCCGAGCGCTCTGCTCCGCCGGTGACGCCGCCGTCGTGGCCATAGCCATGCGGGCTCGAAACCGAGCGTGTCACTGCGTTTGCCACACTCCCAGGAGGCCGTAGCCCCTCTCCGTGCCCCTGTTGTGCATCCCAGCGCCGAACCCGAGCACGCTCGAGCTCCGGCCGCCGCGGCCGAGCTCCCCGCCGTCGCCTCCGGCCGCCCCAGGCCCGGCTGGCGCCACCGTCCGACGCGTGCTGGTCTGGGCTCTCGAACGAGCCCAACCACACTGCGAACGGGGCCCCAGAGCCCGTTCCCGCGGCCCTCCGCCGCGTTTGGTCATCGCCGGCGGCTAAATGCCAGTGGTTTAGCCCCGGTTGACCAGGGGTTTGACCCCGCTGACTAGGAGGTTTAACCTCCACTGTGTCACTGACGCGTGGGCCACCGCCACTAACACTTTTAATTAGTATGAGTTTAACACTAATTAACTTAGGTTAGTTAGTTAGTCACTGGCACGTGGGCCCCGCCCTGCTAATTAACCTAGGGTTAGGACTAACAACAATTAGTTGGTCTAATGCCACTGATACGCAGGACCCACTGGTCAGATTTGACCAGGAACGGTCATGTTGACTTGCTGACGTCACACCGACATCATGCTGACGTAGTAAATGCTTTTCTGGTTTTTCTTATTCAGAAATGATTTAGATATTCCAGAAAATAGTTAAAACTTCTAAAAATCATAGAAAATCAACCGTAACTCCAAATGAAATAATTTATATATGGAAAATTATCAGAAAAATCCAATCTATCCATTTATGCTATTTTCATGTATGTTTGAGCAAGTTAACCTCACTGTTTAGGATGAAACATGATTAGGGCAAATTTGAAAATAGGTTTGGAGTTGGAATTTGATGTAGTTTTGAAGTCCACTTCAATTAAAATGACTTTCTGTTGCATTAGCCCAAATCGCAGCATATTGCCATGTCATGATCATGCATCATATTGTTGCATTGCATTGATTGTGTTTCCTCTCTATTGCCGGTATTTGTCCCCCTTCAGTAGATGTTGTTCTGGCGATGAGTTCGATGACACTGACGAAGAGATATACTATCTTCGGAAGTGCCAGGCAAGCAAAACCCCCTTGTTCTTTCCGATACAATCCCACTCTCTCGCTCCTGTTCTCCTTTACTGCATTAGGACAACAACGTTTCAACTGTTACATGCTGCGGTAGCTGAACCCCTTTCCTCTGCATGACCTGTCATTGCCACAGTAAATAGATGAAACCCACTAGCATGAGTAGGAGTTGTTTGAGCCCTGATGTGCCTACTCATTCATGTTTGTTTGTCATGCCTGCTACTGCTTAGAGTTGAGTCAGGTTTGATTCATCGGGGCTGTATTGGAATGTGGTGAACATGTCCTACTGTTGAGAGCTAAGTGTGTGAACACGATTTGGTAAAGGTAGCGGTGAGAGGCCATGTAGGAGTACATGGTGGGTTGTCTCATTGCAGCCATCCTTAGGAACTGATTTCTGTGTTTGTGATCCATGAACAGCTACTACCACGCATTGGAATGCTTAAGTGCCCCTCTCGACTTATTAATCAACCTGATCTCTGTCCAGGAGTTGCAACTAGTTTCTGGTGTTTGTAGGTAGTGTTAGTAGTCTACCAAGTGGCACCCGGTACAGGTGGGCTTGGGACAGACTAGGCACAGTGGCACGGTGTACCAAGTGGCACCCGAATGGTGGGCTTGGGAACCCTGCTCACATCGTTTGGGGCCGTGAGCGACACCCCGGCCGGATCTCCTTGCGGATGGAACCTGAATAGGCGATAAACCTGGACTAGAGACTTGTTGGTTAGTCAGGTCATGGCCGACTCCCTCGCCCGACTTCCGCTTGAAGGTTGCCGAGGTACATGATGTGTACAGGGCGATAAGTGGCGAGAGCGTGTGTGAAGAAGTACACCCCTGCAGGGTTATCATTATCTATTCGAATAGTCGATTCCTCGGATATGGAAACTTGGACCCCTTGCATAGTTCATAAACAAGTGAAAGTGGATACTCTAAAATGCGCAAGATAAGCGTGAGTGCTATGGATGGCCTTCTCGTAGGGAGACGGGAGCGGATCCATAGTGGTGTATTGATATGGTGAATATGTGGACTCGTGTGCGCCACCCCAAAAGAGTTACTCGCAGTCGTAGTATAGGATAGCCACTAAGTCAAAGCTGGCTTGCTGCAGTCAAACTCGACCACCCCCTTTATTGATACCGATGCATATGTAGTTAGTTCTGATGTAAGTCTTGCTGGGTACATTTGTACTCACGTTTGCTTATTTTATGTTTTGCAGAGAGACTTCAGTCTCGCTAGTAGTTCCACATGGACTTCGACGTTTAGCTTCTTACCGCAGCTACGATCTTGTACCCTTGGGAGGGTCTTGTAGATAGTCAGGCTCCTCAGCCTTCTTCATTTTTAGCTGTCTGTACTCAGACAAGTTAAGCTTACGCATGTGCGTTGACTTGTATGCTCTGAATGTTGGGTCATGAGACCCATGTTTGTAATATCTCGCTCCTCGGAGCCTAATGAATAAATACTCGAGTCGTAGAGTTATGTTGTGATGCCATGTTGTATTTACACATATCAAGCATATTGTGTGTATGATTGAAATGCTTGGTATGTGTGGGATCCGACAACCTAGTTGTTTATCCTTGGTAGCCTCTCTTATGGGGAAATGTAGTCTTGTGCTTCCATGAGCCATAGTAGTCCGCTACAGCCCGGTTCACCGGAGTCCTGCTAGCCCAGCACTACTGCTCCGGAGCACTTGACTGGCCGGCATGTGATTCACTTCGTTCCTGTGTCTGTCCCTTCGGGGAAATGTCACGCGGTGACATCCGGAGTCCTGCCTAGCCTGCTACAGCCCGGGTTCCCGGAGTCCTGTTAGCCCAGTGCTACAACCCGGATTCACACGCTGCTGACCGACATGCTCGATGTTGATTCGTGTATGCCTGTCCCCGTAAGTTAGTGCCACTTTGGGTTCACGACTAGTCATGTTGGCCCGGGTTCTCTGTCATATGGATGCTAGCGACACTATCATATACGTGAGCCAAAAGGCGCAAACGGTCCCGGGCCATGGTAAGGCGACACCCGTGGGAATACCGTGTGTGAGGCCGCAAAGTGATATGAGGTGTTACAGGCTAGATCGGTGTGACTTAGAATCGGGGTCCTGACAAGAAGTGCGAGGATGAAGCTCAAACTTTTTAGTGAATGAGAGGGTAAGGTTGTAGTGCTGTGTGCACTTATCTACGATGAAGGGAGCGATCTTAGTGTTATGAATATATTCATCAAATTCTTCTTTAATACTCGCGCCTATCATGAACTCGTCGCATGGCTACCTACATGATTTGGTATCGGATACCCGCACCGAGCTTGCCCTTGGTTCAACATAAGCATGTCGTATCGAGCTCTCACTCAACGATCCCTCCGAGGATCTCCTCCTCAAAGAACTTGTTGTGGGGTGGAGATCCTAAGTGGAGATCTTTCACGAATTTTAGGGATATCCACGAAGAATGCGAAGAACACGAAGAACAAGAGGGGAAATCACACTCAAGAACAAGTCCAATCACACATCCACTAGACCAACAAACACATGAGATTCACAAGGTACAATAATAATCAAAGGGAAACAACATACAGGGTAAAGTTCATCTCAAATCCAAAGGGGATGGGGTCTTGATGATCTAGATAGATCCTTCCCTCAAGGGGGTCTTGAATCCCTAAGGATCTTCTCCAATGGAGGTCTTGAATTCCAATGGAGTCTCCTCTCTCTCTCTCAAGAGGAATCCCACAAGGGGAGGTACATGAGCTAAGCTCTAATGTCTAGATCTATTCCTAGATATCTCCAAATGGAGGAGGAGTATATATAGGTCCAAGGCATGAAGAGATAAGGAGGGACGAAATGGGGATACATGAGCAAAGCCTAACAGCCACATGCAGGAGGCCCTATGCACATGGGGTATGTCGAGCCCATACGCACGGGGTGTCCAGCGACCTGACTCCTTAGCTCGTGCGCATGGGCTTGTACCGTGGGCACGGGGGTCCCATATGCATGGGGTCCAGGGGCCCATGCACATGGGGTGTCCGGAAGCTCGCAACATGTCGGATGCCCTTCGGTGTAGGTGGATCCTCGCCTTCTCCTTGACGACTCCTTCCCCGTTTCCAGGCTTCTCTCATGGATGGTATAGGCGCTCGCTTATGGATGACCTCCTCCATGGCATGTTCATCATTGGGCTCAAACCTATATAGGCACATGGTAGGACAGTCAAGTAGTATACCATCCTCAAGGGAACTAAGAGGACACACATTAAGGATGGAATTCACCTTAGTGTGATTGAAGTAGGAGTTGGGCATGTCTCTTAGCAATGGGACTCTTGACATAGTGATGTCCATAGGATGGTCCACATCAGAACTCCTCCTAAAGAGGTTCATTTTTGTACGAACAAAATTCTGAATTTTTTTGCCACAAAATGATGTCACAAAACATCACAAGATTGGTAGCAACTATTCATATGGATGTCTAGAGGCTATATCAATCATTCAAACTACTTAGAACTTAAAGAATTCAACATGCAAGCTCATTTTCAGTAGCACCAAGAGCAACTAATTATGCAAAATATAACCACTAGAGCAAACACTAATTGGAGCAATGGAGGAGTCACATACCAAGTAGCAGTCCCCCAAAACTATTTTGGAAACGAAGGTTCGAGTAAAGAGATCAAAAATCTTAGGTTTCGGTGCAAGAACACGGGATAGAGAGGTATCAAGAATTTTTTCTAGAGGTAAGAGACGAAGTTAGCCAGAGGAATAAGTAGGGGGTCCCTGTGGGGCCCACAAGCCACCAGGGCCCTCTCACGGGGGTGGGCGTGCCCTGGTGCCTCGTGGGCACGTGGGGCATCCCCCTAGGATGCTTTCAGTGCCAAAAATTCTTAAATATTCTATAAAAATTCATGTAAATTTGTTATACCATTTTGAGCACTTTCCTTTTTGGGCACTTTTTATTGCACGTATAATTCAAAAAACAGGATAATTATGGCATTTTATTGCATTTAACTAAAAATAACAGAAAACAAAAAGTGGGTACAAATGGTTGTGCTTACTAAATTGATCGACCACATGCCCCTAAAAAAGAAACCATTAATAAGGTTGAACAAGTCTTATTAACAAACTATTTCTGAGTAACATGAAACCGAAGAATCTTAGTAAAACACTAGGTTACCTTTATGGGGATATGCATCTCCCCAATTATAAGTGTTCCATATTTCTTTTTGATAGTAGGAAGAGGGAGTTGAATACTTCCAATAGTAATTGTTGGAGTATTATAAATAACATGAATACCATTTACATGAAATTGTTTCTTTGGAAAGTCTATTGTAGGTTCATTACCATTGATATGAGAAGTGACCTTGATTTTGTTGCAATCAATAACAACCACTACAATATTCAAAAAGGGTCTACCATGGATAATCGACATGTTGTCGTCCTCGGGCATATCAAGTATAACAAAGTCTGTTAAGATAGTAACATTTGCAACTACAACAAGAACATCCTCACAAACACCGATAGGTATGGCAGTTCATTTGTCATCCATTTGCAACGATATTTTAGTTGGAGGGAGTTTATTCAAATCAAGCCTTTTATATAAAGAGAAAGGCATAACACGAATGCCGGCTCCTAAATCACATAAAGCAGTTTTGACATGATTTCTTTCAATGGAGCATGGTATAGTTGGTATTCCTGGATCTCCTAGTTTCTTAGGTATTCCATCCTTAAAAGAATAGTTCGCAAGCATGGTGTAAATTTCAGCTTCAGGTATTTTTCTTTTATTAGTGACAATATCTTTCACATATTTAGCATATGGGGCCATCTTTAAAATATCAGTCAAACGGGTACACAAAAAGATTGGCCTAAGCATTTCAGCAAAGCGTTCAAATTCTTCCTCATCCTTATTCATAGATGCTTTAGGAGGAAAGGGCATGTGTTTTTTGAACCCATGGTTCTATTGTAGGGTGGAACCCTAAGATGGATCTTTTCGCACTCGGAGGGGGAAAAGGGATGAACACCAAGAACACAAAGAGGAATTTACTCCAACAAAACCCAATCACACATCCACCAGAATTGCAAACACATAGATCCACAAGAATACAAGCACAATCAAAGGAAACAAGCACTAGGTAAAGTTCTTCCCACTCCTAGGAGATGAGGTCTTGATGATAGTCTTCTGTAAGAGGAGGCCTTGAAATCCACAAGTCGATCCTTTCCAAAGAGGTCTTGGACTCCAAGAGAAGGGTACAGATGAGCAAAGCTCTCTCAATCTCTATCCAATACTTCTCTAACCCTAAACATGACCCTAGGTATGCATTATATAGGTAAGGGGGCAAGGGGGACGAAGTGGAGTCCCAAAACAACAGCCCTCAGCCGACCATCCTGATGGTCCCATGCGCATGGGGTGCTTCAGCGGCCCAGGCCCGTGTGTACGAGGTCTGGAGCCTGTGCACACGGGGGTGCGTGTCTCATTTCTAGAAGCCTCCTGGGTGGCCCGTGCCCATGGGTCTCAGGGGGCATGTGGGCACGGGGTCGCCTGATAGGTGCAGAACTGCTGCTTCATTGGTTCCTGTCCTTCCTCGTGGCCTTGGGGTGCTCCTCCTCTTCCTTTGTGGTGTTCCTCAGCAATTTTGTGGCATAGGTCTTCATACCTAAGAACACATAGCATGTTTTGGTGAGGTAGCAACAAATTTTCGTTCATGTCCATATCTATCTCAAGTAAGAGTGAGTTCACCTTGTTCCCAATAGCACGTGCTCGAGCTCGAGCTCTTGTCATTGGTCCACGTGCTACTTGATGCATTGGTGTAGAGTCCACGGGGATGATGGAAGGATGCTGCGCATCATCTCTCTCCTTGGGAGATATCCATCCACGGATCGTGATCTTCATCACCATGGTATGGGGCCAAGTCCTTGACGTTGAAGATGTCGCTTACATTGTACTTGTCACGTGCGATGGCGATCTTGTAGGCGTTGTCATTGTAGCGTGCTAACACCTTGAATGGTCCATCGACTCGTGGTAGTAGCTTGGATTTGCGCTCGTTGGGGAAGCAGTCCTTGCGGAGATGAAGTCATACTAGGTCACCCGGTTGGAACACCATTTGTGTCTTGTTGATGTTGAGCTTGGTGGCGAGTCATTGTACTTGCCACTCTATCGTGGACCTTGTATTTTCATGCATATTCTTGGGAAAGCGTGCCCTTGCACTCGAGTCCATGTTCGCGTGTTCTTATAGTGGGAGAGGTAGAATGTCCAAAGCGGACAATGGGTTGAAGCTGTAGACGACCTCAAAGGGCGATTTGCCGGTAGTATAGTGTCTTGCTCAGTTGTAGGTGTACTCGGCGATGGGTAAGCACTCCTCCCACTCCTTGATGTTCGTCTTGATCAACATGCATAGGAGAGTAGATAGCGTCCGGTTGGTGACTTTTGTTTGGCCGTCGGTTTGGGGATGATAGGCCATCGAGAATAGTACCTTGATGCCGAGCTTGGCGCATAGGGTCTTCCAAAAGTAGCTTAGGAACTTGATGTCACGGTCCAACACTATGGTCCTTGGAACTCAATGCAACCTCAAGATTTCCCTACAAAGAATATTTGCAACATGTGAAGCATCCTCTATCTTATTGCATGGGTTGAAATGTGCAATTTTAGAGAATCTCTCCACAACAACAAATACGGAATCCTTTCCATTTTGAGTCCTAGGCAAACCAAGCACGAAATGAATACTAATATATTCCCATGGTTGATATGGAATTGGAAGTGGCATATGTAAACCATGAGATTGAGCTTTTGACTTAGCTTTGCGGCATGAAGAGCATCGGTTTGTGAAACATGCAACATCGTGGAACATATTTGGCCAAAAGTACTTGAAGGAGAGTGTGGCAAAGGTCTTGTCACACCTGAAATGTCCCATAAGTCCTCCACCACGAGGCCCTTCCAAAAGTAACAAACAAAGATAAGACTCGGGTATACAAAGTTTGTTAGCGCGCATAAGGTAGCCATTCTTGAGATACTAGTTCTCTCAAAAAGTGTTAGCAAGACATTTGGCATAAGGAATCGCAACATAGGATCATGTGCATAAAGATCTTTAACATGCTCAAAGCCAATAACATTCAACTCAAGTTGAGTAACTAACATGCACTTGCTGGAAAGAGTGTCCGCCACAACATTTTCTTTACCCTTCATGTACTTGATGACATAAGGAAAAGATTCAATAAATTCACACCATTTAACATGCCATTTATTCAACTTGGTTTGACCTTTAAGGTACTTTAGTGTCTCATGATTAGTATGTATGATAAATTCATGTGGGCGAAGATAATGCTCCCAAACATGCAATACTCCCGCTAAAGCATACAATCTTTGTCGTAAATGGGATAGTTAAGTTGAGCTCCAGTCACTAAAGTATGCAATGGGTCGCTTTTCTTGCATCAAAACTCCACCAATACCATTACCACTAGCATCACAATGGATATCAAAAGTTTTGTTGAAGTTTGGCAAGGCAAGAATTGGAGCATGTGTAAGCATAGATTTGTGCTCATCAAATGCGGTAGATTGAGATGGTCCCCAAACAAAGGGTGCATTCTTCTTACTCAAAGAATGCAACAGGGAAGCAATGGTGCTAAAGTATTTCACAAAGCAATGATAAAAACCGGCTAGAGCAAGGACTACGCACTTGTTGCAAATTAGTGGGTTGTGGCCAAGTTTTAATTGCTTGAATTTTAGACTCATCAACATGAACACCCTTTGAAGACACAACAAAGCCCAAGAAAATGATCTTGTCAACACCAAAAGTGCATGGTTCCATATTGGCATAAAGTTTCTCTTTTCTAAGAGTTTGCAAAACGACCCTAAGATGAGTAACATGATCGTTGAGGGATTTCCTAAACACAAGAATATTGATACATCTCCAATGTATCTATAATTTATGAAGTATTCATCCATGTGTACAACTATTTTATATGGTTTTGGTATGATTTGGATGGAGCTAACCCGGAGTAACGCTGTTTTTAGCAGAACTACCGTGGTGTTGTGTTTTGTCCAGAAATAAAAGTTCTCCAAATGCAATGAAACTTTTTGATGTTTTTTTGCAACAAAAGAGGCACTAGAAGCTTCGTGGGAGGGCCAGAAGAGCCATGAGGAGGGCACAAGACACCTGGGCGCGCCAGGAGGCCCAGGCGCGCCCAGGTGGGTTATGCCCACTTCGAGGCCCATCTTCGCGTGATTCTAACGCTAAAAAATCCTATAAATAGAGAAACCATAAAAAATAACCCTAGATCAAAAGTTATGTCGCCCCAAGCCTCTGTAGCCACGAAAAAGCAATCTTAAACCCCATTTCGGCACTCCGCCGGAGGGGGAAAACATTACCGGTGGCCATCTTCATCATCCCGACAGCCACCATGATGAGGATGGAGTAGTCCACCCTCGGGGCTAAGGGTTTGTACTAGTAGCTATGTGTTTAATCTCTCTCTCCCTCTCTCTCTTGTATTCTTGAGATGTCATGATCTTGATGTATCACGGGCTTTGTTAATATAGTTGGATCGTATGGTGTTTCCCCCTCTCTATCTTGTTGTGAATTGAGTTTTCCCTTTGAGATTTCATTTTATCGGATTGAATACTTTTGTGGATTTGATATCACTTGATGAGGACATGACTACCTTGGATACAACCAAAAATATTGCATACATATATATTTGTCAGGTGATTTATAATGCAAACTATGCAATAATTTATTTATGTCATCCAGGACAAAAATACTTCACAAACTTTTGTGTCATGTCTAATTGCAGGTGTATTGGACATTTATACAATACACATATGAAGATAAGGGGAAAAGAGAAGTTTAGGTGATGTCCAAAAAGTCCTCTCACGTCACTTTTGGGCTAAGAGAAGATAGAGTCCAAGTCTCTCACGTTCTGAATTCAGATTCAGAATGCACAGACATACCTAACTCAAAATGCCAAGAACTTTTTCATATGGACTCCGAGTTGGGGTAATTCTTTTTTGTTGGAAAGTAGATTCCATGCTCTTTCCAACCCAATTGGATTCACCTTGAAATTCGTCCGGAGCATTGAGTTATCAATGAAACAGTCTGATGTTGCAGCAGAATCCAAGTCAAACTACAAGTCCAAAGGTGTTACATCACCTCCACTTGGGACCATGAGCCTTGTACGACCTAGGGTTAGTTTTGGTTGCCTTGGGACGTTCTCCCACCTCCTTGGCCGCCACCTCTTGCTCCTATATAAGTAGATCCATCTAAAAGCTTTTTTCCTTGGGTTTTGTTTAGATTAAAAGTTCGCCATAGCTGCAACCTCGCGTACTTCATTTGTGTTCAACGACCAGACCAAGGCATCATAGAACCCCACTTTCATCAATAAAGCTTTTCTCTTATATTCGTAATATCCAGATTGCAATAACAGTTTCTTGCTTGTTCTTTGTTTGCTTGCTGGAAATAGACCCTCCTGGCCAGGTTGATCGTGCTTCGGTGTGGTAAATAATCCCTCAGAAGTTGGTTTAGCGATTGCCAAGGCACGACATCTCGCACGTTCATAGTCAGATCGTCAAGGTCGACTCCCACAAAAAACGATAGCTATCTCATCAAAACATTGGGACACCCTCGCCTCTATCAAGTGCTATCAGTTTTCAGGTTGCTCAGTGTGAATTTCCAATTTTCCATAGATTAGATTTATTTTCTTGCCTATTGTCCAAGAAAAAGCCACACAAAAAAAGTTAGATATGTTTATCCTTTGTCCAAGCCAGTCTGAGCCTTTGCAATTTTCTTTTCATTGTTTGCATTATTGAATTATCAGTTGCATCATCGTGTGGAGTTGCTGATCTTAGTGTCTAGTTCGTTTAGAGTTTCGAGTTCTGTTCACATTAGTCACGCCACCGTTGCATCACTATTCCTTCCGCTGTCCACCATCCCATCCATCAATTTCCACCACGTGCTACCCATCGTTCATTGTCATAATCATAGTTGAGGTCGTTCACATCTTCGATTGATCCAATCTGCATCTTATCTAGTTTGTTTTAGAAAGAGGGAGAGAGAAAAAAAAAAGAGAGAAAAAGGTTAAAAAAAGTCAGAGAAAAAAGGAGGAAAAAGAAAAAGAAAAAAGTGTGAGGAAAAAAAGAGAGAATAAAAAAACAAAATTTGGATCAATCTAGAGTCAATCTCCTAGCTGAATTCGGATTGGAATCTGTTTGTGCACTGTTCAGTATAACAGACATATCTTCCTCATACGAAATCCGTTTTGACCGCATGAGTTCTCGAATTAAATCTAGCGATGAGCCGCATCTAAATAGTTGCAGAAGCTTGTTCAATATTTGACACCTCAAAATCGGCTTCTAAATAGGTCTTTTTGCCCTTCGAAGTTCGCGAACACAACTTGTTCTAGTTTTTCAGGCCAGTTGTAGAATTTTTTTGACTCCTCTATCAACTCAGAATTGAGTGATTCTTTTTGCCTTGGAAAGCTTGAGTCAGTGCCATTCTTGAGAAAAATTATCAGAAAATTGGCACAAACGTCTCCAGAGGAAAGTTGTTGTTGGTATATCCTGCTTGGCAGTTGTTTCACATCATTATCTTTACAGCAATTGTGATCTTCACTTTTATTTTGCTGTCCAGAGCTACTTAATATCCTTTATTGATGCTAGTTGTGCTACGCCGTGACCTCATTAGTGTTCCAGGCTCATGTCTCTAGTCCGATCTAGGCTAGGACCATCACAGTACCGTCATTGAGCGTTTATTCAACATTGCATCTCTGAATTGATTATTGCTAATCTTTTGCTATCATATATTTAAGCTTTCCAAGATCCACATATTTCTACACCGTGTATACATATGTTCGCCTAGAAATCGCTTTACTCAATCTTTGGAGTTATTTGACACCGCTGGTTGCCTGTCACCACCTGCTGCTTGGTAAGAACTTGTAAGATATTGATATTTGCTTTACTGTGAGAGCTTTACCACCACACCCTAGTAGTTCATAGGAACATTATTCTTGAATTTTGTTTCTTGTTTCTACTAATCATGGCAGGGTCCAGAGATAGAAGTTCTCGAAAGACGGATACATCTTCACCATCACGAGAGGTGGGACAACACACACAAGCACATGGTTAGGTTATCTCTTTACCATCATTTGAGGGTAGATTTAATCCTGCTATTTATCTAGCTTGGGATCTTGAAGTAGACCAATTTTTTAGTCACCATGTTTTTTTGAACTTGAGAGAGTATGAGCTGCCACTTGATCATTTACTGGTTTTCTTCTGTTTGGTGGAGTGTACATTGTAAGAAAAACATTGATAACCAACGCACAACTTGGAAAGATTTGAAAGCTGTAACGAGACAACATTTTTTCCTCCTCACTATCGTCATGAATTGCTTCGCAAATTGGAACAATTAAAACAAGGCAGTAACACTGTTCATGCTTACTACCAAGAGTTTAAATCTTATATGCATCATTGTGACATAGAAGAATCTGAGGATGATACAATGAATATATTTTTTGGTGGTTTGAACGATGATATTCGTGCAAGATTTCAGTATATTCCTTGTTGCATTAATGGTATGTATGTTCGCGCTTCTACCTTTGAGAGACAGATATAGGAGGATGCATTGGGTGACTACAACAACTACTATTCCAGTTCATGCTCACCACCATCAGTTGGTTCCTCCACCGTTGCACCTACTAGAGCAGCCACACCTCAGATTGAGTGTCATAGCCCTAGATTCATGTTTGTAAATAGTGGCATTGCATCCGTGCATCATGTCTAATTTTATCTGAAATTTGAAATGGGGACTAATAAACCCAAGCTTCAAATGAAATTCAACTAGGGTCAAAATTAAATCTTTTCAATCAACCCAAAATGCCTTTGGAAAAGCTCATCATTTTTGAATTGGATAAAAACCTCTGCCAAAAACGGTGCACATATTCCTAGGACATTTTGGATTTTTGAATTAATCCATATTGTATTTGAATTGGGCAATTTAAATACTATAAATATTTTAAATGCTCAAATTATTCTGAAATGATTAGAGGGTGTTGGAAATAATTCAAAATGTGATAGAGGCAATGGCATCCTGTCTTTTGATGAGATGGTGGCTATCGTTTTGGTGGAAGCCGACTTTGATGATCCGACTACGAACGTGCGAGGACGTTGCGCCTTAGCAATCGCTAAACCAACTCCGAGAGGTTATTGACCACGCCGGAGCACGATCAACCTGACCACGAAGGTCTGTTCCTGCAGGTAAACGAAGAACAAGCAAGAAACTAAGATTGCAATATGGATATTTCGAATATAAGAGGAAAGCTTTATTGATCAAGGTGGGGTTCTGTGACGCCTTTGTCTGGTCGTTGAGCACAAACGAAGTACGCGAAGTTGCAGCTATGGTGAACTTTAATCTAAACAAAACCCAAAGTCTAAACGACACCCTAAGGGCTGTATATATGGAGGAAGAGGGGGAATTTCGTGGCCCTTGGAGGAGGGGTCCGAAACCAACCCTGACTCTTGTTTCCCCACACATATAGACTCTAAAAACAGCCTATACTTAAGTATTTCGAAAATACATGGGCCTGGCCCAATAATAAGGTAACGTAGCACCTAGAATAGCCTCTAGACAAAATTTATGAAGTGGCATCTTCTATATTTCGTCCAAGGCTTCATGCACTCCTTATGGTGGCTTCAAAGTCCTGAAATCATCACTTGTAACTCCGTTCTTGATCCCCTTGCACATGCCATCATCTCCATGCTTGGTCTTGCTCCAATGTTCATCCCTCTTATCCATGCCAGGCCCTTCATTTGTAAGCAAAACAAATGTATCCAATTTAGGCAGCATCATATTCTCATGAACATTAGAATCATTACTAAGAAACGAAAGTACCTGATAATTTAATTGGCATGTGCGAGCTCTAGTAATTGGTCCATTATGTATAGCAGCAGGGGCTGTGGGTGTAACAATGGTATTGATGTCCTCATCAAAATGTGCCCACAAGTTATTTCAGGAATTTTTGAAATGAATTAGTATTTTTACTAATTCAAAACAGAGGAATAAAATAGAAAATTGAAACAAAATAAAGGAGAGAGAGAGATAGATAGACCTACCTGGTTACCTAGCAGCCCAACGACCGGCCCAGCCCGCCCCTGCAGCGCCAGTCGTCCCCAACCTCCTGCCAGGAGGACTGGGGCGTGTGCTTGCTGCGTGCTGGCCACGTGCCACGCCACCTCCTGCTTCCTGCCGCTACCCCGACGCGGCTGTGAGCGCCACACAATCCCCCTCGACCCCCCTCGACCTCTCCCTCGTCCTCACGTCTCCTCTGTCTCTCTCCCCCACTCTCCTCGCTCGCGTCCAAGAGCGCCGACAAGAACCACTGTGCCCATCGCTCTCCCCTGCCCCGTGGACATGCCCCCGAGCTTCTTCGTCTCTCCTTCGACCTCTTCCTCGGCTCGAGCAAGCCCGGACGCTCCACAACGTCGACTACACTGTCGTCTTCAAGCTCGGATGCCGGAGATCACGATCACCGCCCCGCGGACTACAGAGCCTCCCCGAGCCACCAAGCCCTTCATACGATGTGATGTGAGCTGCCGGTCTTTCCCCATAACCCCGCCTCCATTTGGTCGGCATATGTAACACCTCGGATGTAACTTTCCATATTTGTAACTCCAACTCTTGCCATTTCCGGCTATGTGATATGATATGTCCTTCGTGGTTGGGTTTTTGTCTTCGTTTTGCATTTTGTTCATTTCATGCATTTCATCTCATGTCATCATGTGCATCTCATTGGCATTCGTGTTCGTCTCATGCATCCAGTCATTTTCCCCGTTGTCCGTTTCGCAATCCGACACTACCACATGCACCCGTTGCACCCCTCTAATCTCGTTTTGTGAGCGGGAGAAAAACGTTCTCGGAATGGGTCGGGATTTGTCGAGTGACCTTGGTACATCACCGGTAAGCCGGCTATCAAATTTCGTTCCATTTGGAGGTCGTTTGATGCCCCAACGGTTAACCAGGTAACCATAAAAGCCCCTCTCTTGTTGCATCCCAACAGCCCTCCAAAATAGCCTACTAACCCATCTAAACCCCCCTCCATGCTCTCCGTCGTTGGATCACAATCGTGTGGGCGAAAACTGCACCTCACTTGGACACTCCTAGCTCCCCTACCTATAAATATGCATCCCCCCTTACAAATCTCAGGCAAAAACCCTAGCCACCTTCCCTCTCCGCATCGGATCTGTCCGCGACGGCCGGACACGCCCGCGCCATCGCCCCGCGCCGCCCTCCTCAAGGTCTGGCCCAGATCAGGCCGGATCCACCGCTCCTCCCACGAAGGCAACCTCCACCGGCCACCTCCTCCCTCGCCGGCGTCGAATTCCAACCGCCTCGGTTTCTGTTTCGCGGAGGAACACTAGATCCGGAGTGCTAGTTTTCCTTTAAAGTCCCGAATCTGTAACATTTTATGCCCCTGTTCATCATGTCATATCTCCCTGCTCATAAATCCAGTTTGCGCATATGATATATCAAAATGTTCATCTCGTGATGCTCTTCATGTTAATCTCATTTGCATGCATGTTACTGTCCATATTGATGCCCTAATCTTTGTTGCAGGAGTGATATATGATGTTGTCTGCTGGAATTTAATAGAACATGGTGATTTGTCATTTTCATTGCATTTTGTGTGTGGATCCTATGAGCATGATGTCTACATGTTTTATGAGCACCATCATGCCATATTTATAGGGGTGCAAGTCTTGTATTTTTGTGAGCTATTTAGTAACTAGCACAAGCATGCAAAGTAGGCTATGTGATGTTGCTGATTTCAAACACTTGGAATATTTTGCAGTCATTTCCTGTTACATTTTGATGCCATGTTGCCATGTTGCTACCATGAGATACATGCACATTTTGAGGTAGTTCAGTATGAGTGTTTTGAAGATGTGGTCTTGCTCTACCCATTCATGCCTCTGGATGAAATTATGGATTATTCTAGCTTGTTATTTCCATGCTCTATTTTTGCTAAATATTGTTCCTGGCAGATTGTTAGCATGAGATTCATTTTTGCCATGTGTTTTGCTAGTGATCCATGTACCCTATGAACTTCCTCTTGCCATTCTTAGCTTTATGAAGATGTATAATTCATGTTAGTTACCTTGTTATTCCATGAAATGCTTTGTGGTGAGTGGCATGAGCTTGCAAAGTTGCTATCATGAATCAGTTTTCTGCCATGTCATGTTTTCTTCCAAGTCTGAAACTGTTCATATAACTTGCCATGTTTGCATGGGTGCCACATTATTTTCCATGCATAGTTCATTAAAGTTCAGTAAGGGAGTTTTATTCTATGCCTTTAGTACTAGCATGCCATGCCTTTGTTTGCCATGATATCTTCCTGTAGCGTGTTGTTTGCTAGCTCTAAAACATTGCTATATGATGTTGTTTTGACATGTTTAATATTTTCTCTAAGTCTGTGAATTTGTTATCATTTGCATTTTTGCCATGCTATTTTGAGCTTGTTCTAGTGAGTTCTAGCAGGAGCTTAGTGTTCATGATTTGTAGATCTTCATGTGTACTTGACTGCCGTGGGATTTGTTGCTATGTTGGTGTGCTGTAGCGTAGTTTCTTGTTGCATTTTAAATGCTATGATGCTGTTAAGCGCAGATTTGCATCATTCTTGTGTTGCTTGTCATTTGCAAACCATGCATCCGTCTCCGGTGATCCTTATATCGATTTCGACCAAAATCACCCCATCTTACCAGCGTCATACTTGGTTTGCAAAGTTGATTCCTCGATCATCCTTTCCCTTCCGGAGTACCCTTATGCATTGCACATCATATCTTGCATTCCATGCCATGTCTTGCATCATGTTGTTTGTGCATTGCACCGTGATTGATTGTTGTTCCGTTGCTTGTGTTCTAGCTTTGGGGAGAGCCAGGAGACGAGTTCGTGAACGAGGAACCTGTTGAGTACGCTAACGAGGAGCAAGCTTTCGACAACTCTGAGAACTTTGCAGGCAAGATGGCCATTACCCTCGATATCACTTCTATCTTTGCTTGCTAGTTGTTCGTTCTACCGCTATGCCACGCTACCTACCACTTGTTTACCATGCCTCCCATATTGCCATGTCAAGCCTCTAACCCATCTTCCTAGCAAACCGTTGTTTGGCTAAGTTACCATTCTTGCTCAACCCCTCTTATAGAGTTGCTAGTTGCAGGTGCCTTGCAGGATGTTCCATGTTGGAACATGGATATGTTGGGATATCACAATATCTCTTATTTAATTAAGGCATCTATATAATTGGCAAAGGGTGGAAGGCTTGGCTTTTGCTCGGTGTTTTTTCCACTCTTGCCGCCTTAGGTTCTGTCATAGCGGTGTTATGTTCCTTGATTTGCGTTCCTTACACGGTTGGGGTTATGGGACCCCCATGACAGTTCTCTTTGAATAAAACTCCTCCAGCAAGGCCCAACCTTTATTTTACATTTGCCTAAACAACCTATAACTTTCCCTAGGGGTTGCAAACCCAAGGGTCATCTTTATTTTAACCCGCCGGGCCAGTGCTCCTCTGAGTGTTGGTCCGAAACGGGCAGCGTGCGGGGCCACCTCGGGGAAACTTGAGGGCTGGTTTTACTCGTAGCTTGTCCCATCCGGTGTGCCCTGAGAACAAGATACGTGCGACTCCTATCGGGATTTGTCAGCACATCGAGCGGTCTTGCTGGTCTTGTTTTACCATTGTCGAAATGTCTTGTAACCAGGATTCCGAGACTAATCGGGTCTTTTTGGGAGAAGGAATATCCTTTGTTGATCATGAGAGCTTGTGATGGGCTAAGTTGGGACACCCCTGCAGGGTATAAACTTTCAAGAGCTGTGCTCGCGGTTATGTGGCAGATGGGAATTTGTTAATATCCGGTTGTAGAGAGCTTGACACTTGACTTAATTAAAATGAATCAACTGCGTGTGTAGCCGTGATGGTCTCTTTTCGACGGAGTCCGGGAAGTGAACATGGTTTGGGTTATGTTTGAACTAAGTAGTTTCAGGATCACTTCTTGATCACTTCTAGTTTCACGACCGTTGCGTAGCTTCTCATCTTACTCTTGTTTGCGTATGCTAGCCACCATATTTTCTTAGCGCTTGCTGCATCTCCACCTCATTACCTTATCCTACCCATAAGCTTAAATAGTCTTGATCTCACGGGTTTTGAGATTCCTGAGTCCTCGTGACTCACAGATACTACCAAAACAGTTGCAGGTGTCGACGATACCAGTGCAGATGATGCTACCAAACTCAAGTGGGAGTTTGACGACGACCTTGGTCGTTACTATGTTTTGTTTCCTGATGATTAGTAGTGGAGCCCAGTTGGGATGATCGGGGATCTAGCATTTGAGGTTATCTTCTTTTCATTTGGATTTGACCGTAGTCGGTCTATGTGTGTATTTTGGATGATGTATGCATTAATTAAGTATTATGTGAAGTGGAGATTGTAAGCCAACTCTCTTTATCGCTTTCTTGTTCATTACATGGGATTGTGTGAAGATGACCCTTCTTGCGACAAAACCACAATGCGGTTATGCCTCTAAGTCGTGCCTCGCACGTGGGAGATATAGCCGCATCATGGGCGTTACACCGTAGCCGTCACCCCCTTGCTTACCGTAGCCGCTGCCGCACGGGCTCGTCGCCGGCGAAGTCCTAGTGACCAAATGGTACTGGGTGTGCGTCCGTTGCACTCGCAACGTCCCTTAGAGCAACGCTAGCGCGATAGCCAGCTCATTTGCAAGTCGCGACGCTAACCCCGCACCCACCCGAGATACGGCCGCCTCCTTGCTCGCCACCGTTGCTGATTCTGACCACCCCACCATCTCCAGCTGCTACCAAAATGATGCGCCTCGCCGCGCCGGGGCGCGTCCGTAGAGCCTAGCCACGCGAGCTCTCATCGCCGGAGATGGCTGGATAAGGAGCGCTGCCGCTGCCGCGTTCTGCTTAGCACCTGTGACGCCCCCAATTTGACCGTACACTAATCATACACGCAAACGTGTACGATCAAGATCAGGGACTCACGGGAAGATATCACAACACAACTCTAAAAATAAAATAAGTCATACAAGCATCATATTACAAGCCAGGGGCCTCGAGGGCTCGAATACAAGAGCTCGATCATAGACGAGTCATCGGAAGCAACAATATCTGAGTACAGACATAAGTTAAACAAGTTTGCCTTATGAAGGCTAGCACAAACTGGGATACAGATCGAACGAGGCACATGCCTCCTGCCTGGGATCCTCCTAAACTACTCCTGGTCGTCATCAGCAGGCTGCACGTAGTAGTAGGCACCTCCCGAGTAGTATTAGTTGTCGTCGACGGTGGCGTCTGGCTCCTGGGCTCCATCGTCTGGTCGTAGCAATCGGGTATAGAAAGGGGGAAAAGAGGGAGCAAAGCAACCGTGAGTACTCATCCAAAGTACTTGCAAGCAAGGAGCTACACTACATATGTATGCACTGGTATCAAATGGAATAAGGGTATCATATGTGGACTGAACTGCAGAATGCCGGAATAAGAGGGGGATAGCTAGTCCTTATCGAAGACTACGCTTCTGGCCACCTCCATCTTGCAGCATAAGAAGAGAGTACATGGTAAGTTCACCAAGTAGCATGGTGTAGCATAAACCTACCCGGTGATCCTCTCCTCGTCGCCCTGTTAGAGAGCGACCACCGGGTTGTATCTGGCACTTGGAAGGGTGTGTTTTATTAAGTATCCAGCTCTAGTTGTCATAAGGTCAAGGTACAACTCCAAGTCGTCCTGTTACCAAAGATCATGGCTATTCGAATAGATTAACTTCCCTGCAGGGGTGCACCACATTTCCCAACACGCTCGATCCCCTTTGTCCGGACACACTTGTCGGGGTCATGCCCGGCCTCGGAAGATCAACACGTCGCAGCCCTACCTAGGCACAACAGAGAGGTCAGCACACTGGTCTAACTCCTATGCGCGTAGGGGTCTGGGCCCATCGCCCATTGCACACCTGCACGTTGCGTATGCGGCCGGTGTGCAGACCTAGCAACCTCCATTACAAAGGAAGTTGCGTTACGCGGTCCAACCCGGCGCGCGCCGCTCAGTCGCTGACGTCACGAAGGCTTCGGCTGATACCACGACGTCGAGTGCCCATAACTTTCCCACGTAGTTGGTTAGTGCGTATAGACCAATGGTCAGACTCAAATCAAATACCAAGATCTCGTTAAGCGTGTTAAGTATCCGCGAACGCCGACCAGGGCCAGGCCCACCTCTCTCCTAGGTGGTCTCAACCTACCCTGTCGTTCCGCCTCAAAGTAACAGTCGGGGGCCGTCGAGAACTCAGGCCTACCACTACCTGGATAGAGCCACCTGCCCCTTTAGCCCCCACATCAGAATCACCTCCGGGTACTCAACAAGCCGACCCGACTTTAGTCACCACCTGTATAGTATGTATATATGTATAAGCATATACCCGTGATCATCTCCCGAGTGATCACGGCCCGATAGTATAGCACGGCAGACGGACAAGAATGTAGGGCCACTGATGATAAACTAGCATCCTATATTAAGCATGTAGGATTGCAGGTAAGGTATCAACAGTTGTAGCAACAATGACAGGCTATGCATTAGGATAGGATTAACGGAAAGCAGTAACATGCTACACTACTCTAATGCAAGCAGTATAGAGAAGAGTAGGCGACATCTGGTGATCAAGGGGGGGAGGGGCTTCCCTGGTTGCTCTGGCAAGGAGGGGTCGTCAACACCGTAGTCGATCGGGGGTACCGGCAGCGGTCTCGGGGTCTAACAAAAGAAGTAACGGAGGGGGAACACAATAAATAACAGACCAAACAAAGCAACACAAAATATAACATGGCAATGCGCTGTGCTAGGGTGACCTAACGCAGTATGAGGTGATACTGGTGAAGGAGGGAAACATCCGGGAAAATATCTCCAGTGTTTCGCGTTTTCGGACAGATGAATCGGAGGGGGAAAGTTGTGTGTTCGCTATGCTAGGGATGCATGGTGGACGAATGGGCTGTGTATCCAGATTCGTCTCGTCGTTCTGACCAACTTTCATGTACAAAGTTTTTCCATTCGAGCTACGGTTTATTTTATATTAATTTTAAAAGATTTAATCATTTTCAGGATTTATTTAATTATTTTAATTTAACATTATCTAGAACAGTGCATGCTGACGTCAGCATGACATCAGCAGTCAACAGGGGTGTTGACTGGTCAAACTCACATGTGGGTCCCGTTCGTCATTGACTAGACTAACTAATCATGATTAATTAGTTTAATTAGTCTTTTAGTTTAATTAATCAAAATTAATTAAGTTAATTAATTCTTTAATTAGTTAATTAATTGTTTTTATTATTATTATTTTAATTATTTTTATATGTTTTTTTAATTTCTGGAATTTATTTAATACAAAATAATATTAAATATAAATGCTATGGGTACACAAAAGTGAACCCAGAGGTGTGCTAGTGTGGCTGTTAATGGGCCCAGATGACTGCCTAGTCAGCAGTCAACTATGGACCAGTTGACTGGTCAAACTGACCAAGGCCCCCCATGTCATTGACAGAGCATTTTAACAGGGGCTTAATTTAACTAATTAAGTTAGTTTGCTAGGGGGACCCACCTGTCATTGACACATTAGTTAACCAATTAATTAAATTAGCAGATTACTTAATTACTACGGTGGGGCCTACATGTCAGTGAGTGATTAAGTTTATTTAGCAGCTTAAATCAGTGGTTAAAGAGATGGGGCCCATTGGCCAGCGTCCCAGGAGACGGTGGCGTCGCCAGTGACCACTGCGGGCGGCGGCGGCCATGGAACTCGTCGCTCCGGCGACAAATCGAGCGGCGGAGGGCCGGGACCAGAAGAGGATCGCGTCGCGCGTCCCCTAAACCGAACAATAGGGTTTGGGACAGCCGGAGGCGACCACTATCGACGGTGTCGCGCAGCGACAGTGACTGGTTTCGCCATAAATGGAGCTACCGGCCGCGGGGAGGAACGACGGGGAGTCGACGCAGTCCAGCAGTGGTTGTGGGCGGTGCAGACGTGCGTGCGTGAGCACGCTGTGAGGGACAGGGGCGCGTCCATGGCCCCGGGGAGCGCACCCAGGCGCTGGTGGGCGCGGCCGAGGGCAGGTGCGGGTGTGGCACGGGCGAGCGGCAACGCACGCGTGGCGGGCGCGGACCGAAGCGCAGTCGCGGATGTGGTGGCAATGGCAGGGCGCATACGGGCAGGGAAGTGAGGGAGGGCGGACGGGGCCTCACCGGCGTTGTCGGGGGTACAGGGCGGCGTGGCTCGAGGTGGCCGCTGATCAGGATGTTGGGGACGCGACGACGATGGCGTGGTGAGGTGGCGGCGTTTGGCGGCGGCGTTGGC
>NC_041380.1:240430784-240438321 GCF_002162155.2 Triticum dicoccoides | reverse complement strand
GTAGGTAGGGTGGTTGGGCCAGTTCGGCTGGGCCGGTTGGCCCAGTAGGCCGGGGGTTTCTTTCTACTTTTTTACTTATTTTTTATTAATAGTTTTCTATTTTATTCTCTATTTATTTTTGTTCTATAAAATACACAAACAATACCTAAATTAGTGTTTATTAATTTACTACTATCACATTAAATTCTTATCCTAAAATAAAACAGTTTAGTATTTTATAAAAATCGAAAGGCCCTTATTTGATGGGTTTAACTATTGTCTTAATTATTTTAGAGCCTTTAATTACATTATAAGGATGTGGATTCTGCACCATAATTATTTATGATTTAGTTTACTTGTTTAGAACATTTTAGTTTTAAATGTTTGAAAACTTTTCTAGTTTGACTTTATTTTAAAATTTGAATTTGAATGAGTTTTGAATCATCGCGAGATTATCAACAGTAATCATGGTGAGGTGGCAACATTAGTCGAGGGTTACTGTAGCTTAATTATCCGGGCGTCACAATTCTCCTCCACTACAAGAAATCTCGTCCCGAGATTTAAGAGGTGGAGTAAGGGGGGGAGGGATTTGGTTACGAAATTCCAACGGATCTTCTCGGCCTTGGTTGCTCTTATCGAAGTGGTCGATCCATTACATTGACGTCTTCATTTCTCTGCTTTAGGTCATCACGATGAAGTCGGCATCCTTTCTTCGGGAACTCCATCGTACTTACGAAAGAATAAAGGGGTGGGTATTCCAGGAGAATGGACCTCCACAAGGTTGACTATCTGGTCGATAACCTCGGGGAAGGTGGCGGAAAGTAACTCTCAAATTGGAACTTAAGAAAACACCAAGAGCAAGTAAGACGGTGCAATAAGAAGTTTCGAGAGGATAGGCAATCGTTCATTGCCTGAAACAAAATGTGTGAGGGTTCATAGCAATGGGAATAAGTATTGTGTCTGATACCAGAATTGGTGATCTTTCGGAAGGTGGCTCATGAATTACGTACGAGGCCACGCGCGAGGAATAACCTTAAGAACAGGGGGTGTATAGTACAGCCTGGTTTCGATCCTGTGGAACTGTGGGTTATGGGCCCACCATGTGGGTTAAAAGTAGGAAGGTGGTGATGTCTTGCACGATCATGCAAGTAAGGCATGTCAGAGGGTAGCCTGTCGGTTATATGTCAGCAACAACGTCGGTACCAAGGGCGAGGGACAAAGAGAACCATTTTCCTGCTCGTTGAAACGAGGCGGACCAATAGGCAAAGTTCTCATCCATCGGTGGTTACCGAAATGTCATCAACAATAGTAACATGGTCTTACTGACAAAGTTGTACATCGAGGGTTTACATAAGCAAGAGAATATTACTGCTTAGATCATATGGTTCACAAGAAAGTTTAAACAAAACAATGGAAAGGAAAAAATGATTATCATATTAAACAGAAGAATGGAAAGGAAAATGTGTTTAAACACATATTTCAGGGGTATATCCTTCCCAAGGACAAGTAGGGCATGATATCCATGTCAGGATATAATGTAGAAAACTCTTTAGGTAAGGTGAGCGAAATTTCATGAATTTACCCATACAACGGTGTTTGGATATTTGAGCAGGAAACATTTAGCATCTGGGCTTCAAATGTTCTTGTTGAAAATCGGAGTACAACCAACATGCTTCGAGATAGCACTGACATGGTCTTCAAGCAAAGGTCAGACTTTGGATACACGAAGGATTCCTCGGGAACAACTTGTAGAATAAGTCTTACAATTCCTCATGGAAGAGTGGATAACCTTACTGAAAAGGGAACTATATCAATAGGTCCTCCGGGCAGGTGTGTTAGGATGACATCACCTTATCGGGTTAAATACCGATGTTATAACTCTTGGGAACATGTTCCAACCATCATATCTGACCGAGATTCAGTTCCGATTGGTGTTAGGATACCTCAGACTCAGCATGCCTGAGAAGAAAAAGGTGCGACACAAATTGACGAGATGACATTGTAAGATCCTCGGGAAATGAACTATGGAAGCAAGTTCTGAAACAAGAGTTCATCATTAATCCAAGGGAATGATGAGGTGGCTGATGGGCTAAGGTCAATTCATCGTGATTTCCAAAAGATGGCTTTCCACAATTATGTGAACAAGGAGATAACTTTTGTCAGATCAAATGATATTATGAGGTATGCTCGAGGAAAACATACACAATTTAACAATGATAGAAGGGTGCACCCGGAAATCAGGACTAGGTGGCACAATCAATGTTTGAATGATGATTCAATAAGAAAGAGACTTAGAATGTAACTATCGACCATTAACTTCAAAGCAATAGGTTGCTTGAATTACAGAGTCCAAGCATCATCGTTCACTTGTTGTCGTGGTTCTAAGCCTGACAGTAGAGTGGGGGGTAGGTATGGAGAGGCAAGGTTCTAGCTATGGAGAGGTTGTAAGCACAAAGGATGTACGAGTTCAGGCCCTTCTCGGAAGAAGTAACAGCCCTACGTCTCGGAGCCCGGAGGCGGTCGAGTGGATTATGTGTATATGAGCTACAAGGTGCCGAACCCTTCTGCCTGTGGAGGGGGGTGGCTTATATAGAGTGCGCCAGGACCCCAGCCAGCCCACGTAGGAGAGGGTTTAAGGTGAGTTAAGTCTGGGGCGTTACTGGTAACGCCCCACATAAAGGCCTTTACTATCATAAAGTCTACTTGATTACAGGCCGTTGTAGTGCAGAGTGCCTCTTGACCTCCTGGTGGTCGAGTGGGTCTTCGTGGTCGAGTCCTTCAGGCCAGTCGAGTGAATCCTCGTTGGTCGACTGGAAGGCGACCTCTTCTAAGGATGTCCTAGGGTAAGTTACTTGGATCAGGTCCATGACCCTACCCTAGGTACATAACTCCATCATTAGCCCCCGAATGGATTGAGGCTTCGAGTGAGGAAGGAGTTGATGTCGTTTCCGATTAACCTTTGCGCTCCGGTTGTGCGCTGTTCTGGACCAAAGAATCCCTTTGTCGACAGGAAACAACTTGCCTTCAGTCGACTTGATCCATTCTATTTTTGCGTCGAGTGATCTTTCAGGCTTCGACGATCTCCGAGCGACGGATCGCCGGAAACACCGCGCCTGACAGACTGATTTGTTGCTCGCGGATTCCGCGGGATGCGAAATTTTGGGGCGCGCGCGAAGCGGGGCGGACCGCGGCGTTCGGATGGGACGGGGCATGGCCGCCTCGATCTCCGCGCCGCCTTTTTCGCCACGTATCCCGTCTGCATAACTGTTCCAGATATGATTAGCTCGACCGGGCCCACCTGTCATCCACTCGGAAGGGACCTTATAAATGTGCCCGGCGAGGATTTCTGTGCTGCGCCTTAGCATTCTCCCCCTCTCTCTGCTTCCTTCCTCCCTGCTCAGCGTGCTCGCTCTCGCCCCCGCACCACTTCCCTTCGCGCATCTCGCCGGCGACCATGGCCAAGGAGAAGACGGCGGCGCTGGAGCGTGCAAAGAAGGCATCGGCGTCGGAGAAGGCGAAGGGGAGATCCACCAGCCGCGGAGGGTCCTCGTCCAGATCCCGCCTGCCGAAAGGCTGGGTCCAAGGAGACTGGATCCAGTCAACCATCACTG
This sequence comes from Triticum dicoccoides, assembly GCF_002162155.2. Lineage (NCBI taxonomy): Eukaryota > Viridiplantae > Streptophyta > Magnoliopsida > Poales > Poaceae > Triticum > Triticum dicoccoides. The sequence continues at coordinate 240,434,731 of NC_041380.1, read as the reverse complement.
AGAATGACATTCTCGACATGGCCAACGAGGGCTTGATCCCCCACGGAGCTGCGAGGCTTCCGGGGAAGGAGTGGCAGCCTCAGCCAGAAGAGGGTGAGTGTGTGCTTTTGGCCACCCATGTGGACCGTGGGTTTTCCTTGCCGCCGAGTGTTTTCTTTCATGGCTTCTTGAATTTCTTCGGAGCGCAGCTCCACCATTTTACCCCAAACTCCATTGCCTATCTTGCTGCGTTCGTGTCCATGTGTGAGGGTTTCTTGGGCTGTCGACCACACTGGGGTTTGTTCAAGCATATATTCACGTGTCGCTCTCAGACCGTGAAGAAGGCGAGTCCAGGCGACGAAAAGACCCGAGTCGTCCAAATGTGTGGGGGTTTGGGCATCCAGGTGAGGAACAAGAGCACCTTTCCGCCCATGACCTTTCCCGAGTCAGTCAGAGGCTGGCAGTCGACCTGGTTCTACTGCCGGGACCAGTCGACGACGGGACAGTCGAGTGGACTCCCACAGTTTACCATGGACCGAGTAAACAAGCCCTCCTCTCTGAAGTTGATCCCGGAGGAGAAAGCTGATGTGAAGATGTTGATGGAGCGCGTGGTGCAGTTGGTTCGGGAGGGAGTGACGGGCATGGATCTCCTGGAGGTCTTCCTCAGGCGTCGCATCCAGCCCCTCCAGTTCCGGAGCCACTGCATGTGGTTGTACTGTGGGACCGAAGACGAGACTAGAGTCCATCCAGAAGCAGTCGACGATGTCACTCTGGAAAGATGGATGGCAGCCGTCACCGGAAACAAGGACAACCCACGCGGAGCCAGAAGGATTCCTCCACTCGACCACAACAGTGATCCAAATAAGGTACACTTGCCCTGCTCTCCACTGCATTCTTGTCACATTCATCTCTGTCTACTCTGCCGACTGGTCGACTGATCATTGTCTTGATATCTGCTAGGCCCTCACCGAGCTGTACTCGATGCCCAATGGGGCACAAACTCCGACTGAGGAAGGTGAGGCGAGTGGGGGCGAGAGCCAGGACGAGGAGGAATGGGACTCGGACGTTGCAGGGGACGACGACGACGATGATGATGACGACGGCGATGATGATGACGCCGAAGACGAGGAGGAAGAGGAGGAGGTCGTGCCACCGCGCTCGGAAAGGCGGTCGAAGCTCGTCCACGACCCTTCGACTGAACGTGGCAAGGGGGTTGCGACGCAGTCGACCAAGCGCCCTAGGACTACTTCTCCAGCGCCGACTGAAAAGGCGCCGAAGCAGCCTAGGGGGGCTCCGCCAAAGCCGACCAAGCTCCTGCCGAAGATGAAGGTGTCCATCCCCACCATATCAGGGTAATTGTGTCGTTTGAGTCTTCTCATTTTGTGTGAACTTTATCTCTGGTCGACGCTGAAGTTAGTCGACTGATCCTTTGGAGTTGCAGTGCTGCTACTTCTAAGACCTCGGCCCGGGCTGATGACCACGAGATGGAGGATGCAGCAACTTCGAACCCAGGTACTGTATTCTTAACACCGTTCTTAGTCGACTGACTCGCGATCTCTGATCCTGATTCTTCTCCGCAGCTCCACCCAACACTGTTATCAATCTCCCTGACGACGACGAGGATGAAGAACCACTGGCACGCAGGAGGAGTCGGAAAGCGTCCGCCAGTAAGGTGCTTCAGGATGTGACGGCGCCTGAGATTCTGACTGTGGAGGAAGAGAACACCACTCGACACACGGTGTCCTTCGCGAATCCACTGACGAGTGCCCAGCAGCCCTCTCTCTTCACGACGCACCACGTCCCAGAGGACCAAGCTGGCGCAGCGAAGGAGGCAATACGCCAGGTGGGACTCATGATGGAGCAGCTGAAGACCATCCGGGACGCGAGCCAGGCAGCTTATGACGCCAGTTCTGCCCTCCAAAGCAATGTCCAGGTCAGTCGACCGCTGTTTGTTCTGTTGGATATGCTACCAAAAACTTTTCTTTTCCGGAATTCATAGTAGTCACCCACTGGGTGTGTCGAATAAACTCCGTGTTAGCGGGGGCACGCTGAGTGCACCCGCTGGGTGTAGTCCCCAAGGCTAAGGTCGACTGCTGGCAGTCGGCCTTAGGCTTTATGATGTCGATCTTTCTGTCAGTCGACTGGTCGACTGGATTTCACAAACCGGTGGGGGCACGCTGAGTGCACCCACTGGGTGTAGTCCCCGAGACTGTGGTCGACTGCTTGCAGTTGATCACAGTCTTAGAGAATGCACCTCGCACTTTTTTTTTGGGGGTCGACTGGTCGACTTTGTCTTCATCGGGATTAGTGGGGGCACGCTGAGTGCACCCACTGGGTGTAGTCCCCGAGACTACGGTCGAATGCTTGTATTCGGCTGTAGTCTTAGAAACGTGTGTTTTTTGCTTTTTCACACGGAAGTGAATTATTTTTGACATTTAGTCGATTGGTTCTTCGCAGAACTCTTGTGATCTTGTGGCTCGCTACTCAGAGCTGGAACAAAAACATACTCAAGTCGAGCTGAGCTTGAAGCTGGTTCAAGAGAAACTGACAAAGGCAAAGGAGGAGACCGAAGGTATGTTTGGTGAGACCCTGACGACTGCTTTTCCCCTTGCTTGTTTCAAAATCTGATCTTGCTGTAACTTGCAGGTAAGGTAAGGGAGGCCCAGCAGAAGAAAGACCTTGAGCTAGCTGAGAAGATCAAGCTTGCTGACGAGAAGTTAGCTTCAGTCACCAAGCTCGAACAAGACAATACCAATCTGAAAGCTGCTCTTGGGATTGCCAACAAGGAGGTCAGTCGACTGAAAACTGATAAAGCTGCCCTGACCGACCAAGTCAGCAAATTGACTGAGAAGAAAACTGAACTGGAGGCCTTCCTGAGTGGCCTTGCCAAGAAGTTGTTTCTTATGCTTGAAGGTAAACCTCCATGTTTGGCAAATATTTCCAATTGTGGCTTTTTCCATTCGACTATCCCCTTGACTTAGTGATCATCCTTGCAGAATTTTGTCAAAACTTTGAAGAAGAAACCAGCCGACTGGAGCCAAACCTCGACCCCGTCAATTCTCCGGTGAACGACGAAGTTGCCATGGATGTTTTCCGACTGGAGTCTCGTGTTGCAGCTGTCGTGGACTATCTCGCAAGGCTGAAGGCCGCCACATCTCGCATCGACTCGACGCTCTGGCCTGAGGAGACACTTCAGAATGACCTTGAGTCGCTGATGGCCCGCTTGAACACGATCCCTGGTCGAGTGCAGGAGTGGAAGAAGTCCTCAGCTCGGTGTGGTGCAGATGTCGCTCTGTGTCTGGCCCGAGTCCACTGCAAAGATGTGCGAGAAGAGAAGCTGGCGGCCCTTCGGGTGGCCAATACCAAGAAGCACGACTTCAGGTCCTTTATGGAAACTTTCCTTGCAGCTGCCACTCGGATCGCCGACGGGATTGACCTTGATGAATTTGTTGCACCTTCCAGCCCTCCACAGGAGGGGTAAAAAACTTCTTCTGGATCGACGCTTTAAATTTGCCTCGGTATGCCGAGTGGAATTGTAACCGACAAACCTTAACAGGCTTGACGCCTGAGCACTTTCGGTTCCTTTAGATGTCGATTCAAACTTGGATTTGGTGCTTGAATACGATTGCCTTCGGCTCGGAATGTCTTTTGCAGGTTCAAAGCAAGGTGCCTGTACTGCAATCGACTTATTCTTTAGTCCACTTAGGCGAGCACTGGGCTGCAGCTAAGCCCTTGAGTGAGAGGGTTGCTCTTCACTCGGTAGGATTTTTATACCTTAGGCGAGCACAGGCCTGCAGCTAAGCCTCCGAGTGAGAGGGTTGGCTTACCACTCGGTAGGATTTTGATAAACTTAGGCGAGCACATGGCTGCAGCTAAGCCCCCGAGTGAGAGGATTGCTCTTCACTCGGTAGGATTTTGATAACTTAGGCGAGCACGAGGCTGCAGCTAAGCCTCCGAGTGAGAGGGTT
>NC_041380.1:240339014-240430131 GCF_002162155.2 Triticum dicoccoides | reverse complement strand
TTCGGTAGGATTTTTATAACTTAGGCGAGCACGAGGCTGCAGCTAAGCCTCCGAGTGAGAGGGTTGCTCTTCACTCGGTAGGATTTTTATAACTTAGGCGAGTGCTTGGACTGCAGCTAAGCCCCCGAGTGAGAGGGTTGCTCTTCACTCGGTAGTATTTTTATAACTTAGGCGAGCACGAGGCTGCAGCTAAGCCTCCGAGTGGAAGGCTGGCTTACCACTCGGTAGGATTTTTATAACTTAGGCGAGCACGAGGCTGCAGCTAAGCCTCCGAGTGGAAGGCTGGCTTACCACTCGGTAGGATTTTGATAACTTAGGCGAAATGGATTCGCAGCTAAGCCTCCGAGTGGGAGTCTGGCTCACCACTCGGTAGGATTTTGATAACTTAGGCGAAACGGATTCACAGCTAAGCCTCCGAGTGGGAGTCTGGCTCACCACTCGGTAGGATTTTTACAAACTTAGGCGAAACGGATTCGCAGCTAAGTCACCCACTGAGGGGAATTTCATTGGACAAAAATAAAAAGTGACAGATATTATGGAGGAACTATGACACTATTATTTTGAGGTCCATGAACTACAAAAGTACTTTATTGCAACTCATCCGAATGATAAAACTTAAGTGTAGAATGGGCGGAGTAGCTCCGCGTTCCAAGCTCGGGGCTCGTCAAAATTATGCTCGACGTTGTAAAGACGGTACGCCCCATTGTGGAGGACCTTGGTGACTATGAAGGGGCCTTCCCAAGAAGGAGCAAGCTTGTGTGGTTTGTGCTGATCCACTCGGAGAACCAAATCTCCTTCCTGGAAGGCTCGACCTCTCACATTTCGGGCGTGGAAACGGCGCAGATCTTGTTGGTAGATGGTCGACCGGATCAGAGCCATCTCCCTTTCTTCCTCTAAAAGGTCGACTGCGTCCTGCCGCGCTTGTTCAGCTTCTGCTTCGTTGTAGATTTCGACTCGGGGAGCATTAGGCAGAAGATCACTTGGTAAGACCGCTTCGGCTCCGTAGACCAAGAAGAATGGAGTTCTTTCGGTCGACCGATTAGGTGTGGTCCGCAGTCCCCAGAGTACAGAGGGAAGTTCATCAACCCAAGCTCCAGCCGCGTGTTTGAGATCACGCATCAGTCGAGGCTTCAATCCCTTAAGAATCAGTCCATTAGCTCGTTCTGCTTGTCCATTCGACTGCGGATGGGCGACTGAAGCGTAGTCGACCCGTGTGCCCTGGGAGTCGCAGAAAGCTCTGAATTCCTCTGAGTCAAAGTTCGACCCATTATCCGTAATGATGCTGTGCGGGACTCCATATCTGAATATTAGTTCCCTGATGAAGCTAACAGCAGTACCGGTGTCAAGGCTCTTGATTGGTTTAGCCTCGATCCACTTGGTGAACTTGTCGACTGCCACCAGTACATGCGTGAAACCGCTTCGTCCTGTTCTCAAAGGACCGACCATGTCCAGCCCCCAAACTGCAAAAGGCCAGACGAGTGGGATGGTCTTCAAAGCTGACGCAGGCTTGTGCGACATATTCGAGTAGAACTGACATCCCTCGCACTTATCCACTATCTCTTTTGCCATCTCATTCGCCTTGGGCCAGTAAAATCCGGCTCGGTATGCTTTGGCCACGATGGTCCGAGAGGACGCATGATGACCACAGGTCCCCGAGTGAATATCATTGAGGATGAGTCGACCTTCTTCTCGTGTTATGCACTTCTGACCGACTCCAGTCGCGCTTTCTCTGTATAATTGTCCTTTGATTACGGTAAAGGCCTTAGATCGACGGATGATCTGTCGAGCCTCTTCCTCATCCTCCGGAAGCTCTTTCCTCAAGATATATGCGACATACGGAATCGTCCAGTCGGGAATGACCACCAAAACCTCCATGATCAAGTCGACCACCGCTGGGATTTCAACTTCAGTCGGATCTGTGGCGCTCTTGGGCTGCGGAGTTTCTTCGGTGAAAGGATCTTCTTTGACTGACGGAGTGTGTATATGCTCCAAGAACACACCACTCGGAATGGCTTCTCTCTTGGAACCTATCTTTGCTAGATCATCAGCCGCTTGATTTTTCAGTCGGGGTATATGATGGAGCTCCAACCCCTCGAACTTCTTTTCCAGCTTCCTCACTGCACTGCAGTATCCAGTCATGGCTGGGCTTCTCACGTCCCACTCTTTCATCACCTGATTGACCACTAAATCTGAGTCGCCATAGACCATTAGGCGACGGACGCCGAGTGAAATGGCCATGCGCAACCCATATAGGAGGGCCTCATATTCTGCCTCATTGTTGGAGGAATCAAAGTGAATCTGGAGCACATATCTGAGCTTATCTCCTCTGGGGGAAACCAGGACAACCCCAGCACCGGAACCATTCAACATCTTAGAGCCATCAAAAAACATGGTCCAATGCTCCGAGTGAACTTCAGTCGGCTGCTGTTGTTCAATCCACTCGGCGAGGAAATCTGCTATCGCCTGGGACTTAATGGCTTTCTTTGCCTCAAACTTGATATCAAGGGGAAGAAGTTCAATCGCCCATTTGGCCACTCGACCAGTTGCATCTCTGTTGTGCAAAATCTCTAATAGTGGAGCGTCGCTGACGACTGTGATGGAATGGTCAGAGAAATAATGAGCAACCTTCTTTGTGGTCATGTATATTCCATACACAAGCTTCTGATAATGAGGATATCTTTGCTTGGATGGAGTCAAGACTTCAGACAAATAATACACTGGGTGCTGAACTTTGAGAGCTTTTCCTTCTTCTTCCCGCTCGACCGTTAGCACAGTACTGACGACTTGTCCTGTGGCTGCGATGTAGAGCAACAGAGGCTCTTTGCTGATTGGAGCAGCAAGCACCGGCTGGGTGGAAAGCAGAGCTTTTAGCTCGGCAAACGCTGCATCAGCTTCTGGAGTCCACTCAAACTTGTCAGCCTTCTTCATCAGTCGGTAAAGAGGCGGTGCCTTTTCACCGAGTCGTGAGATGAATCGACTTAATGCGGCCAAGCATCCAGTAAGCTTCTGGACATCGTGCACTCGCACAGGGCGTTTCATTCGGAGAATAGTGCCAATCTTCTCTGGGTTAGCGTCGATTCCCCGTTCGGAAACGAGAAAACCGAGTAACTTGCCACCAGGAACTCCAAATGTGCACTTTGATGGATTGAGCTTGATATCATACCTTCTGAGGTTGGCAAATGTTTCGGCGAGGTCAGCGAGCAGGTCGGAACCTTTTCGTGACTTGACAACAATATCATCCATATAAGCTTCCACATTCCGACTGATTTGAGTGAGTAGACACTTCTGAATCATTCGCATAAATGTGGCTCCGGCATTCTTGAGGCCGAATGGCATGGTGATATAGCAGAAGCACCCGAATGGAGTGATGAAAGCTGTTTTTACCTCATCGGGCCCGTACAGACGGATCTGGTGGTACCCGGAGTAAGCATCTAAAAAAGACAACCTCTCGCATCCCGCGGTCGAGTCAACAATTTGATCTATGCGAGGGAGAGGAAAGTGATCTTTCGGGCAGGCCCGGTTGATGTGCTTGAAATCAATGCACATTCGGAGCGACTTGTCCTTCTTAGTAACCATGACGACATTAGCGAGCCACTCGGAGTGGTATATCTCTCGGATAAATCCTGCCGCCAACAGTCGAGCCACTTCTTCACCGATGGCCTTTCTCTTCTGGACGGCGGACCGCCGAAGATGCTCTTTGACTGGTTTTGCAGATGAGTCGACTCTTAGGCGATGCTCAGCCAGTCCCCTGGGAACACCTGGCATGTCAGCAGGCTTCCATGCAAAAATGTCCCAGTTCTCATGGAGGAACTGGATGAGCGCTTCTTCCTATTTTGGGTCGAGTGTTGTGGAGATGCGGGTTGGAGCTGCTTCGGGGTCGGTGGGTGAATGTGAACAGGCTTCGTCTCACCGGACGACTGGAATGCAGACTCTGTGGCGGGCTTCTTGGATCGCAGCAAGTCACTCGGATCTGCGTTTTGCTTGTATTCTTCGAACTCGACCGCTGTCACTTGGGAATCGGCAATCTTGGAGCCCTTCTGAAAGCACTCCTCTGCCTTTTTCCTATCACCGGTGACAGTGATCACACCTTTGGGACCGGGCATCTTCAATTTGAGGTACACATAACATGGTCGAGCCATGAACCGTGCATAGGCTGGTCTCCCCAAAATGGCATGATATGCACTTTGAAAATCCACGACCTCAAACGTCAACTTTTCTTTGCGAAAATGCTTCGAATCACCAAACACTACGTCCAAAGCTATCTGGCCGAGTGACTCGGCCTTCTTCCCTGGTATAACTCCATGAAAGCTCATGTTACTAGTGCTCAGTCGGGACATCGGAATGCCCATACCTTTCAATGTGTCTGCATATAACAGATTCAGCCCACTTCCACCATCCATCAGCACCTTTGTCAGTCGAGTGCCTTCGACAACTGGATCGACCACCAAAGCTTGCCTCCCAGGGGTGGCAATATGAGTCGGGTGATCAGATTGGTCGAATGTGATGGGTGTTTGAGACCACTTCAGATAATTTGCCTTTGCTGGGGCAACCATGTTCACCTCTCGGTTAATCACTTTCAGTCGACTTCTGCTTTCCACATCTGCAAAGATCATCAGAGTGGAGTTGATATGCGGATATCCTCCCTCACTGTCCTCTTTGTCTTCGGCCTTGTCCGACTCCTTCTCCTTGTCCTTAGACTGTTTTCCCTGAAACTGCTGGATCAGGAGTCGACATTGGCGAGTGGTGTGCTTTGGGTAAATGATATTCCCCTCTTCGTCTTTCTTCATGTGAATGTGACATGGCATATCCAACACGTCGTTCCCTTCTTTATCCTTTACCTTCTTGGGGTTCCAGGATCCTTTTGGTTTCCCCTTAAACTTTCCTTGAGTCACGGCCAGAGCCTCTCCAGGAGCTGCCGGTTCAGCCTTCCGCTTCTGTTTCCGACTGGTGTTTCCCTTTTCCGACTGACTCGGCTTGTGCTTGCCGCTTCGGAGTCGGTCTTCTTCTTCGCCATTGGCGTACTTGGTAGCAATCTCCATCATCCGACTCAAGGTCATGTCACCGGTTCGACCAAATTTCAAACTCAGTTCTCTGTTCTTGACGCCGTCTTTGAAGGCGCAGACTGCCTGATGATCGGACACATTCTCTACAGTGTGGTGCAAAGTGATCCACCTCTGAATATACTCTCTGAGAGTCTCATTAGCTTTCTGCACGCAGACTTGCAACTCTGTCAATCTAGCTGGTCGCTTGCAAGTCCCTTCAAACGTTCTGACGAACACTCGGGACAGATCTTCCCAAGTGTAAATGCTGCTAGGAGGTAATTGAGTCAACCATGCCCTGGCAGAACCTTCCAACATGAGGGGCAAATGCTTCATGGCCACCTCGTCGTTCCCACCACCAATCTGAACTGCCACTCGGTAGTCTTCGAGCCAAGTTTCAGGCTTAGACTCACCAATGAACTTGCTGACTCCTGTTGCCAACCTGAAATTGGGGGGGATAACTGCGGCTCTGATAGCTCTGTTGAAACATTCAGGACCAGAAACATGCACTCGACTGCTTGTGGGTACATCTCTGTCGAGTGCGCCTCGATGGGCTCTGTTCCGGTCGACCAACCCTTGCACGATAATGGACCGCGCGTCGAAGCCTGGTTCTCTAGGGTCAACTGGAACCCTACGTCCTGTACTGTACTGACGCCTATCATCTGGCTGCCGAGGAGCGTAAGACCCACCCCTCGGAGGGGAATAGGGCACTCGACGCCTATCATCTCGGTCGAATCTGTCGCCATATTGATCTCGCCGATTCTCGCGCCCTTCGTGCCGCGGAGGCGATCTGGGGCTGTGAGCCGACTGAACCGTATTCACAGTGACGGATCGACTGTGAATTCTGTTGCGCGACTGAGACACGGCTGAATTCTGATCTCCTGCTGCCCGGAGCAGATCCCTGATCTGCAGCAAACCTCTGCCAGCTTCCGACTGCGAAGGCTGGATGGACTCTGCTATACGGGCCGCAGCTGCTAAATTCTGAATTGGGGTTCGATATACCTGAGTCGGCGGGAAGAGTTGACGTCGACTGGTGTTGGGAACTCGTTGCCGCGCGCGCTCGTCGAGTGCTCGCTGAAGGTTCTCCAGTCGAGTGCGCTCGGCCAAATTGGCCAGACGCGCCTCCTCCAAGGCACGAGCCTCGGGGGTTTCTCCTGCGATGGGAATACGCAGGGGATCCTCGTTCCTGCGACGTAGTTCCTCTCTTTGCAGAGAGTCGAGTGGCTCGGGCTGGTACTCTTCGTAGCCTCGTGCAGGGTCGCCGCCGTCACCTGCTCCACCACCACGGGCGAAGCCAGGAGGGCTGTGGGGCGCGTCGACCATCAAGATTTCCGCCGCTGGATCACTGCTTCCGCACTCGGATGCAGTCTCTATGGAGCCAGTCGACTGATCGAACAAGCCGTAGAGAGATTCGTTGGGCTCGATTGCCGCAACTTGGGTAGTGGCCGATTGGCGATCCACCGCGTGACTCACCCATCGCTGAAGCCTCGACCGGCCTGAGCGCTTGCGCTGGCGGGAGACCGGGAGGGTGGATGATGGAGGAGCCGACCGATACTGGGTCGACGGTTGCCGCAGCAGAACGCCGCGGACACATGCGCGAAAATGCATCGCACCGCGGACGGGGAGCGCATCTACGTCGAGTGGAGCCTCCTGGAGCCATGCGGAGTCGTCGGCGATGAAGGTGAGAGTGCCGAGACGGATCTCTTGACCCTCGACCAAAACTCCAGCAGACACCATGATGAAAGTACTCGGAAGAATCGCAACTTCTCCACAAAATCGCTAAAACACCTGCCCCACGGTGGGCGCCAACTGTCGTGGTTCTAAGCCTGACAGTAGAGTGGGGGGTAGGTATGGAGAGGCAAGGTTCTAGCTATGGAGAGGTTGTAAGCACAAAGGATGTACGAGTTCAGGCCCTTCTCGGAAGAAGTAACAGCCCTACGTCTCGGAGCCCGGAGGCGGTCGAGTGGATTATGTGTATATGAGCTACAAGGTGTCGAACCCTTCTGCCTGTGGAGGGGGGTGGCTTATATAGAGTGCGCCAGGACCCCAGCCAGCCCACGTAGGAGAGGGTTTAAGGTGAGTTAAGTCTGGGGCGTTACTGGTAACGCCCCACATAAAGGCCTTTACTATCATAAAGTCTACTTGATTACAGGCCGTTGCAGTGCAGAGTGCCTCTTGACCTCCTGGTGGTCGAGTGGGTCTTCGTGGTCGAGTCCTTCAGGCCAGTCGAGTGAATCCTTGTTGGTTGACTGGAAGGCGACCTCTTCTAAGGATGTCCTAGGGTAAGTTACTTGGATCAGGTCCATGACCCTACCCTAGGTACATAACTCCATCACTTGTCGATATTCCTGGTTAGGCAATACGGGATCAAGAAAGAATGGTGCTTGTGAGAAGTATCACTACACCAAGAATTCTTAAGAGGTGGAGCAATCCTCACAACATCCCTGACATAAAAGACAGTAATACTTCAAGGTAGGACATAACATAAGTCGGATAACAAGGGACTCAATGTATAACACAAAACAAGAACAAGTTTTGTGTTGAAGGGAATGCAAGTATGTTGTCGATGTTAATACTAATCATCGAGGGGAAAGGATGGTATTTCCCATCATGAATTTGATTAATATCCTGGAAGAGCTCAGAATGTTGATGATGATCATGACACAATTGTCGAGAGATTTCATGAAGGTGTAATCGATCGGCGATGACTTCAAGTCATAGGAATGATGAAGCGAAAGGTTATTGGAACCACAGGTACGTCACAAACTCGGAATCAAGCTTGCTGTTCAATGTGAAACGATATGACGAGGAAAGTCAATGTAAGCTTAGCTCGTCGTCGAAAATTGTGCTTCGGGAAGATGGACCAGGTAGCACAGTTGAAAATTGCATGATAATGATATAGCCGATGAGGCTAGGAATGACTTGAAGGGTTAATAAACTCATAAGCAACGAAGATTGAGTTATTGAATCGGAGTGCAGAATTGATCACTTATCGGTGTCCTTGAGTGTCTAACAACCCAGAACCCGGGGAAAATTTGATCGATGAGAAATAATACTTGAAGAAGAATTGATAAGAAGTAATGTTGGTTCTGCGATATTATCTAGATACCATGATGTAATACTCGAAGGTAGATCATAATAGAGGTTGGATAGATGTATTGATCCACAGAAGACAAGTGCTTAAACTTGCCCGAGAAATGGGATTAAGGAAGAACATATGTTCGGAACCACGATTGCAAAGGATCAATTCACCGATACCAAAGGATATTATATCAAGGAAATAGTTATTGTTACAAGAAGCTTCCATGATAGGATCTACATTGGGTCCATGGGCATGAACACAAAGGTTCAGGGCCGACTCCCACTTCCTCCATGCATAACCTTCCATTCACCTCTCGTATTTCAAAATTGACATTAGTTGTTGAAAGTTTTACCTGGTGCAATACCAGATAAGTATGACCTGTGAAATCTTTCGGGTTTACACAGATTAGGGAAGGCATTGGTTCAACCCATCAAGGCATCATGGAACATATTCCATGAACTTTAGGATCAATTAACACATGCTCAAAGCGAAGCATGATTGACAAAGGCATAGGATATAACTCACCAAAGACAGAAGGCACAATTGACCAAAGGCATTATGTATCAGGGGAGAAACTCTCAAGGTTATTTGATATAAAGGACACTATTGGATAATAACCAAGCAATTGGTCTCGCGGACCACAAGGAACCTGAGTGAGTATCGGTACACAATCAGAAGGAAAAAGAATGCAAAGGTATCAGATTATAGAAACCACTGACTAATTCAAAGCTCAAACGCAAAAGAATTATGATTTTCAAATCAAGGGACCAGAAGCAAACACTCTGATTAAGAATGGATGAGTTGAATGGACTTTGGGGTATACTCGATGACAACTTGATTGGTCGAGGACCAGCTCATGTTCAAAATGACGACTGAGTCGGAAGGATTGATTATAGGTGATTGTGGATAGTGAGCATTCACAACATATTGAATTCAAGGGGCCTGAAATGATAATGACAAAGGATACTAATGAATATTGCTAGTCATATGGAACACAACCATAATGCAAGTAGACAAGTATTTGTAGAGAAATAGCGGGCAAAGGATTACCGGATGATCAGATAGTATTTCAATGTATCTTGTGATGAACAACGGGGGAAGACGGATACTCGGTAAGTGAGAGAAATTATCCGTAGGGGGTATTCATGCGGCAAGGAACTGCAAGGGGGTATCTCAAAGGATTCTCAGAACAATAGAGACAATTTCAGGGTATCTTGTAATAACAATATCAACGGGAAATGATTGTATGAAGGACAAGTGTATGTGGTTATCCATAGGGGGTTTATCGACGGAAGGGAATTGCAAAAGTGCTGACACAAAGTATCGAGAGAACATCGCAGAGTATCTTCGGGATCCTTCGGTGCACCAAGCAATCATCTGGAGTGAGGGCTCTCCGGGAGGAAGTAGTTACGAGAACCTAGTGTTAGAGTTAGCAAAATCATTTAACCCGAGTAGAAGAGATATCAGAGTCCCAGAGTATAGACGAGGAATAAAAGATTCTAATACCACCCAATGGCGACGTGGGCCCGTAAGCCGCACAGCCATGTTAGTAAAGGTTTTAAAATGTCTAGACTCGACTTCGGCCAAGGAGTGTGGAAGGGTGATTCCTACAGGCAGTCGGCTCTGATACCAACTTGTGATGCCCCCGATTTGACCGTACATTAATCATACACGCAAACGTGTATGATCAAGATCAGGGACTCACGGGAAGATATCACAACAAAAATCTACAAATAAAATAAGTCATACAAGCATCATATTACAAGCTAGGGGCCTTGAGGGCTCGAATACAAGAGCTCGATCATAGACGAGTTAGCGAAAGCAACAATATCTGAGTACAGACATAAGTTAAACAAGTTTGCCTTAAGAAGGCTAGCACAAACTGGGATACAGATCGAAAGAGGCACAAGCCTCCTGCCTGGGATCCTCCTAAACTACTCCTGGTCGTCGTCAGCGGGCTGCACATAGTAGTAGGCACCTCCCGAGTAGTAGTAGTAGTCGTCGACAGTGGCGTCTGGCTCCTGGGCTCCATCGTCTGGTCACAGCAATCGGGTATAGAAAGGGGGAAAAGAGGGAGCAAAGAAACTGTGAGTACTCATCCAAAGTACTCGCAAGCAAGGAGCTACACTACATATGTATGCATTGGTATCAAATGGAATAAGGGTATCATATGTGGACTGAACTGTAGAATGCCAGAATAAGAGGGGGATAGCTAGTCCTTATCGAAGACTATGCTTCTGGCCACCTCCATCTTGCATCAGAAGAAGAGAGTAGATGGTAAGTTCACCAAGTAGCATCGTGTAGCATAAACCTACCCGACGATCCTCTCCTCGTCGCCCTGTTAGAGAGCGACCACCGGGTTGTATCTGGCACTTGGAAGGGTGTGTTTTATTAAGTATCCGGTTCTAGTTGTCATAAGGTCAAGGTACAACTCCAAGTCGTCCTGTTACCAAAGATCACGACTATTCGAATAGATTAACTTCCCTGCAGGGGTGCACCACATTTCCCAACATGCTCGATCCCCTTTGTATGAACACACTTGTCGGGGTCATGCCCGGCCTCGGAAGATCAACACGTCGGAGCCCTACCTAGGCACAATAGAGAGGTCAGCACGCTGGTCTAACTCCTATGTGCGCAGGGGTGTGGGTCCATCGCCCATTGCACACCTGCACGTTGCGTACGCGGCCGGTGAGCAGACATAGCAACCTCCATTACAAGGGAAGTTGCGTTACGTGGTCCAACCTGGCGCACGCCGCTCAGTCGCTGATGTCACGAAGGCTTCGGCTGATACCACGACGTTGAGTGCCCATAACTTTCCCACGTAGTTGGTTAGTGCGTATAGACCAATGGCCAGACTCAGATCAAATACCAAGATCTCGTTAAGCGTGTTAAGTATCCGCGAACGCCGACCAGGGCCAGGCCCACCTCTCTCCTAGGTGGTCTCAACCTGCCCTGTCGTTCTGCCTCAAAGTAACAGTCGGGGGCCGTCGGGAACTCAGGCCCACCACTACCTGGATGGAGCCACCTGCCCCTTCAGCCCCCACATTAGAATCACCTGCGGGTACTCAACGAGCCGACCCGACTTTAGTCACCACCTGTATAGTATGTATATATGTATAAGCATATACCCGTGATCACCTCTCGAGTGATCACGACCCGATAGTATAGCATGGCAGACAGACAAGAATGTAGGGCCACTGATGATAAACTAGCATCCTATACTAAGCATGTAGGATTGCAGGTAAGGTATCAACAGTTGTAGCAACAATGACAGGCTATGCATCAGGATAGGATTAACGGGAAGCAGTAACATGCTACACTACTCTAATGCAAGCAGTATAGAGAAGAGTAGACGATATCTGGTGATCAAGGGGGGGGGCTTGCCTGGTTGCTCTGGCAAGGAGGGGTCGTCAACACCGTAGTCGATCGGGGGTACCGGCAGTGGTCTCGGGGTCTACCAGAAAGAAGTAACGGAGGGGGAACACAATAAACAACAGAGCAAACAAAGCAACACAAAGCATAACATGGCAATGCGCGGTGCTAGGGTGACCTAACGATGTATGAGGTGATACCGGCGAAGGGGGAAACATCCAAGAAAATATCCCCAGCGTTTCGCATTTTCGGACGGATGAATCGAAGGGGGAAAGTTGCGTGTTCGCTATGCTAGGGATGCGTGGTGGACAAACGGGTCGCCTATCCGGATTCGTCTTGTCGTTCCGACCAACTTTCATGTAGAAAGTTTTTCCATCCGAGCTACGGTTTATTTTATATTAATTTTAAAAGATTTAATCATTTTCAGGATTTATTTAATTATTTTAATTTAACATTATCCAGAACAGTGCATGCTGACGTCAGCATGACGTCAGCAGTCAACAGGGGTGTTCACTGGTCAAACTGACGTGTGGGTCCCGTTCGTCATTGACTAGACTAACTAATCATAATTAATTAGTTTAATTAGTTGTTTAGTTTAATTAATCAAAATTAATTAAGTTAATTAATTCTTTAATTAAGTTAATTAATTGTTTTTATTATTTTTATTTTTAATTATTTTTATATGTTTTTTTGAATTTCTGGAATTTATTTAATACAAAATTATATTAAATATAAGTACTATGGGTACAAAAGTGTACCCAGAGGTGTGCTAGTGTGGCTATCAATGGGCCCAGATGACTGCCTAGTGAGCAGTCAACTATGGACTAGTTGATTGGTTAAATTAACCAAGGGCCCCCATGGCATTGACAGAGCATTTTAATAGGGGCTTAACTTGACTAATTAAGTTAGTTTCCTAGGGGGACCCACCTGTCATTGACACATTAGTTAACCAATTAATTAAATTAGCAGATTACTTAATTACTACGGTGGGGCCTACATGTCACTGAGTGATTAAGTTTATTTAGCAGCTTAAATCAGTGGTTAAAGAGATGGGGCCCATTGGCTAGCGTCTCAGGAGACGGTGGCGTCGCCGGTGACCACTGCGGGCGGCGGCGGCCATGGGACTCATCGCTCCAGCGATAGATCGACCGGCGGAGGGCCGGGACCAGAAGAGGATCGCGTCGCGCGTCCCCTAAACCGAACGGCAGAGTTTGGGACAGCCGGAGGCGACCACTATCGACAGTGTCGGGCGGCGACAGTGACTGGTTTTGCCATAAATGGAGCTACCGGCCGCGGGGAGGAACGGCGGGGAGTCGACGCAGTCCAGCAGCGGTTGTGGGCGGTGCGGACGTGCGTGCGTGAGCGCGCTGTGAGGGACAGGGGCACGTCCATGGCCCCGGGGAGCGCGCCCTGGCACTGGTGGGCGCGACCGAGGGCAGGTGCGGGCGTGGCACGGGCGAGCGGTAGCGCACGCGCAACGGGCAATGCGGGCGCGGACCAAAGCGCAGTCGCGGATGTGGTGGCAACAGGAGGGCGCATATGGGCAGGGAAGCGAGGGAGGGCGGACGGGGCCTCACCGGCGTTGCCAGGGGTACAGGGCGGCGTGGCTCGAGGTGGCCGCTGAGGAGGATGTTGGGGACGTGATGGTGACGGCGTGGTGAGGCGGCGGCTTTTGGCGGTGGCGTTGGCGAGGCTCGTCGCCCCTCCCTCCGGAACCATCAGCGCAAGTATACAAGGGCAACGGGTACCCAGGCGGCGGCCTTTTGTACCAAGGCCGTGACACCACCGGCTTCACTACCATATCACGGCGATGGGACCTCCTCTTCTTCGGCGGGAGCAGCTCAGGCCCGGTGAGAGGAGCCTTGCCCTTCTCTGCGGTCGAGAACCTCCGGATCGGCGCCATGTCTGCACAAGCAAGGAGTGGAGCTAGGAAGGAGAAGAAGCGAAAGAGGCATAGGAAAGATGGGCGACGGGGGCTCTGCCCCCTCCCATTTATACCAGGAGGAGGCCAACCGCCGGCTGCCACGATCTAAGGTAATAATGATGGATTTCCCTTGCATGAAGCAGAGACTCGTCAAGTCAGGCAATTGCCGAGGCAGCGTGGGGAAGCGGAGACGCCCACGTCCAATCAACTGCCATGTGTCGACCGAGGCCGCAGGCTATTGGGGCCCGCGGAGCTCCGCACTTGGCCTTTGGCTTCGCCTCGAAGCCAAGCCCGAGCGTGCCTTGGGCCCGGGGGCTACTGTCGGTGTTCTGGGAACGGGGGTCCCTAGACTTGCCTCCCTGCGGCCCACGGCATGGCTCTATGAGCAGGCCCATACGGCCCATCTTCCCCAGCAAAGACTCAAGACCTTCACGAGGGGCCAAGCCTCGCGAGGCAGGAGACACAAGACCTCCCCAGGAGCGTCCTCACCAGGCTGGCTCGCGAGGGGCGGAGAGTTCAAGGCCAGGCAAACCTCGCGAGGTTCTAGTGACGTGAGCCATGATGACCAAGGACAGGCGAGCGCCAGGCAGGCGCCAGCGCACACAGTGTCCTTGTTTCCTCTTTGGTGCTAAGGAAGCAGGCGCAGGTTCTAGTGACGTGAGCCATGATGACCAAGGACAGGCTATTGGGGCCCGCGGAGCTCCGCACTTGGCCTTTGGCTTCGCCTCGAAGCCAAGCCTGAGCGCGCCTTGGGCCCGGGGGCTACTGTCGGTGTTCTGGGAACGGGGGTCCCTAGACTTGCCTCCCTGCGGCCCATGGCATGGCTCTATGAGCGGGCCCATACGGCCCATCTTCCCCAGCAAAGACTCAAGACCTTCACGAGGGGCCAAGCCTCGCGAGGCAGGAGACACAAGACCTCCCCAGGAGCGGCCTCACCAGGCTGGCTCGCGAGGGGCGGAGAGTTCAAGGCCATCTAAACCTCGCGAGGTTCTAGTGATGTGAGCCATGATGACCAAGGACAGGCGAGCGCCAGGCAGGCACCAGCGCACACAGTGTCCTTGTTTCCTCTTCGGTGCTAAGGAAGCAGGCGCAGGCGCAGAGTACCGAGGCGTCAAGCAAAGGTTTCCATATTGGTGCAATGAGACCAAGACTAGCAGGACGGCAGGACGAAGGTCACCGTGGAGCCCAAGACGGCGTCACCACCAGAGCCTTTTGCAGGCGAAGAATGCTTTTGTCAGGATAGCTTGTACTAGTTGCCCCCCTTCAAATTGGCCGTTGTGGGATCCCTTCCCGCTCAATATTTGGGAAGAGGACCAAGGCCAGTATAAATAGAACTAGCCACCACCGTAGCTAGGGGGCGACCTCATCTTAGACTAGAACTAGTTCATACCCACAACCACATCCACTAAGCACAAGAACACCTCTCCTCAGGAGGCTGTTCTTCCCCTTGTACTATTCATCCTCAGCCCGAGAGGCAATCCACCACCACCACACTGGAGTAGGGTATTACACCACAATGGTGGCCCGAACTAGTATAAACCTTGTGTCCCTTGTGCTGTGAGTTCGTCGAGTCAGTTCGTAAGATCTTAGCTGAGTTAGGACGCGGATCAATTGGGGGGAGATCTTCGCGTGCATCCCAGTGTTCGAACCTTGAGGGTTTTGCCAGAACCCGTGATCTGACATAAGCACCAAGCCAAGTTGGCAAAAATGGCCAAGGAAGCAGTGAAGAAATTCAATGAAGATTCTCCTTTTATTGCCAGTGAGGCTTCTGCTAGCAAGCCCAAGAAGGCCTTGCCCAAATCAGTAGTAAAGCCTAGTTCCTCAACTGCTATGCCCTCACGGCCAAGTGCAATGCCCTCACGGCCAAGTTCTTCAAAGTCCTCATGACCCATTCCTCAGGCAACCTCTTCAAGGGAAGCTCCCATTCCTCAGGCAACCTCTTCAAGGGCAGCTCATGTTCCTCAGTCTACAAAGTCCTCAATGCTTGTGCACCTTACCTCATGCCAAAGGACTACATGAATCTCAATTGCTTTTGGAGCCTCTGCATGTACCTCAGCTCCACCACAATCCTCAATAGCTCCACCCTTGCTGAGAAAAAGGCTTCTGCTGGACGCGGCTCAAGGCCAAGTCCTCAAAAGAAACAAGTTGCCTTCCAAGTTCCGTCTGATGACGATGAGGCTGATGATGAAGAACTTGCTGAGATCACCAGAGACAAGCAACAATGGGCCGCTAGAGCCAAAGGCAGTGCAGTGCCACTCATGCTGGATCCAAAGTTGATTCTTGAATTCATTGATCTATGGCACAAGGACCCTAACACTCCTCTACCTAACTTGAACCTCACTCCTGGCCAAAGTCACATGCTCAATGCCTTCATAGGCGAAGAAAAATGGAAATTTGAAAAGGCCAGTCAAGTCAAGAAAGCTTAGTACAAGAAGGAGCGTTTTCCGAAGAAGAATATTGTAAACATGTCTCCTAAAGAACTTGTGAATATGTAGACTGAGATCAAAGCTCTCAGTGATGAATTTTATGCTTATTGCGCAAATTGGCTAGGTGCAAGGTCATATTTGTCAAAATGGCAAAGGGATTCAAACCAAATGTTGCCGCCACATCGCAACAAGAAATTCCTCTGGCTGAAGCATCTGCTCAGCCTACTGAAGAGAATGCTAGCACAACTAATGAAAATCAGACTGCAAAAGAAAATAAAAGTACTAGGGCTGCTGAAGAAATTCCAGCTATTGAAGAAACTGCCAGGGCAACCTCCAATACTGCGCCTGAAGAACAACCCAGGGTAGCTGAAGCATCTGTTACTGTGCCTGAACAATCTGAACATGCCAGGGCAACTGCATCAGTTGTGCATGAAGAAACTACACTCACTTCATCTGCTCCTCATGCAAAGTCATCACAGATGAAGAATATCAACCTTCCTTCTGCATCAGAAGCGAAGAAAACTAAAGCTGCGGAGATGGCCGCTGTGAAGAAAAGGAAAGCATCAACTACTGCAGAGTCTTCAGCTCCCAAGAGAGTGAAGACTCTGACGAGCTCATGCACAAACCCCATTGATGTTGTTCCCATATCGAGCATGCCATCAAAGGAGATTGTTCCCTTTGGTGAGGAATATGTCATTCCAAGTGACAGTGATGAAGAAAATCTTTCTGCTGCTTCTTTAGGGCTGTTGGATGAAGATATTGAGGTGGATGAAATCCCTTCAACTCCGCTGGTATCGTCGGCCATGCCTCAGTTCACAGCTGAAGAGGCCGGCGTTGAAGAAATAGATGAAGAAGATGAGGATGTGGACATTGGGTCTACAACTCCTATTTTGAATGATGACTATTGGGAAAGTCATCATCCCAATTCACCATTGACCACTCCTCTGCATCAACTTCCTCAGTCCCCTGTACATACTGAAGAAATTCATATGGGCTTTGAAGGAGATCAAACTTCACTTCATTCTATTCCAGAAGAAGTTCTAGCCACTAGTGATGAAGAAATGGAGACCAAGACTGCTGCTGATGAAACTGCCGCTGAAATTCCTAAGTCTGTGGCTCCAGAGCCTGTGAAGCCATCAGCTATAAATCTTCATCCCAAGCCACAAAATACTCTTACCAAGAAGCAGAAATTAGCTGCTGGTGATTTCTTTGCTGAGCATCATTTCTTCACGGATTACAATCCCTATGACTCTGCTAGACTTCGACGCAAGTGCTTCTGGACAGCCAGCCAAATGAACTTTTATTCCTCACTGCTATTTGATAAGGACAAGGTTTTTGAATATCTTCAAATTCCTCACGTGGATATGGAATCACTTCCTTGCTTCCAACCTGTCCTGAGTGTTATTCATGATGCTTGACTGCTTAACCTCTGCACTCACATTTGCGATTGGAATGAAGAACTCATTCTTCAATTCTACGCCACACTGCACCTCACCGGATATGATGAAGATGTGAATTTATGGGTGCTAGACTAGATGTCTGAAAATACTCATTACAAAGCACCGGCCTCTGAATTGCTTCACGTTGTTCCACTTAGTCCTCCTGTTGAAGGAAAAAGACTCATTTATGAGGAACCTGAACTTTAAAATCACTTGATGCAAGTGCTGATGAAGCTATTGAAGCTTGGGCAAGCTCAAAGGATGACATTCCTCGTCAAGGAATTACACTATGTGCCGAGGACAGTATATTGCATATTGAGCAAAACCCTTAGTCCGATCAAGGGCCACAACTCTGATGAAGAAGAGGTTGTTGGCATCATGAAGAATTTGTTGTTCAATATCATACATGGTATTCCTATCAACTACCATGATTTCTTCATGAGGACTTTGGCCAATGTTGCTTTGTCACCTTTTGAGTTGAAGCCTTATGCTCCCTGGATTATGAGATTCATCAGATCAAGGTCTTCAATGCATTATCAGGATGACGTTCAAAATCATCTCAGCTATTTTCTGCCAATTGAAGTCCTCAAAAGGACAAATTCCTCAGCTGATGCAAAGGGCAAAGCTGCTATTATAGATGAAGGCACTCATCCATTGGATGGATAGTTTCGCAAAGATGCATCCTATTCCACCAATGATGACTCTGCAGCACAAGATTCTGCCGCAAAAGGTTCAAAGCAAAATTATCAAGCCACTGCGTTGTGTGTGATGACTGATTGTGAACTTCTCCTCAGTCTTCATCAAAAGGTTGCTTGCAACTACAAGTGGGTCAAGCGTCAGTTTGGTGCCATTCTTTAGAACATGACAATCACACAAAATACAGCGAAGAAGAATCACTACTATTTGCATGAAGTCTTTGACCACACTTGGGCTATTTTGTCTAATCTCCATAGTGCTGAAGATGTCAAGGAGATGGAATTTCAACAGGGCTTTGATTGGGCACAGCCACCTTCGAAGAAATTTAAGAAGGTCAAAGTTCCTCAGCTGGTCGCCATTTCATATTCATCATCACGCGAGACGAATGAAGCCGAAGACTTGAACGACACCACGTCTAGCCCTACCTCAATGGATGAACCCAACAACACTGGCGCTCCTCCATCGATATCATGATGATATTCTTCATGGGCGTTAGTCCTCATTTTTCGTCCCTTTTGGTCATTTGATGACAAAGGGGGGGATTTGAGTTAGTCTTCAAGCGGGTCTCTTATATGGGCGTTTTTTCTGTTAAGTTACAACTCTTTCTCTTCTGAGGTGTTTGCTCTGATGAGTTGTAAACTTAAGTCCTACGATGCTCTGACTCTTTTGAACTGGTTCTCTGCATGCTTTTTCCTGAAGCACCTTAATGCACGCATGCTGAATTCGTTAGAATCCCTATTTCATCATGCATTTCAAATTGTTCATATCATATGTTAAATGCTTGTGTGAATTACAAGATATGGGGGGATATCTCCATGATATTACTCTACAATGTGCATTTGCAATCCAAAGCAAATTACTCAAATATGCACAACTTTAGGGGGAGTTCTTTTATAACTTGCAATCAAATTCCTCAATATCAGCATTTACACTTCATATGTTTATCCCCGTTGAAAACTTAACCTATTTGTCATCAATCACCAAAAAGGGGGAGATTGTAAGTGCATCTAGTGCCCCTTAGTGATTTTGGTGTATTGAAGACTTACAGGTTAAGGGACTAATGTGTTTATGAGTGTACATAGGTTCTATAAGTCTATGAGGAGTTTGATATTTATGATGAAAGTCGACCCCTAAAAATGAATGTATTCAATTGAAGACTTTGGTTTTCTTGAAGACTTTGAAAATGAGCAAATTGGTGTGACCTTGAAGACTTCAATATTGATGCGAGGATTATGAAGCGTGAGGACTTTTGTTTTCATAGTTTCATTTTCTATTTCTTGAGTCATAGGAAACATCATACTATTAAAGGGGGTCGAGGTAAAACTAAGGAAAAGTTTCCAAGTGATGCTCATCTCAAAATCCCACACCTACCAAATCCCTTCGAGTGAAGCCATTGGAAATCTCATATAGTTCAGTCAATTTCTTAAGTGACAGAGACGAAGATCTTCTGTTGTTCTAGGAATCTGTTCTGACTGAGGAGCTAGGAATTCACCAGTGCGGATTGCCTACAAGTAAGGAACATGATAGCCCTGAGGAATTTGATACTCAGGTTTCCGACCGTTGTTGTGCTATGCGCCAGTTGTCCCAAAATATCTACCCACCTAACGGTCATATCATTGAATGACATCTATGTCTTATCATGTCAGGCTCCTCCCTAGGCTATAAATAGCCGCACCCTACAACCACTAGTTGGTTGGCTGCTCTGAGAGAAACTGACACTTGTCATGGAGAGCATCCCATCCTCCAAGGACTTTGAGCAAAAATCATCCAGTGAGGAAAACCCAAACACCTACACACCCAAAGTGATTGAGCATCACTTAAGAGATTGTTCCTGTGTGGAACCGATGCTTGTTACCTCTGAGGACTGTGCATCCTCCAGGCGGTTAGGCATCATGGTCTAGAGCATCCAAGAGGAATTATGGATCACCGAGTGACCGAGTCTGTGAAGGTTTGGAAGTCACCTGAAGACTTACCACGAGTGATTTGGGTGAGGTCTGTGTGACCTTAGCTCATGGAGAACGGTGAGGACTGCATGTCAGGGACTGTGTGTCCTCGGGTTTAAATACCTAGCCACTCCAAACAGACATACGACTGTCACAACAGTTGGAACTGGTCTACCAAATCATCGTCTTTACCAAGCTACTGGTTCTATTTCCTCAGCCCTTTCATTTACTCATTCATGTGTTGATGACTTGATCGGTACTGTTTGAAGACTTTGACTAAACACTTTCCCAATTTCCTCAATCCTAATTCATCAGTCACTTTGTCTTCAGCCTTCTTGTCCTGTTTACATGCTTCTTGTGCTCTGCGTATGTTTCATTTCATCATGATGACTATGTTACTGCTCCGTTATGCATGCACCTGAGTACTTATTCCGCTGCTTGTAGTCAGTGACGAATTTGTAAAAGTCGCCTATCCACCCCCTCTAGTCGATATAATGCACTTTCAACCGTGCGCATGGGGTAAGTTGGGCCCGTGTGCATGGTACATGCCCGTGTGCACGGGGGTGTGCGTCTCATTTCCAGAAGCCTCCTAGGTGGCCCGTGCGCACGGGGTCTCAGGGGCCCGTGGGAACGGAGTCACCTGGGAGGTGCGGAACTGCTGTTGCATTGCTTCCTCTCCTTCCTCGTGGCCTTGGGGTGATCCTCCTCTTCCTTTGTGGTGCTCCTCACTAGCTTGGTGGTGTAGGTCTTCATACCTAAGAACACATAGCATGGTTTGGTGAGGTAGTAACCAAGTTTCATGCATGTCCATATCTATCTCAAATAAGAGCAAGTTCACCTCATTTCGAACAGCACGTGCTCGAGCTCTTGTCATTGGTCCACGTGGTGCTTGATGCATTGGTGTAGAGTCCATGGGGATGATGGAAGGATGGTCCGCATCAGATTCTCTTTCTTTTCCATGTTTTCTACCAACGGAGTCTCTTCTATCATAATGTTTATTTTTAGGAGGTGGGTTATCAAGATCAACCCCAGGTTCTATTTCAACATCATTATAAGATTCTTTATCATTATCTAGTTGAGCATCCACATGAACATCATCATTATAATTATCATTATCACTAGGTGCATGTTCATTATCAAATTGTGTTTTAGCATCGGAAATAGAAACATCATTACTATCCTCACAAGGTTTTTCTACTTCAGGTTCACTAGAGGTATGCAAAGTCCTATTCTTTTTCTTTGGCTTTTTCTTTTTAGATGGACCAGGTGCATCAACATTAGTTCTTTGAGAGTCTTGTTCAATTCTTTTAGGGTGACCTTCAGGATAAAGTGGCTCCCGAGTCATTCTACCTCCTCTAGTCATTACTCTAACAACATGATCATTCATATTGTTATTCATTTCATTACGCAATTCACTCTGAGATTTAGCGACTTGCTCTAAATGGTTTTGGACCATGGTAGCATGTTTACCTACACCTTTGACATCATTAACAATTCTAAACAAGAAGTCACTCAAGCGATCAATCATGTAAGCATTATGTTTCAATTGTTTCATAACATTTGCATTGAAATGATCTTGCTTAATAATGTAATTGTCAAATTCATACAAGAATTGACTTGGAGATTTCTTATAAGGAACATCGCCTTCATCAAAATTTATAAGAGAATTTACCTCTACCACCTGTGGTAGTGTGTCAAGACCATGTATTTCTTCAATAGGTGTTAAATTGTTAACATCTTTGGCTTTAATACCTTTTTCCTTCATACATTTCTTTGCTTCTTGCATATCTTCGGGACTCAGAAATAAAATACCCCCTTCTTTGGAGTGGGTTTAGACGGTGGTTCAAGAAATGTCCAATAATTATCACACTTCAATATATTATTCAATAGTTAACTATCTAGGTTGTCCCTAGAAGTATCAGTTAGTCCATTATAGAAGATATCAAGTATTTCATTTTTCTTAAGAGGATGATCTGGCAAAGCATTAAGTAATTTGAGAAGCCTCCCCCAAGCTTGAGGGAGATTCTCTTCTTCAATTTGCACAAAATATTTCCTATAAAGCAGCTTGTTTCTTATGAGCGGGAAAATATTCTTCACAGAAGTAATAAATCATATCCTGGGGACTATGCACACAACCAGGAGCAAGAGTATTATACCATATCTTAGCATCACCCATTAACGAGAAAGGAAATAACTTAAGAATATAGTGATAGCAATTTTTTTCCTCATGAGGGAATAGGGTGGCTATATCATTTAATTTAGTAAGATGTGCCACAACGGTTTCAGTTTCATAGCCATGCAAAGGATCAGATTCAACCAAAGTAATTAACTCAGTGTCGACAAAGAATTCATAATTGTTATCAGTAATAAAGAAAGGTGAAGTAGCAAACTTAGGATCATATTTCATTCAAGCATTCAAAGATTTGTCTTTGAGCTTGCATAGTAATTTCTTAAGATCATCTCTATCCTTACAAGCAAGAAAATCCCTAGCTACCTCTCCATCCATAACACAATCCTCATGTATCTTAGGTGATTCATATCTAAGAGAGTTAGGTCGAATAGGTGTTTCGTAATTTTCAGTTTCAATAACTTCATCAGTTTTGGTAATTTCACCAGTCTCAAATTCTTTAGCTTTAGCAAGTTGTTCATCAAGAAATTCACCTAGTGGCATAGTATCATCAAGCAAAGTACTAGCATCATTCATAGCAGAAGTAGCATCATCAATTACTTGTGACATATCAGAATTAATAGCAGGTGGTGCTGTCGCAAGCTTACTCAAAACAGAAGGTGAATCAAGTACAGAACTAGATAGCAATTCCTTACTTCCCCTCGTCTTAGAGGGAATGATCTTGGTTCTATCATTCTTGAGATTCTTCATAGTGATCAACAAATATAAATCCCAGTCGACTCAACAAATAAAGTTGTGCTCCCCGGCAACAGCTCCTGAAAAAGTCATGATAACCCACAAGTATAGGGGATGGCAACATTTTTTGAGGGTAGAGTATTCAACCCAAATTTATTGATTCGACACAAAGGGAGCCAAAGAATATTTGCAAATATTAGAAGTTGAGTTGTCAATTCAACCACACCTAGAGACTAAATATCTGCAACAGAGTGATTAGTAGCACAGTAGTATCATAATTTGATAGAAAGAGCAATGATAGTAAAAGTAACAGTAATGGTAGCAACAATAGTTTTGTAGAAATTGTGACAATAGTAGCGATAGTAGTAACTTAGCAAGAAACAATATGGGAAAATCTCGTAGGCATTGGATCGATGATTATGTTGGAGAACATTCATAATGTAACTTTCATAACCTAGGGCGACACAGAACTACCTCCAATTCATCAATGTAATGTAGGCATGTATTCCATATATAGTCATACGTGCTTACGATAAGAACATGCATGACATATTTTGTCCTACCCACCCATGGCTGCGGGGTCCATAAGGAAACTAAGGGATATTAAGGCCTCCTTTTAATAGAGAAATGGAACAAAGCATTAACACATAGTGAATACATGAGCTCGTCAAACTATGGTAATCACCGGAAAGAATCCCAATTATTGTCACCTTGGGGTATGCAGATCAGAACACGTAGCAGGCGCATACAACTTGCAAGATCGGATCATGAACAACACCATGGTAGTTCTACTCTCCAAAAAGTTTTGTCCAATTCCGAGAACTTTAATTTCTTCACAAAACAACACCTTGGTAGTTCTGCTAAAAACAGTGTCAGTCCGGGTTAGTTTCATTCAAATCATGCAAATTAGAGTCCAAAACAAGAGCAGAAGTGTTTGTAAAAGTATAAATTAACTTTGTAACTGAAAGTGGGGGGTTTCTGATTCGAATACGACCAGTAAACCGAACCAAAGGGGTTAAGCTAAGATTCGAATACGATCAAATAGCCCCCAGTGGCTTTGGCGTTGCACCGATCAAGAGGGTACCGACATCTATGTTCTCTTTGGTTCGAATATGACCTATGTTTGAACAGGAAGCCCCCAAATGACCTTGAGAGGTTTTTAACGACCCTGATTCGAATACGATCCAAGTCGGACCCAAAGGGGGTTAAGCTATGATTCGGATACGATCAAGAAGCCCCCTAGTGAGTTTGGCTTTGAGTTGATCAAGAGGGTTACGACAACTATGTTCTCTTTGGTTCGAATACGACCTATGTTTGAACAGGAAGCCCCCATGTGATCATGAGGTTTACAGCTAGATTCGAATACGATCATAAGCCAGACCAGAAAGGTTAAGCTAAATTCAGATATGATCAGCTCCTTAATAGTCATGAAAAATAGTAAAGATATATGACCTTTGAAGCGGAAAAAAGGACAGAGGTCCTGCTTTATTACTTATCATAGTATATACAACGTCAAAGTATGTACATGACGAGAGCCGGTGGCTCAGGTGTAGTATGGACGAAGTTGAGCAATGTTCCACGGCCGGCGGGTCTCCTCCTCCGACTTACGTGAGTCTTTGTGCTCTCGAACGTCAATGTGGTAATATGACCCGTTGTTTAAGTTCTTGCTGACCACAAAGGGTCCTTCCCAAGGCGGGGATAGCTTGTCTGCATCTGACAGATCCTGGATGAGCCGGAGCACCAGGTCACATTCTTGAAAAGTCCTGGACTTAACCCGACGGCTATGATAACGGCGCAGGTCCTGTTGATAAATTGTTGATCGAGCCGCTCCTAAGTCTCTCTCCTCATCTAACAAGCCAAGTGCATCATGTCTGGCTTGTTCTTTATTAGCTTCAACATAAGCCGCCACACGAGGTGAGTCATGACGGATGTCACTAGGCAGCACCGCTTCCACTCCATAAACCATGTAGAAGGGTGTATAACCCGTGGACCTGTTAGGAGTGGTGTTGATGCTCCACAATACCGAGGGTAACTCCTCCACCCAGCAACCAGGCGTCCGTTGTAAGGGAACCATGAGCCGGGGTTTGAGACCTTTTAAGATTTCTTGATTTCCTCCCTCAGCCTGCCCATTAGATTAAGGGTGAGCTATAGAAGAAACATCCAGCCGGATGTGCTCTCTTTGACAAAACTCCTCCATAGCCCCTTGGGACAAATTAGTGCCATTGTAAGTGATAATGCTGTGTGGAAAACCAAAACGAGAAATCACCTTTTTCATGAACTGAACCGCCGTGGCTGCATCACACTTACTCACTATGTGACGCCCCGAGACCGTTGCGCCAGGTGTCTTCCAGTTATTCGCCATGTTGCCATGTCATTCGCTTGCTTGTTGCATCTTGTCATGTCATCATGTGCATTGCATCATCATGTTTTCAAAACCTGCATCCGTCCGGGTTCCCCCAGTTCCGTCCGTTGTCCATTCTGAGTCCAACCACACTTGCACGCGCCCGCGGCATGTTCGAAACATTATTTTATAAGTGGCCGGAAAATGTTCTCGGAATGGGTTGAAAGTTGGCGTGCGGTCTTATTATAGTGTAGGTAGGCCGTCTGCCAAGTTTCATCACATTCGGAGTCCGTTTGACACCCCAACGGATAACTATAGCGGCATTATAGCCGGTCTTTTCGTCGGACGTTTTCGGTCTCCGGAAACAGTTGCCGGGTCTCTCTCTCTTCTCTTCTCTCAGCCCAAAGCTTTCTGCACAGTCCGCTATCAACCGCCAGGCCCCGAAACCCTCCCTGCATAGTGCATCGAACCCCTCGCACGCGTCCAAAAGTTGTCCCGGATCCAACTCGGACTGTCGCTACCGTTGTGTCCGGATCATCCCCGAACATCTACAAAACGTCTCTGTTTTTCCTTTTGGACTCCCTAGCTATTTTATTCGCGACCGTCCGATTAAGATCGAAAGGACCATTTGCACCTAACCAAGATTCACCTACTATATATTCAGTCTACCTAACCCTAAAAACCTAGTCCGATCCATCCTTTCCCGCAGCCGCCGCCACTCTCTCGCTTCCCCTCGGGATCTCCTCCCGATCCAATCTCCCCGACCACCTCCCTGGTTTTCAGCGCCGCCTAATCACAACAGCCAACCACCATCTCCTGCCCGAGTGATTCCCCAACCTCGCACCTCATCCCGATCTAGCAGGAGACGAGCTCCTCCCATGTGCGCATCCACTCGGCCCCGTCGCCCTTTGCCTTCGTCCTGCACCGCCAGCAGCAGCAGCACCCCGAGCTCCAGTTGACCTTGCTGTCGCAAGGAACCGGCGTCCCGCAGCCGGATCCGTCAAGTTCCCTACCTGCTAGACCTCCGAGGTGCCATGGACGACCTTCCCGCCGCCGCGTCGTGCTACCTCCCTCGAACCTACAACCCGTCCTCGTCGCCACCTCGACCGCCCCTCTCCTCCTCGAGCTCCTCATCGGCGACGAGTGCCACCAGCAGGACCCCGCAGGCCGCGCCCTCTGGCGACCCCGTTGCCGGCGACCACGGCCAGGTCGGCCTTGTCTCGCGCCTCCCCTCTCCTTATCTCCCTGTCCTCTACTTCTGAACTTCTCCTTGTTTCTCTGTATAGGTAGCAGCCATGGCGCCCCTGCAACTCAAAAATCCCGTGCCGCCAATCCTTGGAAATGGCCAGATCCGGTCTGGATCGACCTCCCGCGCCCAAGACCCGCAGCCACCGCGCCCTGCTTCCTCTGCTTCCTGAACGAGCGGCAGAATGACCGTGCATCGCCTGCATTCGTTGACCGCACGAGCATCGTCAGCGCTCCCCTCTGCCTCACTCGTGGACTGGATCCAACGCCTCTTGCCAAGGCCCAGCGCCAAGTGAGTCGGCCCGTCTCCTTGTCGGCCCAGCCGCGCCTCCTCAGGCCAGACGTGAGCAGCTCTCCCAGCCCAGTTCACTTTAGTTTCAGCCCAGACGTGGTTTTTTTTCTTCTGTCTGGCGTTTTATCTATTTATCCAGGAGTTTGCAGATTTACAGAAAACCCCTCCTTGTTCTTGCATATAAAAACTTCAGAACCGTGCATCGGATTAAAACAAATTATATATGAAACTTGCTTAGAATTTTGTGTAGATTAATAATTTGCCACTTTCATCTATGTTTAAAATATTTAGAATGTTGTTTGTTTAAATTTGCTTAAATAACTCGTTAAAATGCTTTAATTCATAACTAAATAACCGTAGCTCGGTTTTAAATAAACTTTATATGTAAATGGGGTAGAAAAGTGCCTAGTTTAACACGGTGGCCTTACTTTGCATGTTTAATAACTCTAAAATTGTGTTTAGGGCAGAACAGTACCAAACCTAATAAATTCATACGAGGATTTTCTGGAAGTGTTGTTCGTTGCTTCCGGCCTCATTTAAACTTGACTAGATAGGTAGTTTTACTTTGCTTCACCCTCTTGCCATGTTTAACAACATTTAATATTGTTGGGTACATAAACGAGATTGAACTAAATAACTTGAATGAGGTGTTTCGTCATTATGCAACGGAGTTGCATGTTGAGCTCCACTTAATTTGTAGGATTGTTTGTGCATTTTGCCATGCCATGCCTCATTAAACCGGATATGCATCATACTTGGTTTGCGCTTCGTGCCATGCTTATGTGATGATTGTTCACTATGTTGTTTGCTTTCTTTCCGATGTACTTCTTCTCGGTAATCCGGTAGCGTTGCGCTTGTGAGGATACGTTGTCTACATCCGTTTGTCTTCTTCATGGACTCGTTCTTCTTCCTTGCGGGATTTCAGGCAAGATGACCATACCCTCGAAATCACTTCTATCTTTGCTTGCTAGATGCTCGCTCTTTTGCTATGCCTATGCTGCGATACCTACCACTTGCTTATCATGCCTCCCATATTGTTAAGACAAGCCTCTAACCCACCTTGTCCTAGCAAACCGTTGTTTGGCTATGTTACCGCTTTGCTCAGCCCCTCTTATAGCGTTGTTAGTTGCAGGTGAATAGAAGTTTGTACCTTGTTGGTACATGGTTATGTTGTTCCTTGTTGGAACATGTTTACTTGTTGGGATATCACAATATATCTTATGTAATTAATGCATCTATATACTTGGTAAAGGGTGGAAGGCTCGGCCTTATGCCCGGTGTTTTGTTCCACTCTTGCCGCCCTAGTTTCCGTCATATCGGTGTTATGTTCCCGGATTTTGCGTTCCTTACGCGGTTGGGTTATAATGGGAACCCCTTGACAGTTTGCCTTGAATAAAACTCCTCCAGCAATGCCCAACATTGGTTTTACCATTCGCCACCTAGCATTTTCTTTTCCCTTGGGAGTCGCGCTCCTGAGGGTCATCATTATTTTACCCCCCCGGGCCAGTGCTCCTCCGAGTGTTGGTCCAAACTAGAGCCCTGTGCAGTGCCCCCTCAGGGAAACTCGAGGTTTGGTTTTAGTTGTATGGAGCGCTCATCTGAGTGTGCCCTGAGAACGAGATATGTGCAGCTCCTATCGGGATTTGTCGGCACATTCGGGCGGTGTTGCTGGACTTGTTTTACCATTGTCGAAATGTCTTGTAACCGGGATTCCGAGTCTGATCGGGTCTTCCTGCTAGAAGGAATATCCTTCGTTGACCGTGAGAGCTTGTGATGGGCTAAGTTGGGACACCCCTGCAGGGATATGATCTTTCGAAAGCCGTGCCCGCGGTTATGGGCAGATGGGAATTTGTTAATGTCCGGTTGTAGAAAACCTGAAGTTGACCTTAATTAAAATACATCAACCGCGTGTGTAACCGTGATGGTCTCTTCTCGGCGGAGTCCGGGAAGTGAACACGGTGTTGGAGTTATGCTTGACGTAGGTTGTTCTAGGATCACTTCTTGATCATACTTTTATCGACCGTGCTTTGCCTTCTCTTCTCGCTCTCATTTGCGTATGTTAGCCACCATATATGCTAGTCACTTGCTGCAGCTACACATCATACCTTTTACCCTTCCTATAAGCTTAAATAGTCTTAATCGCGAGGGTGTGAAATTGCTGAGTCCCCGTGACTCACAGATACTTCCAAAACCAGTTTGCAGGTGCCGATGTTACCGAGCAGGTGACGCAACCTAGCTCAAGGAGGAGCTCGATGAAGATCTTGTCCTTTGTGTTGTTCTGTTCTAGTTGATCAGTAGTGGAGCCCAGTTGGGGTCGATCGGGGATCTGTGTAGCATTTGGGGTAGTCTTCTTTTATTTTGGTTCCGTAGTCGGACCTTGATTGTATCTGGATGATGTAATGTTATATTCATGTATTGTGTGATGTGGCGATTGTAAGCCAACTATGTATCTCTTTCCCTTTATGTATTACATGGGTTGTTTGCGAAGATTACCTCACTTGCGACATTGCTTTCAATGCGGTTATGCCTCTAAGTCGTGCTTCGACACGTGGGAGATATAGCCGCATCGAGGGCGTTACACACTGGCTCTGCCTCAACCCACTTTGTGAATTTGTCAACTGCCACTAAAAGATGTGTCTTTTTATCCTTGGACCTTTTGAAAGGTCCAACCATGTCAAGCCCCCAGACCGCAAACGGCCAAGTGATTGGAATCATCCGCAACTCCTGAGCCGGCACATGCGCTCGTCGTGCAAATTTTTGACATCCATCACATCTGCTGACCAGATCCTTTGCATCAGCGTGAGCCGTCAACCAGTAAAAACCATGACGAAAAGCTTTGGCCACAAGAGACTTTGACCCGGTGTGATAACCACAATCCCCTTCATGGATCTCACGAAGTATTTCTTGGCCTTCTTCAGGAGAAACACACCGCTAAAAATGCTCGAGTGACGCTGCGATGGTATAACTCTCCGTCAGATATCGTCATTGCCTTGGACCGCCGGGTTATCTATCGGGCCAGGGTCTCATCCTCTGGGAACTCGTCCCGGGTCATGTAAGCCAAGAACGGTACTGTCCAATCTGGGATGACGTGAAGAGCCGCCACCAACTGTGCTTCTGGGTCAGGAACGGCAAAATCTTCCTCTGTAGGTAACTTAACAGATGGGTTATGCAAAACATCCAAAAAGGTGTTAGGTGGTACCAGCTTATGCTGAGATCCCAACCGGCTTAAGGCATCGGCCGCTTCATTCTTTCTACGATCAATGTGTTCCACTTGATAACCTTTAAAATGTCATGCAACAGCGTCGACTTCACGGTGATAAGCCGCCATGAGAGGATCCTTGGAGTCCCACTTGCCTGACACCTGTTGAGCCACCAAATCTGAATCTCCAAGGCACTGGACCTGGCTCAGACTCATTTCTTTAGCCATTCGAAGACCATGGAGCAAGGCTTCATATTCTACTGCGTTGTTAGTACAAGGAAACATCAATCGCAACACATAACAAAACTTGTCACCTCGAGGGGAAGTTAAAACAACTCCAGCCCCCGAGCCTTCCAACTGTCTGGACCCATCAAAGTGAATCGTCCAATATGTGTTGTCTGGTTTCTCCTCTGGCATCTGCATCTCTGTCCAGTCATTAATAAAGTCAACCAGCGCTTGGGATTTGATCGTAGTAAGTGGCACATACTTCAACCCATGAGACCCAAGTTCAATGGCCCACTTGGCGACTCGTCCAATAGCTTCTCTATTTTGAATTATGTCTCCCAAAGGAGCAGAGCTAACCACAGTGATTGGGTGACCCTGAAAGTAATGTTTGAGCTTCCGGCTTGCCATGAACACCCCATACACGAGCTTCTGCCAATGTGGATATCTTTGTTTAGATTCAATCAGCACCTCACTGACGTAGTAAACCGGCCGTTGGACCGAATGTTCCTTGCTGGCCTCCTTGCGTTCCACCACAATGGACACACTAACAGCTCGTGAGTTAGCAGCTACATATAATAACAACGACTCTTTCTCAACTGGAGCAGCAAGAACCGGGAGTTCAGCGAGCTGTTTCTTCAAATTCTCAAAAGCAGAGTTAGCAGCATCACTCCAGACGAAGTCATCCACCTTTTTCATCATTTGATACAAAGGCATCGCCTTCTCCCCTAACCAGCTTATGAACCGGCTTAAGGCCGCGATGCGACCCGCCAGCCGCTGAATGTCATTGATGCATACCGGTTTAGCCAGAGATGTGATTGCCTCGATCTTCTCCGGGTTAGCCTCAATACCTCTGTTAGACACCAGAAAACCCAAAAGTTTGCCAGCTGGGACTCCAAAAACACACTTGGCCGGGTTAAGCATCATCTTGTAGATCAGGAGGTTATCAAAGGTCTCCTTCAGATCTGTTACCAAGGTTTCCTCCTTTATGGACATCACCACTATATCATCCACATAAGCATGAACATTCTGCCCAATCTGATTGTGAATGCCCAATCTGATTGTGAAGGCAATTCTGTACACACCGTTGATAAGTCGCTTGGCACTTTTAAGCCCAAAAGGCATAGACACATAGCAGAAGGCTCCAAATGGAGTGATGAAAGCTGTTTTCTCCTGGTCCTTAACTGCCATCTTGATCTGGTGATAACCTGAGTATGCATCCAAAAAACTCAGACGCTCGCAACCCGCCGTAGCATCAATGATCTGATCAATATGAGGGAGAGCAAAAGGGTCAGCCGGACAAGCCTTGTTCAAATCGGTGTAATCCACACACATACGCTAGGTGCCGTTCTTCTTGAGTACAAGCACTGAGTTAGCCAACCACTCTAGGTTAAAAACTTCCACAATGAACTCGGCCACTAAGAGCCGGGCCACCTCTTCTCCTATGGCCTTGTGCCGTTCCTTGTTAAACCACCGAAGGAACTGCCTGACCGGCTTAAACTTTGGATCAATATTAAGAGTGTGCTCAGCGAGTTCTCTCGGGACACCCGGCATGTCAGAAGGCTTCCATGCAAAGATGTCCCGATTCTCACAGATGAACTCGATGAGCGCGCTTTCCTATTTTGGATCCAAGTTGGCACTGATGATGAACTGTTTGGATGAGTCACCTGGGACAAAATCAACCATCTTGGTATCATCAGCCGACTTGAACTTCAACACCGGTTCATGCTCCGTAGTTGGCTTCTTCAAAGACATCATGTCCGTCGGGTCAATGTTGTCTTTATAAAACTTCAATTACTCTGTTGCACAAATGGACTCACCATAAGCGGCATCACCTTCTTCACATTCCAGGGCTATTTTTCGGCTTCCATGTACTGTAATGGTGCCTTTATAACCCGGCATCTTGAGCTGCAAATATACATAACACGGCCGAGCCATGAACTTGGCGTAAGCCGGCCGTCCAAACAGAGCATGATACGGGCTTTTGATCTTAACCACTTCAAAAGTTAATTTCTCGGCCCTGGAGTCATATTCATCCCCAAAGGCTACTTCCAGTTCAATCTTACCAACTGGGTATGCCGATTTACCAGGGACAACACCAAGAAAAATAGTGTTGGATTGTTTAAGACTCTTATCAGTCAACCCCATCCGACAAAACGTCTCATAATAGTGGATGTTGATGCTGTTGCCCTCGTCCATGAGCACCTTAGTGAACTTATATCCACCCACCTGGGGTGCCACCACCAAGGCCAAGTGACCCAGATTATCAACCCGGGGAGGGTGATCTTCTCTGCTCCACACAATAGGCTTCTCTGACCACCTTAAATAACGTGGGATTGCCGGCTCAACGGCATTGACATCCCTCTTATGAAGCTTCTGATCCCTCTTGCACAAACTAGTGGTAAACACGTGGTACTGCCCACTATTCAACTGTTTTGGGTTACTCTAATACTCGGATTGTTGTTGCTGATTATTTTGGCCGGGTTGCTGATTATATCCGCCCTGGTTACCTGGATGGCCCTGACCAAGAAAATAGCCGCCGCCTGACCCGGCGCCTGGGCCATGAATGTCACCTCCGCCTGAACCGCTGCCAGGGCCGTGACTACCGTCAAACGTGTTGGAATTTTTAAATGCCTTCATGATCGTATAGTCCTTCCACAGATGGGTAGCTAGATTCTCCCAGGTGCCGTGTCTTGGACAAGGTTCATTCAATAGTTTTTCGAGGGTGGGTCCTGACCCGCCGGACCGAGGGAGTTGCCTACCCTTGCGCCGTTGGTTGTTGCCCTGTGCATTGGTGTTAGCCACAAACTCGTCAGCCTTACGTTTATTACCTCCTTGATTCACCGGGTTATGCTGGTGACCCTTGCTGTTGTCGTTCTTCCTTCCCTTCCCTGTTTTTTCTTCATTAGACACGGGATCCTTGGTACTATCAGAATCAACATATTTGACCAGGGACGCCATCAACTGGCCCATGTCATTGCAGTCATGCTTGAGCCGCCCCAGCTTCTGCTTCAGAGGTTCAAAACGGCAATTTTTCTCCAACATTAAGACTGCCGAGCCGGCATCCATCTTATCAGATGAATGTATTATCTCCTTGACCCGGCACACCCAATGGGTTGTGGACTCCCCTTCCTCTTGCTTACAATTAATCAGGTCCACGATTAACATAGGTTGCTTACATGTGTCTTTGAAGTTCTGAATGAACCGGGCCTTTAACTCCGCCCATGAACCGATGGAATTGGGTGGTAACCATTTCAACCAAGTGCGAGCCACTCCATCCAACATCATGGTGAAATACTTAGCCATCGCTGCATCGCTGACTTCCAACAGCTCCATTGCCATCTCATAACTTTCAATCCATGCCTCAGGCTGCAAGTCAACCGTGTAATTAGGCACTTTATGAGGCCCCTTAAAGTCTTTTGGTAAGCGCTCATTACGTATAGCCGACACCAGGCAAGGAACACCTCCTATTCTTGTGGCTACTCCTGCCTTAACGGAGGTAGCTGGATAAGCCAGAAAAGTTTGATGAGCTGCCTGCTCAGCTGCCAGTTGAACCGCCTGCTCAGCCTCTTGACGGATCCTCTCCTGATCCGCTAAGTTAAGGGCTCCAGCCTGCACCGGCTCATGCCTACGCGGTTGGTTACTGCGTTGAGCGTTGCTTGACATATCAGTTGAGTCCATATGCCTGCTATAGCTTGGGCTCCGGATCGGGCGAGGGGTTGAATGGATTCTGTCTCGACTGTAAGAGTACACATCCTGTAGCGCCAGAGCCGTCTGAAGAAGTTCTCTCACCCTTCGTGTTTCGATTGCTGTCGGAGAGTCGCCTTCCATCAGGAGAGCCGCCAAACGAGCCGACGCAGCAATGAGGTTTTCCAAAGGATTGGAGAAGTGACTCGGTGGTGTTGGCGCATAATGAGGCGGAGCGGTACTCATGCGAGGTGGTTCCATGGCCCGCGGCTGAACCGGCGCTCCGGGTGTCGTGATCCGATTTGCCTCCGGCGGGTTACTTAGACCGGCCCCGGGTGTGTGGAAAAGGTTCCTAGGATCAAGCGTCAGAGGTAGACGTGACTGAGTTTTCTGATGCCTTCTCCTCATGACCTCGTTTGACACGTTCAGATCCACCGAGAGCCGGAAAGTCTCCGCTTGAAGCTGCTGAGCACGAGCGTCCAAGGCCGCCCGTTTCGCGGCCATCCTGACCTCTTCTGCTGCTAAATTTTCCTTGGACTGTGCCATCTCTTCGCGTACCCGTGCCACCTCTGCCTCATGCTGAGCTTTATCCGCCGGCTCTACCACGGCAGTCAACAGAGTCATCAGCTTATCCATGAGGTCCATTAGCATCTGAGCCGAGGCGCGCGCGGGGTCTCCTGACCCGGCCGCTGCCGACCCGATGGTTGTTGCTGCTGCAGCCGTGGAGTTCTGCCCGGGATGAGTGCCTGCCATGAAGACTCCGACTCGATTTGGCGGCTCAAAGGGGTCCGGAATACTGCTGTCATCGGAACAGTCCCCAAGCATGCCATCCTGCAGCTGATACAAAGAATCCGTCTCGCCTGTTGATGACGTAGCGTCGGAATAGATGGCCGTCTGACCGCCATCCAGTGATCCTTCCGAGTATTCACCTCCATGGATGCAACCCACAAAGGCATGCTTTACGGCGGGTAGGGCCCGGGCGGGTCTCGCCCGCTGAGCCGTCTCGATGATGTTGGTGCAGACGTCCGGCTCAGGGCCCGATTCGCCGATCCGGCCGATGAAGACATGAATCCCGCCGAAGGGGACCCGGTACCCGTACTCAATTGAGCCGACCTCGGGGCCCCAGCCTTCGTCGTCGATGTAGAGCTTGCCGCGACGACTCTTGGTCATCTGGCCCACAGTGTACCCCTTGAGCCCTTTGAAGTTGCCCTTCAAGAACTCAAATCCACCGTGCGCTGGCCCCACGGTGGGCGCCAACTGTCATGGAATTGTCACGGCAGATGTCCTAGCAAAAGGACTTAGTCGTAGGGCATTGCAAGTAGGAAGCTTAAAGGGGTAAATCAGGACAAAGGACACAAGAGTTTTATACTAGTTCGGCCCCTTACGATGAAGGTAAAAGCCTACGTCTAGTTGTGTTGGAATTGCTGGGGTTTCGATCACCAAGAGGCTAATCCACCGGCTTCGTTATCGATCTCTTGTTTCTTGTCCTAAGCCGCCACCGGGTTGTCCCCTTATATACATGGGTTGACGCCTGGCGGCCTACAGAGTCCCGGCCGGTTCATAAAGCGTGTCCGTCTCAGTGACTTCTTTGTATGCCTTTCTTTACAAGTCTTTCTTTACATACGGCGGTTTACAATATTGGGCCTTAAACCACCTCTAGGCTTAAGCCTTCTACAAGTCTTAATAAACCATCGCCTTAAATGTTATTGGGCTTCTTTTGTGACCCGTTGTTGGGGTTTACCCGGCCCCTCCTGGGCGGGTCTTACCTGGTAGCTATATTCCCAACATCTTCGGCTGAGTCTGCATTGGTCATGTCTGAGTCCAAGGCTTCCAGAGTCCTTCCTTGTGACATCGGTGGGCCGTAAGCTCGGCCCATGGACCGTGTCACAACTAGGCTGGCACCCCTAGTCCAGGGCACCGTTAGTAGCCCCTAAACTTGTCTTCGGAGACGGGGACATTAGTCTTCCTTGGACCAATGTCTTTGGCTTGAGGTCTTTAGCTTGACAGGCTAGTTCCTCTTTCCAAGTAGTTCTTTACAAAAACCCGAGATGCTCTTTGCCCAAAGCAACTGCCAAACTTCCCTTTATGGGAGCCACCTGCCAGCATCATAAGAAATAATTGCCTAGTAAGGATGAAATAATTGGTCTTGCTACTATTGCCGTGCCTCCTTCTGATCCACTAGAACAATATTTGATAGACATGAAAATTATATGCATATGCATGAAAGAAATGAGATAGATAAAATTTTCTTTAAACAACGATCTCTGCTTAAACACAATTTGCCTATT
Source organism: Triticum dicoccoides (assembly GCF_002162155.2). Classification (NCBI taxonomy): domain Eukaryota; kingdom Viridiplantae; phylum Streptophyta; class Magnoliopsida; order Poales; family Poaceae; genus Triticum; species Triticum dicoccoides. The sequence continues at coordinate 240,394,073 of NC_041380.1, read as the reverse complement.
GAAACTCTAGGAGGTCCTCCTCCACCTATAGGTGATCCTATGTTTGAATTAAAACAATTACCAGACGCTTTGAAATATGCTTATCTTGATGAGAAAAAGGTATATCATGTTATTATTAGTGCTAACCTTTCACAACATGAAGAAGAAAGATTATTGAAAATTCCGAAGAAGCACCGAGCTCCTATTGGATATACTCTTGACGATCTTAAGGGCATTAGTCCCACTCTTTGTCAGCACAATAATAATATGGAACCTGATGCTAAACCCGTTGTTGATCACCAACCACGTTTAAATCCTAAAATAAAAGAAGTGGTAAGAACTGAAATATTGAAGCTTCTAGAAGCAGGTATAATCTATCATATAGCTGATGTTAGATGGGTAAGTCTTGTTCATTGTGTCCCTAAGAAGGGAGGTATTACTGTTGTTGTTGATGATAAAAATGAAGTTATTCCACAAAGAATTGTCACTAGTTATAGAATGGTAATTGATTTTAGAAAATTAAACAAAGCAACTAGAAAAAGATCATTACCCTCTGCTTTTTATTGATCAAATGCTAGAAAGATTGTCAAAGCACACACACTTTTGTTTCCTCGATGGATATTATGGTTTTTCTCAAATACTTATTTCACAACCTGATCCAGAGAAAACCACCTTTACTTGTCCTTTTGGAACTAAGCTTATAGATGTATGCCTTTTGGTTTATGAATGCACCTGCTACCTTTCAAAGATGTATGACTTCTATGTTTTCTGACTTTTGTGAAAAGAATGTTGAGGTTTTCACAGATGATTTTTCCGTTTATGGAGCTTCTTTTGATGATTGCTTAAGAAACCTTGATCGAGTTTTGTAGAGATGCGAGCAAACTAATCTTGTCTTGAATTGGGAGAAGTGCCAATTTATGGTTAATGAAGGTATTGTCTTGGGACATAAAATTTTTGAACGAGGTATTAAGGTGGATAAAGCTAAAGTTGATGCAATTGAGAAAATGTCATGTCCTAAAGATATCAATGGTATTCGTAGTTTCCTCTGTCATGCTAGTTACTACAGGAGGTTTATTAAAGACTTCTCAAAAATTTCTAGGCCTCTTACAATTTTTTTACAAACGGATGTTCCATTTGTTTTTGACGATGATTGTGTAGAAGCCTTTGAAACACTTAAGAAAGCCTTAATTTCTACACCTATTGTTCAACCACATGATTGGAACTTGCCTTTTGAAATTATGTGTGATGCTAGTGATTATGTTGTTGGTGCTGTTCTAGGACAAAGAGTTGATAAGAAATTAAATGACATTCATTATGCTAGTGAAACTCTAGATAGTTCCCAACGCAATTATGCTACTACTGAAAAAGAATTTTTAGCAATGGTGTTTGCTTGTGATAAATTTAGATCTTACATTGTTGATTCCAAAGTGAGTGTTCACACCGATCATGTTGCTATAAAATATCTTACGGAAAAGAAAGATGCTAAACCTAGACTCATCAGGTGGGCTCTTTTGCTACAAGAATTTGACATACATATCCCTGATAACTTGTCTAGGTTAGAGAATATTCTTGATGACCCACAACCTATTAATGATAGTTTTCCTCATGAACAAGTAGCTGCAATAAATGTTTCTCATAACACTCCTTGTTATGTTGACTATGCTAATTACATTGTTGCTAAATATATACCACCTAGCTTCACGTAGCAACAAAAGAAAAAATTCTTCTATGATTTAAGACATTACTTTTGGGATGACCCACATCTTTATAAAGAAGGAGTAGATGGTATTATTAGACGTTGTGTACATGAGCGCGAACAGGGAAAAATCCGACGGAAATGTCACTCCACAGATAATGGAGGGCATCATGCGGGAGACAGAACTGCTCACAAGGTATTGCAATCTAGTTTCTATTGGCCTACTCTCTTCAAGGATGCCCGTAAGTTTGTTTTACCTTGTGATGAATGCCAACGAATTGGTAATATTGGTAAGCATCAAGAAATGCCTATGAATTATTCACTTTCTATTGAACCATTTGATGTTTGGGGTTTTGATTACATGGGACCTTTTCCTTCCCCTAATGGGTATACTCATATTTTGGTTGCTGTTGATTATGTTACTAAGTGGGTAGAAGCTATTCCAACTAGTAGTGCTGATCACAACACCTCTATGGCAATGCTTAAGGAAGTTATTTTCCCAAGGTTTGGAGTCCCTAGATATTTAATGACTAATGGTGGTTCAGACTTTATTCATGGAGCTTTTCATAAAATGCTTGCTAAGTACGATGTTAACCACATAATTGCATTACCTTATCATCCTCAGTTTAGTGGTCAAGTTGAACTTAGCAATACAGAAATAAAATTAATTTTACAAAAGAACTGTTAATAGGTCATGAAAGAATTGGTCTAAGAAATTAGATGATGCACTTTGGTCTTAGAAAACAACATATAAAAATCCTATAGGTATGTCTCCTTATAAAATGGTTTAAGAAAAAGCTTGTCATTTGCCTATTGAGATAGAACACAAAGCATATTGGGCAACTAAAGAACTCAACTATGATTTCAAACTTGCCGGTGAAAAGAGGTTATTTGATATCAACTCACTAGATGAATGGAGAACCCAAGCTTACAAAAATGCCAATTTATTTAAAGAAAAAGTTAAAAGATAGCATGACATGACAAAAGAATCCAAAAGTGTGAGTTCAAAGTTGGAGAATATGTACTTTTGCACAACTCTTATTTCAGATTATTTGCAGGAAAACTCCTCTCGAAATGGGAAGGACCCGATGTTATGGAGGAGGTTTATCGATATGGAGCCATCAAAATAAATAATGTCGAAGGTACTAACCCGATGGTTGTCAATGGGCAAAGAATAAAACATTATATCTTAGGTATGCCCATTAATGTTGAAAGCAATATTATCCAAACCATGACACTAGAAGAACACATAAAGGAAACCTTCCGGAACACTCCAGAATCATGAAAAAGGAGGAGGTACATGATATGGTAAGTAAACGGACTCTGGAAAATCTAGAAAAATATTTTCTATTAGTTTTGGAATATATTAAAAATTAGGAAAATAAGAAACAACCAGGAAGGCACCCCTGGTGGGCACAAGACACCAGGGCGTCCCTGGCTTGCCAGGCGCGCCCAGGTGGGTTGTGCCCACCTCAGGTACCTTCCGGACTCCATTTTTCTTCCGTTCAGTACTAGGGAAAAGCCTAGTAGTAGCGTGGGTTTCATGCCTATTAGTAGCGCGGGGAACCACGCTACTAGTAAGGCACTACATCTATTACTTAGCAGTAGCGCGTGCGGTGCACGCTACTGCTAAGACGTATAGCCGCAGCGTGTGTTTACCCTGGCGCTAGTGCTAATCTAACTATTAGTAGCGTGTTTCCTGTCCATCGCTACTAGTATTTTTTTTCATTTTTTTTCATTTTAGTGTATTTATACACCGTTATACAAATTTTGGTATAATACCAATTATGAGGTTGTTATATCAATATGTCCATAACAGTGTGTCAAATGAAGGTGGATTAGGTTCAAGTGGAGGCAACATGTGGTGCATGTCAAAAGTATACTACTAATCCAAACTTGATCTAGTTTGGACTAGTAGTACTTTCAATGTGCACCACATGTTGCCTCCACTTGAATCTAATCCGCCAACACAAGCTATTTAATCATCATCATAGTCATTACCACCAACAGTAGCTATTTAATCATCATAGTCATAGTGTAGCACACATCATCATCTTCAAACTCATTCTAGCTAGCAAATCACCACCAACACTAGCTGCGGTAGCTATATCTAATCACCACCAACACTAGCTAATAATAATCATCATAGTCATTACCACAAAAACTAGCTATTTGATCATCATAACTCATTTCTAGCTAGCTAATCACTCCTGCTGCTCTCTCTCAGGTAAAATAGCATAAAACATGTGTAGCACTCCTCCTTCATCAAGTTGGAGCATGCAAATGAACCTGTCTCCTAATCGTGGGTTGCACTTCTGATTGCTGCCCTAGTACTTCTCTGCGACCGTTCACAATTTGGCTCCAGTCTTTCACTATTAAGCATTCCTCGCTATTAGAAATCCTGAATGCACTAAAGTGCATTGTAGGATGTCTTGGCCGTAAGCTAATGATTCTCATGCAACCTTTAGTCTCGATACAATGAGGCACAACATTCATCGGGAGTCCCTGTTGAAGAACATCGTATAGTAATATACTTAGCAATGAAGTTTAGCTTAAAAATAATGTATGTAAAAGATGCACTGAGGACAAATAGTAAAAATCTTACCATCTTTCCTAAATAGATGTGACCGTAGTTCAGTATGAACACTATTGGTCGCATGTTTTGAGTACTAAGATTTTTAAGTCTAGAAAAATAATTTGTCTTGACAATATGAAGATTCTCAAGCCATGAAACACAATGACTTATCTCCTCGCAGTTTAGTTCAGCCCCGGGACAGTAGTAGGTCTTGTCTACCAAGCGCTGGACATGTTTGCTTGAACGGAAATAAGCTGTCAATAGAAATTAGTTGTCAACTATTTTTGAATAAACAATATCGAAGACATAAATATGGTTTAGAAACTCACATAATGGTATAACTGGAGACATCTGCACATTGACCCAAATGTTGATATTACCTTCAATATCATCTTTCGGACGAATATCAAAGGTGATAACCATATCAGGCTCAAATGCATAAGTCTTGCATAGTGCTTGCCAAGTTTTGCATTCAAAATAGGTGTAGGTGTCTGTGTTGTATAATTTTGCATGGAAAGTATAACCATGCTCGATCTTTAAGTAAACTCTCTTTACCTCCATAGTAGTTTTCATAGGACTGAAACCTATCTTATCCAAGACAAAAACTCTTGCATGGCAGGGGATACGCTAGTACAATAGTAAAAAAATTAAATTATAAGTTGAAGGAAATGGAGCAGATATCATGCTTAATTACGAAAAAAGACTTGTCGTCGTGACTTACTGTATCCACTTCAAAGTTCTCATCCAGCTTGATGCTGAAGTGCCTATCATCATCTAGGAAGATTCTGTCGCACAGGCCGCGCTCGTCTTCGCAGTATTCGCAAATACCGAAATCCTTTTCATCATCGGACATTTCCTATGTTCATAGTTGAAACATCAATTGAAAATCGATCGAAGGCAACTACCAGGATATTCAACACACAAATCCGGGGCACTCGATATTTCCTACATATTCTGGCACAAGTCGTGTCAAAATTCACGGAAAAATCCGGCATGACCTTTGCTAAAATAGGACATATCGAGCGCTTGAAATTTGCCGAAACGGAAATGAATCAACACTCCGGCAAAACATAGGCCACTCAGAGGTGTAACCTGCAAACATGACCGGCCACATGGGCAAGCACATATCCTATTTGAGCAACACAAGATATACATTTCAAAGTATCTTATAGGACTCATATTGACATGAGCATTCAATAAGCAGAACCAAATCGTAAAATAAATAAGTATTCAAATTAGCATGCATTCAATAAGCAAAAGTAAATCATCCCATGCGTCTGTACATCGTCGAATATTATCACAAATACATCCCGAGTAGTATCATACATATAACATCACCAATACAACTAAAACCCTAGCGCACGACAGGTATTGGCGCGGGCGGTGGACACCCAAAGAGAAGGAACCATCACAGGATCACAGCTCCAGTGAGATCCCTGGAGAACCTACCAGGTATTGGAGAACCTGTGCTCCAACGCAAACAAGTAGCAACGGACGTGCACGTCCTCCTCGCTGACACGGTGACATACCACCTTCGCGAGGTCCTCAAGCCTCTGCACCGTCACTGGCCCACGCGACCGCCACCAAAGAAGGTTTGGTTCAACAACGGGCTGGCTCCTCACCAAGCTGCGCCCCCCGGTAGGTAGCGCCTCCCAGTACCAGCCCGGTGGAGCTCAGTCCCGGACATGGCCCATCTGGTCAAGCAGGTGTCCTCCGCCGAGTCGACGACGAGGATGCGGGATAGGCATCATCAACGTCGATGCGGGAATAATTGCTTTAACTAAAAAATAACAACAATGTGACATGTTCAACTAGTTCTATTAATCCAACTAGTTCTTACTAAAATTAAACTTACTATAAATAAAATTAAACTAGTACCTAATTAGTACCTAGTTCTTACTAACTAATTAGTACCTAGGAACTACTGCCCTAATTACCATCTAATTTGATGAACCTAGGGGTGGAAAGTGGTAGTGGATAATCCGAAATATCAATATTCGTATTCGATCGGATATTCCAATTATCCAACTTAAAAGTCAAATAAGTTGTCAAATTTTACTCATTTTATGATTAATCTTAGAAATTATTATGCCTTACAATAGTGTTTATTCATAAACCTATTTATCATTGACTTATTATATGTCACAAGTTGAATACTTCATGTCACATAGCTATTGACTAATACACTTAAGCAATATGTCGCTATTATTCGTATCCGTTCCGAATCAAGAAAACATCCAATTCGTTTCCATCCCTAGATGAACCCTAACTAATTTGATGCAATTAAAATTTGAAGAACCCTAGGTAGAGGTAGGGGAGGGGGAGGAGAAGGCGTGTTCACCTTGGGTGCCTGCGGCGAGGGAGGGGCAGGCGGCGTCGAGGTTGATGTCGGGGCTCGTGCGCGTCGCGGAGGGCGGCATCGAGGTCGGGGGTAGCATCGAGGTCGGGGTCGGGGGCATCATTGAATCCATGGTCGAGGGCGGCGTCGAGGGTGTGCGGCGCGCGGCGACAGCGCGGAGGAGTTTGGATTTGGGGGAAGTGGCCGTGGGGAGGAACGAACCGCACGGCTAAGTCAAAAGTAGCAGTAGCGCGTTCTGGGAAGTGCGCTACTGCTAAGTTAGCTATAGCGCGTTTCCAGATATGCGCTACTGCTATTCCTTTCTCTTTTTCCCCTTTTTCATTTATTTTTATTTACATTTTATTCTTTTCCTTTCCCCTTTTTCTATTTCTTTCATTTTCATGTACTTTTCTATTTGATTTTCATTTAATTTTATTTCCTTTAGCAGTAGCGCCTTTCTGCGTAAATGCGCTGTTACAAACAAACTAGCAGTAGCATTGTTCGCAGTAGATCCCTACTACTATGTGTAGCCTATCGGCTTGGTAGTGGGAATTTTAATAGTAGCGCTTTTATCTTCAGGCGCGCTACTGCTAAAATTGTATCTGTAGCGCGGTTTGCGCCAACGCGCTACTGCTACTTAGCACTAGCATGCTTTTTTAACACGCGCTACTCCTAAAGTTCTGTGTATAAGGTTTTCCCTAGTATTGGTTTGCTTGTTTCCCAAGATAAAAAATCTTTATATACCCCCAAAACCTTTTGACCACCGTATCACGGAGAAATCTTCTGTTTTCTTTTCCTTGCTATTTTTTGACAGATCTAAATCACCATGGCCGCTTCGAGCTCCTGCGTGGACAAGTTCTTCGAGAACCTCATCAACCCATACTTACGGGAGGTGATGCAGCACCCTCGAGCTATCGAGATGCGTGAGGGGGTGCTCCTCATCCGCGATGTGCAAGGTCCCAAAGGGACGGGAACCATGGAGGCCAGGCTTGAAGCTATGGAGCAGGAGGTCTTCTAATGCAAGGGGATGGTGGAACATGGACTCAATGCCAATCAGCTCATGATCGCGGACTAGACCCGTGATCTCAAGGTGGATGGCAAGTCCATGAAGGACATCGTCTTCACCTTCAATGATAAAATCAACTTTCTCCAAAGCTAGTTCTATGATCTGCAAACCCAAGTCTTTGAATATGAGGCAAGGTTTAAAGGTATGAGTTTGGCTGCCAGTTGCAGGACCCGTGAAACTCACTCCTCCTCTTATGATGGTGAACCCTTGCCATGGAAACCTGAGGATAAGATTGCTACTACTTCATCACCAACTCCTCCTTCTTTATCACCAAAGGAAACTTGAGTATCGGGTATGGGCACTCCCCTTGGCTTGTGCCAAGCTTGGGGGAGGTGCCCCGGTATCGTATCACGTCCGCTATCTTTTTCCTTGACTTATCTTAGATCGATCCATAGTTATCTTTTGCTTTAGCTGAATAAAAGTTTAGTTCGAACGTTTCTTTTCGAGTGTTTGCTTGTTGATCTATCCTTGTAATTATGTGCAAGATATATAATAAACTTGAGTCTGAGTTTAGTTTTCTTTACTTTCATGTGTCGGCGTCTTGGGACCGGGATTAACCAGACTTGCCTGCCCGCGGCCATGACGTGGCTTCTTCGACGGCCTGGTACGACCCAGCTTCAGGATCGACAACCCAAGAACCTCGCGAGGTACCAAGCCTCGCAAGCTGGATGACACCAAGACCTCCCTGGGGGGGGGGGGGGTGGCCTCCCTAGGATGGCTCTCGAGGAGCGGAGATATCTATGCAAGGTGCACCTCGCGAGGTTCATATGACGTGAGCCATGATGACCAAGGCCAGGCGGGCGCCAGTGGGTGCAGTGTACCAGTTTGCTCTTTGGTGCTAAGGAGGCAAGTGCAGGCGCGGAGTCCTGAGGAATCAAATAAAGGTTTCCATTCCGGTTCTACAAGACCAAGACCGGTAGGACGGCAGGACGGAGGTCATCATGGAGCCCACCATAGCGTCATGACCAGGAACGTTTGCAGGCAAAGACTAGTTTGGTCAGGATAGCAAGTCCTAGTAGTCTCCCTTTAAATTTGGCCATTGTGGGATCCCTTCCCGCCTACATTTGGGAAGAGGACCAAGGCCACTATTAATAGGACTTAGCCACCACCAGAGAAGAGGAGAGAGGAGGGAGAAGGGAGGATTGGATCCATTCCACCCTGACCAGCTCACTGGCTCATCGAGCACAAGAACACCTCACCTCCTGAGGCTATTCGACCATTGTACTTGTTCATCCACAGCCCCTCGAGGCTAATCCACCACAAAGCAGGAGTATGGTTTTACACCGCAAGGTGGCCCGAACCTTGGTAAATTGTTGTGTCTCTTGTCCATTTGGTTCGTCGAGCTAGGCCATGGTATCAGTGGGTAGGCAGACTAGGGAGGACGAGTTCTTCACATGCACCCTAGTGTTCGAACCTCTCAAGGGTCTCTGGAACCCTCAATCCGACATTTGGCGCGCCAGGTAGGGGTCCGTTGGAGCCTCTCTTCCACGAACCGATTCGCCACCGCTCCATCGCTTCCATGGGTGACGCTTGTCGAGCCTGTGCTGAGCATTGGGCCGCCCTCGCCACTCACGTTGCCAGATGGCGCCTGCTGGCGGGCCTCCCCATCGTGATGGGCGCACCGCCACCCCATCGCTAACCACGGCCGGTTCATCATCCCTTCGTTGCTCATAGAGCAAGCTCCTGCACTATTGCCCCGTCGACGACCTCTATGAAGATTGGCTAGACCTCATCGCCGAGCTCGTCAGTGCGGCTGGGGGCTCTCCTGCATCGTCTCTCCCGTTGCCTCGCCAGCCGCCTACTGTAGGTGACGTAGCCCATAGAGTACCTCCTACACCTCCCTGTTAAGATGCCATCATCGAGCCAAGGTGCGAGGCCCCAAGGCATGACCTGCCATGCAGGGCGCCTACGCGGGAAGAAGAAAGCTGTTAGGTGGTCCAGCGGCCACAAGTAGAGGCTCATGCGCTCCCAGCACCACCATGTCAGGGCCGCGCGCCACTTGCCGTGGTGGCATGCAAGCCCCAATATCAGGCTCCACCTCCACGACGGGCGCCCATGACCACAGCAGGTTGTCGTGCCTTCACTCCAGAGTTACGCAGCATCATCTGGCCGGGGAATTCAAGCCAGGCCTGCCTCCATGCTATGACGGCATCCCCGACCCTGCCGAGTTCTTCCAGCTCTACGAGCTGAGCATCAAGGCGGCCAATGACGATGAGAAGGTTATGGGAAACTCGTTTCCCATGGCCCTCAAGGATGGGGCATGTTATTGGCTCCTAAACCTGCCTGTGGGATCGATCTCCTCCTATGGCGAGATGCGCAAGCGTTTCGTCGCCAACTTCCAGGGCAGTCGTGACCGCCTGCCTGCCACGGGTGACCTGCGGTGCATCAAGGAGCAGCCAGGGGAGACCCTGCAGAAGTACATTTAGGCCTTCAATAGCGTTCGCCTCAAGATCCCCAAGGTGTCGGACGAGGCCATCATCTCTGCATTCACTGATGGTGTACGCGATGTCAAGATGAAGGAAGAGCTCGCCATACACGAGGACATGTGCACAGCTCTAGAGATGTTCAACATGGAAACCGAGTGCGCGAGAGATGAGGAAGGACGCCTCTCCCTCCTCGAGCTCCCAGAGACCGACCCAGAGGACAAGGAGGCCAAGGTGTAACACCCATGATGCGGCTATATCTCCCACGTGTCGGAGCACGACTTAGAGGCATAACCGCATTGTAGGCATGTCGCAAGAGGGGTAATCTTTACAATTCCCATGTACTGAATAAGAAAGGGATAAAGAGTTGGCTTACAATCACCACTTCACACAATACATAAATATAGCATACATCATCTAGAATACAATCAAGGTCCGACTATGAAACCAAAATAAAGAAAGACAACCCCAAATGCTAGATCCCCGATCGACCCAACTGGGCTCCTCTACTGATCATCCGGAAAAGACACGTAGTAATGGCCCGAATCCTCGTCGAACTCCCACTTGAGTTCGGTAGCGTCCCCCGCACTCGCATCATCGGCACCTGCATCTGCTTGGAAGTATCTGTGAGTCACGGGGACTCAGCAATCTCACACCCGCGAGATCAAGACTATTTATGCTTAAGGTAGGAAAGGGGTAGTGAGGTGGACCTGCAGCAAGCACTAGCATATATGGTGGCTAACTTACACAAATGAGAGCGGGAAGAGAAGCAAAGCACGGTCGAGAAGCTAAAGGTGATCAAGAAGTGATCCTGAAGCTACTTACGTTCAAGCATAACACGAGACCGTGTTCTCTTCCCGCACTCCGCCGAAAAGAGACCATCACGGATACACATGCGGTTGATTCATTTTAATTAAGTTAAGTTTGAAGTTTTCCACAATCGGATATTAACAAATTCCCATCTGCCCATAACCGCGGGCACGACTTTCGAAAGTTCAAAATCCTACAGGGGTGTCCCAACTTAGCCCATCACAAGCTCTCATGGTCAACGAAGGATATTCCTTCTCCCAGGAAGACCCGATCAGACTCGGAATCCCGGTTACAAGACATTTCGACAATGGTAAAACAAGACCAGCAAAGCCGCCCGATGTGCCGACAAATCCCGATAGGAGTCGCACGTATCTCGTTCTCAGGGCACACCGGATGAAACACCCTACGACTAAAACCAAACCTCAAGTTGCCCCGAGGTGGCCCCGCAGTCTACTCGGTTCGGACCAACACTCAGAGGAGCATTGGCCCGGGGGGGGGGTTAAAATAAAGATGAGCCTTGAGTCCGCGGAACCCAAGGGAAAAAGGCTTAGGTGGTAAATGGTAAAACCAAGGTTGGGCCTTGCTGGAGGAGTTTTATTCAAGGCGAACTGTCAAGGGGTTCCCATAACACCCAACCGTGTAAGGAACGCAAAAATCAAGGAACATAACATCGATGTGACGGAAACTAGGGCGACAAGAGTGGAACAAAACACCAGGTATAAGGCCGAGCCTTCCACCCTTTACCAAGTATATAGATGCATTAAAGTAAACAAGATAAAATAATGATATCCCAACAATATCCATGTTCCAACATGGAACAAACTTCAACTTCACCTGCAACTAGCAACGCTATAAGAGGGGCTGAGCAAAGCAGTAACATAGCCAAACCACGGTTTGCTAGGAAAGGTGGGCTAGAGGCTTGACATCACAATATGGGAGGCATGATATAGCAAGTGGTAGGTATCGCGGCATAGCAATAGAGCGAACAACTAGCAAGCAAAGATAGAAGTGATTTCGAGGGTATGGTCATCTTGCCTGCAAAGTTCTCAGAGATGACGAAAGCTTGATCCTCGTAAGCGTACTCAACAGGTTCCTCGATCACGTACTCGTCTCCTGGCTCTACCCAAAGCAAGAACACAAGCAAAGGACCAACAATCAATCACGGTGCAATGCGCAAGCAACATGATGCAAAACATGGCATGCTATGCGAGATGTGATATGCAATGCATATGCGTGCTCCAGAAGGAAAAGATTGATCAAGGCGTCGACTTGGCAAACCAAGTGCGCCTTTGGAAAGATGATTTGATTTCGGTCGAAATCGATATAAAGATCACCAAAATCGGATTCATGGTTTGCAAATGGCAAGCAAAACAAGAATGGCACAATTCTACGATTAAGAGCACAATGCCTCCTAGAATGCAACAAGAAAGTAAGCTACTGCACTCCAACATAACAACAAATCACATGGCAGTGATCTACTCAAGACACTTGACAAAATATGAACACTGAGCTACGGCTAAATCACACAAGAGCAGGTTCAAACAAGCATGGCAAAAGTGCAAAAGATATCAGCTTCACAGACTTAGTGGTAATACTAACATGCCAGAAAATAACATCAGGAAGCCAGGTTTAGAGCAAGCAAAAAACATGCTACAGGAACCGATCATAGCAAACAAAGGCATGGCATGAATCTACTAAATGCATAGATCAAAAGTCCCTTACTAGTCAAGAGCCAAAAAGGCACAGAAGATATGATGGCACCCATGTAAACATAGCAAGTTTCGTCAACAGATTCAGACTTAGCAGAAAACAGAGCATGGCATAAACATAATTATGAAGGCATCTTTGCAAGCTCGATTCACTCACCACAAGGCATTGCATGACAATATAAACATACCAGCATGAAGACATGATCATAAGGCTAACCATGGCAGGAACAAGTTTATAGCATGCTTGGATCAACTACAACAACCATGGCAAAATTGATTAACATGTAAACAATCTGCCAGGAACATTTTATAGCAAAAGTAGAGCAAGATTAAGACATGCTAGGACACTCCATAATTGCAAACAGGGGCATGGATGGATAGATCACAACCATATGTCCACATCATACTTACTGAAGCAACTCAAAAAAGCATGGATCTCACTGTAGCATCATGTTTACATGGCATAAAAATAACAGCAGTGCAATGACTTAGTAAAGATGGCATGTCATAGATCACGAAGGCTACTTTGCATGCTTGTGCTAGTCACAACATTGATCACAAAAATACATGGCAAACACCCCTGTAAAGATGGCATGGCATAGATCAAAACACATGTAGAGCTCATGTTCATATGCAGCACACAACAAATGTGACAAAAATGCCAAATCGTCATAAATCTGCTATGTAACAGGAGCTAAAATTTTATAGCACTCTTGCATCAACGATTTGGGCATCATGATAGACTCGAACAAGCATGTCACAATGGAACAAAATGAAGAGCACATCATGATGAACATTTTGATATATTGCACGCACAGAACGGAGCAGTATGCAACAAGTTATGGCATGTCAAAGGGGGCACCAGAATATAGCAGAAAAGGACTTAGGGAAAAACGAGGTCAACCTCTCTGGATCTAGGGTTCCGGGGCACGGTCCACGAGGTTCATTGGAGACGACGCGGGAGGCGGTCGGAGGAGGACGAGGCGCGTCGGGGGAGGGGCGCTCCGGGCCGGATCTTGCCGGATCCGGCCGGAACCCGGCAAGGGTGGTGCGAGCCGGTGAGCGGTGGTGACTGGCGAGCTGGGGCGGCGGAGCGCGCCGGCGTGCGGAGACAGCCGGCGGGCGGAGGCGGTGGGCGCGATGCTCGGGCGGCGCGGTGAGGCGCAGGGGGCGCTGGGCGGCGGAGTCGGCTCGCGGGGGCCGGCGGCGGGCCCGAGCGGGGCGTGGGAGGCGCTGCCACGTGGCAGGCCCCCGTTGGCTGCGAGCGGCAGCGGCGAGCTCCTATCCGGTGCGGACCGGATGTGTCCGTCGGTGGAGTGGGGAAGGCGCTAGGGTTGGACTGCGAAATTTTTTGGAGGGGGGCACATATATATAGGTAGGGGGAGTTTGGAGTGTCCAAATGGAGTGTGGTTTTCGGCCACGCGATCGTGATCCGACGACGGAGGACATGGGAGTGGTTTGGAAGGGTTATTGGGCTGCAACACACATGAGGCCTTTACGGTTCCCCGGTTAACTGTTGGAGTATCAAACAGACTCCAAATGGAACGAAACTTGACAGACGGTCTACCGGTGGTGTACCAAGGCCGGTCGGCAAACCTCGGTCCATTCCGAGAATTTTAACATCTGCTCATGAAAAGAGACAAAAGGGGGACACCAGAGGACGTAGGAGTGTCGGATTGAAAAAACGGACAATGAGCAAAATGATCGGGTGCATGAGACGAACACGTATGCAAATGAGATGCACATGATGACATGATATGAAATGCAAAATGAAGACAAAACCCAACCACGAAGGGAAATATCATAACTTAAATCCGAAAACGGTAGAGTCGGAGTTACAAATATGGCAAGTTACATCCAGGGTGTTACACAACACCAAGGACGTGAAGCGCAAGGGGGTGATTGTGCTCGTGGCTGAACCTGCAAACGCTGGCAGACCCAACCTCGCGAGGATGCCTGGAAAGACCAGCCTCGTGAGGATGGTCCTCAGGGCAACGCCAGCGTCCCTCCGCTGCCACCAGCGCCAAGAAGGAACGACGACCACCACCAGGATGAGGGGGTTGGGGGCTTCCAGGAACCTCGTGCCATAGCCTGCATCTTGGGCGGCGCCTAGGCCCCAGCCTCTCATCGCATCTTCAAGCAGTTCGCCCGCGAGGTGATTGTGGCCCTTCCCAAGCTCGAGGCTATGCGTCCGCTCAGGTAGTCCTAGTGCACCATCACCTTCAGCTCGTCCGACCAGCTCAAGTGCGTGGCAACTGTCAGCGCCCTCCCGATGGTCTAATCACCCGTCATCAGCAATGTCCTTGTCACCAAAACCCTCATTAATGGCGGTGCAGGGCTCAATGTTCTGTCTATCGAAACATTCGACCAACTCCAGGTGCCCAATGACCAGCTGCAGCCCACCAAACCCTTCTCAGGAGTGACCGACAACTCCACCACCCCGATAGGGCAGATCCACCTCCCCATCACCTTCGACCAGCACGAAAACTACCACATAGAGCTCATCGACTTCGATGTCGCCCACATTCGTCTTCCATACAATGCTATCCTTGGGTACCAGGTCCTGGCCAAGTTCATGGCAGTGACTCATCATGGTTAGATTGTCCTCAAGATGCCAGGGAGCCGCGACGTCATCTCAGTAACTTGCGAGGAGAAGGACGCATTGTGCTCCCTTGAGTGCGCCTTCTAGGCTACGTATGTCGAGAACCCTGACTATGACGGCCCTACCTACCCTCCTGAGGCTCAAGAGCCCAATAAGAAGAAGCAGCTGCCCCACTAGGAACCTCAGGGGAGCGGGGCGTCCGACGACACTATCTCAGGACCTGTGCCCACGGATGGGGCTCCTCCCTCCCTCACATAGGAAGGCGTGCCCGACGCCCCCCTTAGGCCGGGCTCGGGGGCTCTCTTCTGGAGGGCCTCTGACTTAGCCAATGTCACCAGGGAGGTGCTCGGGCACCACGTGGAGGCGTGCTTCAGCGCGCGTTTCCCCACGAGGGCACAATTTTCGGGACGCTAGGTGCTCAGGAGTTCATCACCAAGGCAACCGAGGAGCTTCAAGAGGCAGGAGCCATGCGCGGTGACCATCATCCGCCACCCGGCGCGACTTCTTGTCCTGGCGAGGACAATGAGCTGCGCGCCTCCGTCAACATCCCAGGTCTCAACAGGGTCACCTCTTAGCGGCTCTACTGGCCGTCCTGTATCAGCCGGTGCGAGGGCCACCCTCACAGCTATGTTCGCATGCCTTTTGGCTTGCCGAACGCGGCTATTGCATTCTAGTGCCACCTGCGGAGTGTCATGGAGGCTGAGGAGGCCAGGCACCAGGCGGTCCTGGCAGAGATGGTGACGATTCTTCACGAGCCCCCTGAGCCTCCATAGCCCCCCGAGGCTCAGGACCCAGGCGACTCGTGAGGAGTGACTTCTTCACCACGCGTCCTCAGCTACTTCAACATCTTTTCAGCAATGGTGTCAGGTGACATTTTTCGGTTTATTCAGTTGGGGGCGCCCCTCGGGCCGCATTATCCCAAGATCGCATGGGCCTGTCCCTGCGGCATGTATCTTTTTTGCATCTTCTACTCGTTCAGCTGGGAGCGCCCCTCGGGCTGCATCATCCCCAAGCCGCGTGGGTCTGTCCCTATGGCATATATCACTCCTTGCATCTATTAGAACTGGCTTACCTCCTTCCATGAGTTATTTCATGATTATCATCTGCATGTCTGGCACTTCATTGCCATGATCGTCTTACGCCCTTGCAAACTCACCCATGACCGCCTCATGATTATGGGCGGGCATGACGTCTGTGCCCGGGTCCGTCCCTGCA
Source organism: Triticum dicoccoides (assembly GCF_002162155.2). Lineage (NCBI taxonomy): Eukaryota > Viridiplantae > Streptophyta > Magnoliopsida > Poales > Poaceae > Triticum > Triticum dicoccoides. The sequence goes on along the minus strand of NC_041380.1, from coordinate 240,377,660 downwards.
GCGTTGCTAAACCCAAGAGGCTGAGCTCTGGCTCACGGGCCAGCTCCCGTGTTTGTCACCTCCCATGGTCCTTAGTGCCTCACCCTCGCATGAGCTAATCGCGGGCGAATAAGCTAGGGCGCGCGACCCGGTGCCTCGTCACCACGGTAGCTGCGCACTGGCTGTTTTTCTTCAGGACCTTCACATGAGAAGACTGGGCACGACGTATGTGCTCGGGTCCATCCCTACAGCGTCGACAAACCCACCGACTGAGCTCTGCCTGTCGGGCCGGTCCCGTTCACGTCACCTCCTGGGGTCGTTGGTGTTTGGCCTCCTCATGCGATAACCTCGGGAGATTCACTCAGTGCAGGTTACCTAACCATCTTGCAGGTTTACCACAAGTGTTCAGAGGTCAAATTCAGGCACAACCCGCCTTGACGTTGGGCCTCCTGAGTCCCGCTGTGGCTCATGAGTGCCCATACACACCTCCTCTAGCCCAGCCGTGCAAGCCACGTGTCAGGGCGGGACTGTACACACCCCGGGGGCTCCACTCAGAGGTCGCCTCCTCCCACGCACTAGTGGAAGCACCATGCTCTGCGCTGGCAGTCGAGGAGCGGCTATACCCGTGCAAGTGTGGAAGCGCCATGCTCCGCGCTGGTGACAAACAACTAAGGGTGGCCCCACGGCCGCAATAACCTCAGGGATCCACCAGGCTCAGTGTTCAGCCTCACTGCAACGCTTTCCCCTCGGGAGAGTCGCGCGAGGGGGCTAGGCACGGGGGCTACGCTCAGGTCATGCCAAGCGTACGCCACCCTGCCATGTCCCTCGAACCTGGTCTTTGCGCGCTCTCCCGAGCAGGACCTCGGCGAGGAAAGGTATGAAGGTTTGTTCGTACGTCAAGGGGGACTCCTGAGCATCGCTACTCAGGAGCCTAACTGATCACGTAGCCCCTCACCACTTGGTCTCATCCCGGTGATTCGGACGACCTGACGGCGGCTAAGTTGTTACGCCTCCACAAGGCTCGATGCATGTTGTAGGAAATAAAATAGAGGGGAGCGCCACCATCGAGCTTCTTCTTCAGCATTGGGCGCTGCCATCGCCCGGAAGGAGTGCCCAATCGTCGACAATGTTGCTGTCGCCCATGCCGTCAGTCGTGGCCGTCGGGTCGTTGGCACCATCAACCGTGGTCGCGGGGTTGATGGCGAGGAAGTTCCGTAGCAGGGCCTCCACCTGGTCCTTCACGGCTTCGGCAGCGGTAGTGCAGTGCTCTAGGTCCACTGGCTCAAGCAAGGCTCCAAAGTCGAAGCTGTGGTCGCGAAGATGGAGGTGGCTGAACACGCGCGTCGCAGCCGAGGTGGAGAGTGTGCGGGATTTTCCTTCCACCATAGGGCTGACCCCAAGAACAACACCCTCGAGCATCGTGACAAGCTGGGGTGCGTGCGAAGAACTCGTCCTCCGCAGTCACCAGCGGCTCCTTCAACCCCCTCCCGTAGAGATCCCGCAGCGCCTTGCAAGACCTCTGCTCAAGGGAATCAAAGGCGGCACGCCTCTCTGCAAGGAGTTTTGCCTTGACCTCTAGCTGGGCCTTCTCCGCCTCCACCTCCTCCTTCAACCTCTCCAGGCGGTTGCTTTGCGGCCTGCTCCTGTGCCGCTTGCTCCAGCTCGGTGCCATGGTCGGCGACTGTAGCTTCCCAGGCCTTCAGCCCCTCCTCTCGTGCCTCGCGCTGACGAGCCTCGGCGGCCTGCCTATCGCAGAGGGTCTTCAGCTCAGCCTCCGCCACTCGGAGCCGCTCCTCGACAGCCTTCATCGCCGTGTCACGGGCGGCTGCGGCCAGGCCGTCAGCTTGTTTGCCCTCCTTTCAGGCTACCACGGCTTGGCACCAGGCCGCCCTAATGGACGTGTCAGCTTGGAGCCATCTTGAGATCCGCTCCACGCGCCGGTCGGCGCCCTGAATGTCGCAACAAAGTTGGTTCAACGTGGAAAGAGCCTCCTCCAGAGCATCGGGCATGGTAGAAGAGCCGCGATTCGACAACGTGACGGACGAGGGAGAAAGCGGCGCCGGCGCCAGGATCGACGAAGCGGCAGCAGCAGAAAAAGGCAGGGCCTCTGAGGCCTTCAGAACATCAGCAGGAGAGCTGGGGATGGACGCCTCCGGAGTCAGCCTGGCCGCAGAGATCGCTTCCTCTTGAGGATGGGCCTCCGAGCCTCAGAAGAATGACCCAGCCACGGCAGTGCGTGGGCCGGCCCCATCCTTCTACAACGGAGGAGGCACAGCCACGACAAGCTGCGGGGTCCCGGTGGTCCTGGCCGACTCCATCTTCTTCTTCACCACCTGCGTTGGCCTAGCCGTACAAGAGGGAAGCATCAAGACACTACAACAAGATCAAGAAACCAAGACAAGACGACGAGCTTACTTGTCTGTGGCGACGTAATCCCTTGGCCTGTTCAGGAGCGCGAGGCCCACGAGCTGTGTGGGCATGGGAGCCGATGTGCTCTCAGGGGCAAACGGGCACACGGCCGGCTCCGAAATGGCGACGGTTGTTGGCCAGGCATGGGCATCGCCTCGGGACAGCAGCACTGACCTGCTCTTCTTCAGGACCTCCAGCTTCAGCTCCTTCGGAGGGGTGCCCCTGGATCTCGTGGTGACCCCGACGGAGCACGGGGACTCCTGGACCGGGTGCTCTCCAGTGTTCTCATCGATAGAGAGGATGCGGAGGAGATCGGTCTGGCGCGGGGGAGAGGTCTCCCCCGCCCCTTCCTAGGTCGCCTCCAACTCCACCCCCTCCACTTGGTCGGACTCGCCGGAGGATAGCGGCACCAGGGAGCCCGAGAGCCGGGAGGGCTCCAGAGGTACGAGCCCTCGCTTGTCGAAGACGAGCATGGAATCGGTGATCTTCTCCCCATTCGGGCAGCGATACAGTGGGGATGGTAGTCCGGGGGCAGCCCTGGTCCTTCCCGAGCAGGGTGCACACGATCCTATCCAACTCCTCCTTGGACAAGTCATCCGGACACAGTCGGAGGTCGTCTTCTGCGCTTGTGAACTTATATAGGGGGCACGAGCGCGCCTGGAGCGAAGCCAGGCACTGCGTGAGGAGTTACTTAATGATCATGGCTCTAGTTAGCTTCTCTGCCCGCGGATCGTCAGTCTTCACGTTTGCCGTCATCCACTCCAGCACCAGCTCAGCCCTGGGATCAGTGAGCTTCTTGTGAGCCCACCCTTCCCGGAGCATTGCCTGCAAGGTCGGCAGTACGAGCCGGGGGTGACAGCGCTTGGTGTCCATGAAGATCCACTTGTTCCTGAAATTCTCCACGTTCTTCCCGGCCCGCGAGATCACGTTGCTGCCGTTGGCCACGATGAAGGTGGTGCACCCCGAGCACTGGGTACCATTAATCCGAAGGTAGAAGAAGTGGTCGAGTAGCGCCACGGAAGGCATCACCCCCAGAAACGCCCGCGGTAAAAAGCAAAGATTGACAGGAGGAGGACGGAGTTGGGGTGAAGATGGAGGGCGTGGAGCTTGTAGTGGTGAAGAACGACGTAGAAGAAGTCAGAGAAATGGGGTACCAGCCCCGCGAAGAAGCGATTCTGGAAGAAGGGCTAGAACATGCCGCCCAAGGTTTCCGGCTTGGGAGAGCCGGCCTGGAGCACAGTCTCTCCCCCCTCGTTGCTGCTGTTATCCGTCAGTTGGAGCGCAGTGGCGAGGTGCTTCTCCTCGGCGATGGTGGACACGCTCAAGGCTAGCTCGAACCAGGAGGCTTGATGCCCAGCCACGATGTGAGCCGTGACGACCAAGGCCAGGCGGGCGCCTGAGGGTGCAGTGTACCAGTTTCCTCTTTGGTGCTAAGGAGGCAAGTGCAGGTGCGGAGGCCTGAGGGATCGGCTAAAGGTTTCCATTCTGGTGCAACAAGACCAACACCGCTAGGACGACAGGACGGAGGTCATCACGGAGCCCACTGCAGCGTCATGACCAAGAGCTTTTGCAGGCAAAGACTACTTTTTCTCAGGATAGCATGTACTAGTTGTCTCCCTTTAAATTTGGCCATTGTGGGATCCCTTCCCGCCTACATTTGGGAAGAGGACCAAGGCCACTATTAATAAGACTTAGCCACCACCAGAGAAGAGGATAGAGGATAGAGAAGGGAGTATCGGATCCATTCCACCTTGACCAGCTCACCGGCTCATCGAGCACAAGAACACCTCACCTCCTGAGGTGTTCGACCATTGTACTTGTTCATCCACAACCCCTCGAGGCCAATCCACCACAAAGCAGGAGTAGGGTTTGACACCGCAAGGTGGCCTGAACCTGGGTAAACTGTTGTGTCTCTTGTCCATTTGGTTCCTCAAGCTAGGCCGTGCGATCGGTGGGTAGCCAGACTGGGGAGGACGAGTTCTTCGCATGCACCCTAGTGTTCGAACCTCTCAAGGTTCTCTGGAACCCTCAATCCGACATTTGGCGTGTCAGGTAGGGGTGCATCGGAGCCTCTCTTCCGCCGACCGATTCGCAACCGCTCCATTGCTTCCATGGATGACGCCTGTCGAGCCCGTTATGAGCGTCGCGCCACCCTCGCCACTCACATCGCCCAGGCGGCGCATGCTGGCAGGCCTCCTAGTCATTCCACGTTGCCCGCCGCCAACGCCGCTACCAGCCCGGTGGGGCAGGAGCAGCAAGCTTCATCGCTGCACCCCTTGATGCGTCGTGATGGGCGCACCACCACCCCATTGCTAACCCTGGCCGGTTCGTCGTCCCGTCATTGCTCATGGTACGCAAGATCCTTCGCTATCGCCCCGTCGACGACCTCTACGAAGATTGGATGGACCGCATCGCCGAGTTCGTCAGCGCGGCCGGGGGCTCTCCTGCACCGTCTCTCCCATTGCCTCGCCAGCGCCTGCTGCAGGTGACGTAGCCCACAGAGCGCCTCCTCCACCTCCCTGTTAAGATGCCATCATCAAGCCAAGGCGCGAGGCCCCAAGGTGTGACCCGCCGTGCAGGGCGCCTGTGTGGGAAGAAGAAAGCTGCTAGTTGGTCCAGCGGCCGCAAGCAGAGGCACATGCGCTCCCAGCACCACCATGTTAGGACTGCGTGCCACTTGCCGTGGCGGCACGCAAGCCCCAAGATCAGGCTCCACCTCCACGGCAGGCGCCCGTGACCATAGCGGGTTGCCGCGCCTTCACTCCAGAGCTACGTTGCATCGTCTGTCCGGGGTAGTTCAAGCCCGACCTGCCTCCGCGGTACGTTGGCACCCCCGACCCTGCCAAGTTCTTGTAGCTCTATGAGCTGAGCATCAAGGCAGCCAACAGTGACGAGAAGGTTATGGTGAACTGGTTTCCCATGGCCCTCAAGGATGGGTCATGTTCTTGGCTCCTAAACCTGCTCGTGCGATCGATCTCCTCCTGAGGCGAGATGCGCGAGCGTTTCGTCGCCAACTTCCAGGGCACTCGCGAACCCCTACCTGCCGCGGGTGACCTGCGATGCATCAAGCAGCAGCGAGGGGAGACCCTGCAGAAGTACATTTAGCGCTTCAATAGCATTCGCCTCAAGATCCCCAAGGTGCCGGACGGGGCCATCATCTCCGCATTTACTAATGGTGTCTACGACGTCAACATGAAGGAAGAGCTCGCCATACATGAGGACCTATGCACAGCTCTAGAGATGTTCAACATGGCAACCAAGTGCGTGAGAGCCGAGGAAGGACGCATCTCCCTCCTCGAGCTCCCAGAGACCGACCTAGAGGACAAGAAGGCCAAGGCCAAGGATGTGAAGCGCAAGGGGGTGGCCTTGCTCGTGGCTGAACCTGCGATGAAGCGTGGCTGTGATCACCCGGAGTCATCCAAGAGCAGTCGCATGTTCTGCGTCTTCCACAACGTGCACAACTACAACACCAATGAATGTCAGGAGCTCAGGGCCATCCACGACAGGTGCCTCGGTCGTTTCCCCGAGCGCAGCGATCGAGGCTATGGCCACGGAGGAGGCCGAAGCGGAGGACACTGGGACGACCACGGCCCCCGCTAGGAGTGGTACAATCAGCCTCGCGAGGAACGCTGGCAGGCCCAACCTCATGAGGGTGCCTGGAGAGACCAGCCTCGTGAGTATCGTCCTTAGGGAAATTCTGGCATCCCTCCGCTGCCATTAGTGCCAAGAAGGAACGACGACCACCACTTGGATGAGGGGGCTGGGAGCTTCCAGGAACCTCGTGCCATAGCCTGCATCTTGGGCGGCGCCCGGTCCCTAGCCTCTCATCGCATCTTTAAGAAGTTAGCCTTTCGAGGTGAATGCGGCCCTTCCCAAGCTCGAGGCTACGCGTCTGCTCAGGTGGTCCTAGTGCACCATCACCTTCAACTCGTCCGACCAGCTCAAGTGCGCGGAAACTACCAGCGCCCTCCCGATGCTCTGCTCACCCATCATCAGCAATGTCCTCGTACTAAAACCCTCATCGATGTCGGTGCGGGGCTCAATGTTTTGTCTATCGAAATGTTCGACCAACTCCAGGTGCCCTATGACCAACTGCATCCCACCAAACCCTTCTCAGGAGTGACCGATGGCTCCACCACCCTGATAGGGCAGATCCGCCTCCCCGTCACCTTCGGCCAGCCGGAAAACTATCGCATAGAGCTCATCGACTTTGTTGTCGCCCACATCCATCTTCCATACAACGCTATCCTTGGGTACCCGGTCCTGGCCAAGTTCATGGCAGTGACTCATCATGGTTACAATGTCCTCAAGATGCCAGGGAGCCGCGACGTCATCTTAGTCACTTGTGAGGAGAAGGACGCAGTGTGCTCCCTCGAGTGCACCTTCCAGGCTGCGGATGTCGAGAACCCCGATGATGAAGGCCCTATCTACCCTCCCGAGGCTCGAGAGCCCAAGAAGAAGAAGCAGCTGCATCATCCCCAGGCCGCGTGGGTCTGTCCCTATGACATGTATCACTCCTTGCATCTATTAGAACTGGCTTACCTCCTTCCATGAGTTATTTCATGATTATCACCTGCATGTCCGGCACTTCATTGCCATGATCATCTTACGCCCTTGCAAACTCACCCATGACCGCCTCATGATTAAGGGCGGGCACGATGTCTGTGCCTGGGTCCGTCCCTACAGCGTTGCTAAACCCAAGAGGCTGAGCTCTGGCTCACGGGCCAGCTCCCGTGTTCGTCACCTCCCATGGTCCTTAGTGCCTCGCCCTCGTATGAGCTAATCGTGGGCGGATAAGCTAGGGCGCGCGACCCGGTGCCTCGTCACCACGGGAGAGGCGCTGGCTGTTTTTCTTCAGGACCTTCGCATGAGAAGACTGGGCACGGCGTCTGTGCTCGGGTTCGTCCCTGCAGCGTCGACAACCCCATCGACTGAGCTTTGCCTGGCGGGCCGGTCCCATTCACGTCGCTTCCTTGGGTCGTTGGTGATGCTGGGCTAACCCGGTGTAGGTCGATCTTTCATGATTGGAGTGGGATCCCTCGAAGAACACGGGGAAGAACGGAGAGAAATCCCAAGGGGAAACACTCAGGAACAAGTCCAATCACACATCCACTAGACAATCAAACACACAAGATCCACAAGGTACATGAACAACAAAGGGAAAGATACAAGGTAATGTTCATCTCCAAAAGGATGTCTTGATGATATCCTAGAAGAATCTTCCCATGAAGGGGTCTTGACAATATATCCTGCAGGATCTTCTCCTAGATGGATGTCTTGGCCTCCAATGGAGTAGTAGTCTTTCTCTCTCAAGAGTAGAGTGGTACAAGGAGCAAAGCTCTCTATCAAATGAGCTATCACTTTGTTAACCCTAGAAAGGAGGTGGAGGTGGTCTATTTATAGTCTAAGCCACGAAGGGGTAAGTAGGAGAGGGATACATGGCCAAATGCCCGCGGCTGCGCATAGACAGGTACCGGTCGTCCTGTAGCTCAGGAGGGACCAGACGTCCGCTGAAACTCTTCTGTTAAAGAGGCACCGGACGTCCGGTGTCTTCGGACTTCTGTTAATATTATCGGTCGTCCGGTTGGGGCTGGACGTCCGCACGCCGGGAGGTGTTGTAGCTGGCGTTGGCTGGGCTTCAGGCGCCGGTCGTCTGGTGGAGGCTGGTCGTCTGCTCGCTGGCCGATCGTCCGGTGGGGGCCGGACGTCCGCTCGCTGTAGCTTCTTTGGCAGCTCTTCTTCTTGCGTCTTCACTTACATGCTTCCCTCGTGGATGATGCAGTTGTACGTTTGCGCTCGCACTCCTCCTCGTCATCCGTAGCGTTCCGACAATACCTATGCATGCACACGAGTGGAGTGTAAAGTAGTATACCATCCTCGAAGGGGTCAAGTGAGCACGTGTAAAGGAGATGATTCACCTTTGCATATGTGAAGTAGATGTCGCACGTGTCACTTGCCAAATGGACTCTTGACATGGTGATGTCCATAGGATGCTCCGCATCATCTCCCCCCTTGGGAAAGATCCGACCTTAGTTCGAAAACCAAATCACCATGGGAAAGAGATTGCTTCACCGTGTAGAAGTGGACGTTCACCAAGTACTCATCATATTCAAGCTCGCAATGGCCACTCTCCAATGTCGCACTGTCTAGTGATTCCTTCAAAATGAGCAAGGACAACAAACACATGGAAAAACAAATGTGGTTAGTGTTAGTGCAAAACCAAGCATTCAAAAGGTGACTCACCCACCAAGTGTCGTCATCATGCAAAGCATATGGTTTGACAAAGGATTGTGACATGGCATGTAAGCACATAAATTGAGCACAAGCAAAGATATCATGGGGACAAGCATGTAAATGTGAGGTAGTGATGCAAATATGTGTGACAAGAGAATAAGCAACTACCTCAAGTTCATAGAAAGAATTCACAAATTGCTCGATGAAAGGTCTATGGTAGGCATAAGAATCATTCACAACACCAAACAAAATGAAATGTCTAAACACATGGGTCAAGTGCAAGACAATCCAAGCATAACGTGCATAGGGTGTAGTGAATATAGTGTGGCACTCAACACAATATAAAGAGCAATTGTTCATCATGTGTGAGGCAATCAAGTCAATCATGTAACAAGCAATGGGACATGGCATATGTGAAGAAATGACATTGTTGCAACCAAGCATATCATAGGAGCAAGTAATCCAAGAATTGGATGCAACACACAAGCCATATATACCATGATGCATTGGAAAGTGAAAATGGCAAGTCAAAGAAAGATCTCTAACAAGTGCGCAATCAAGTGGTCCAAGATGACCAATAAGTCTCATGGTGTAAGCAACACAAGTAGTATGATTCGCAATATCCATGCTCAAGAAAGGTGTCACCTTGAAGGCATGTCCTTGTGCATTCTTCATGATGCTGAAACACAAGCAAGTGTGATGTAGAATCATCGTGGTAGAAGGTGGTTAGCTCTCAAGAGCTCAAATGGTCAACTCACGTGAAGTGGAAGTCCAGACAAAGTCCAAGTATCCTACACATGCACACAACAAGACAAAGAACATATGCGCATGGTAGATAAACACATCATCCATCATGATGGTTCTCTCTTGCACATAACCATTACAAGGGCAAGTACATGAATAATATGATGCAACAATGGCTATATTCATGGCACTAGGTATATGGTGCAAAGAGGTAAGGCAAGTATGCTTCACAAGGAATTTGTCAAAATCTCCAAACATATGCGAGAATGCTATGGGCGCAATCTCATTAGCAGGACTAAAATCATTGTTGCACTCAATACATGGAAAATCATCTAGCATGAGAGAGGCAACATATGGAGATATATGACAGGAAGCAATAACAATCATGTGCAAAGCATGTAGATGGTTGTCATCAACCACATGAAATGAGCAAATATGAATCATCGGTATGCAACATAAGCAAGCATAGAGATCAATTCATGCAAACTAGTAGTGCGAAGATGCAACATACTAGAGGAAATCATGGCAATCATGTCATGTGAGAAAATAGTAGGCATAGACAATGCACATGACATATCACAAGCACGAGCACAAAGCAAGATCATAGTATCATCATAGGCATGGGTCACAAATGGAACATGGCAATAACAAGCAATATCTCCACCAAGCTTGCAAACACACATACAAGTAGTAGATTCAATCATCATGTGTAATGCAAAGCATGGGCCACAAATGCATGGCAAAGGCATAGGAATAAGGATATCATGCAAAGTGAACATGGCTAGATGGGCATAGAATATGTGATGGACAATAAACCATAGCAAAGTGAGGGCCATGTAGAAGAAATGTGCGAAGTCTTTGCGCGAAGAGAGCGGTGGGAAAGACAATCCATGGGATCCCAAGTCATTGTTTCTCTATAGAGCTTGTTTTGTCAACTCATGGGATTGTGAGGTTGATATGCATGGGTACCTACACAAAAGAGACACAAACCAAAGAAATTGTGCACGTGGTAAATGTGAACATCATCCATCATGATGTATATGTGCATGTGTGAGTTAGCACAAGGTAAACATCGCTCAAAGAAATTTGATGCATGGTATAAGGATATGTCATCCATCATGAAATAATAGTTGTTATGTATAACACGATGGGGACGCAAATTGAGCATACAAGTATAGCAAGTGTGTGGCACATCAATAGCATGTTTAGTCATGGGAAGCATATGGTGCACACAAGTATTGGGATCATGCAATGAATGGGATGAATCGAAATCTCCTAAAATGTATGAGGAAACTATGGGGTCTCCTCATGAGAAATATTGTAAACATCACATGGAGAAAATGGACAACATCCAAAACAATGCATATTCGAACCTAGGTGGTCATGGCATAGCATATGAGATAAATGATGCAAAGGGAGCATGTCAATATCATCACAAGAAAAACAAATGCCAATAACCATGGGCTTGTCATCGATGCCATATGTGCAAATTGGGTTTATTTCAATGGCATATGCATAGTCACTACGATGAGATTGCAAATATGAAATATGATGGATATCATGCATATCATATGACAAGTCAAGCAGATTGTCAAACATGATGTGACCTAAAGAATGATCACAAGAAATCCTATGTAACATGGCATCACAACTAATAGACTCCACATGGCAATCATCATACTCATCATAAATGGGTAAATCATCGCATGGGGAAATCACACTAGCGTGAAGCATGGTAATAGGTTGATTAACACCATGCTAGCAATCAATGTCAAGAATGTCCACTAGTGGGACTAGAGCATCACTGTCACCTATGTTACCGTTTTCATTCCACTCAAGTGGTGTAGGTGAGGTGGTAAATACCAAGTGGTGGTCATCTTCATCTTGATGGAACCATGTCAGGGGTGCATCATATTCCACCATGGCCATCGTCTTGTCCAAAGGAAGGACGAAGTCATCGAGAATCGGTGCGTCATCATAAATGGGACCTAGCACCGAATGAGAAGACACAATAGAGGTAGAGGTCAAGTCGTTAGTGTTGAAAGTGGCCTCACATGACCTATCAACTATCTCACTCTCTCTATGTGGTGGTTCACTCACTCCCTCAAGTTAGGTGCACTCAATGTCACATATGGTGGAGTCACTCATCTCACACAAGTGGTGGGGGTTGTGGCTCTCTTCACATGGGAATTGTGGCAACACATCATATATCGGGCTAGTGGTGAAGTTACTCTCACTCTCAATATGGTGGCTAAAGTCACTCAAGTCGTCATATGTCGCCGTGGTCGAAGGGAAAATCCCATGCTCAACCGTCTCATTGTTGTCGCCATGGATGGAGGCCGAACATGGCACATCATCACTCTTGCCTCATAAGATGCAAACATCATCCTTGCTCGCCACCTTGTCGCTTGCCTCCAAAGCTTGGTCCTTGAGGGTCTCCGTAGTCATACTCGTCACCGCACCATCTTGAAAAAGAGTCATGGTAGACTCGGCATCGTCAATGCCACAAAGAGGTATGGCGCTGAAGTCAAGCTTGGGAGCATCATCTTGGAGCTCGTTGGGCTTGGACATCATGGTGGTACTAGCCTCATGCTCGTCGTCTGGGAGCTTGGTCTTAGAGAAGTGTGCTTGGGGTCGAGAAGTCTTGGCCTTCATGAGTTCTTGTTCCGCCTTGAGAGCACCCATGTAGTTCTCAAGGAAGATCGTCTTGGAGATGTCATTGTGAAATCCCATCATGAAGTAGAACTTCATCGACCTGGGAACGTCCACGCCGGCTCGTCGTAAGGCTTTCTTCATCTCCTTGAAGTACTCATCGATGGACTTGGATCCTTGGGTGGTGTTCTCTAATTGGTGTAGAAGTTGTTCCGTGTAGGTTGGAGGCATGAACTCTCGCCGCAAAGCTCTCTTCGTCTTGGGCCAACTCATTCGTAGGTCTCCGAATGTGCGTGAAGCCACCATGTGGACGCGTAGTCGTGGAAGTTCTTGTGGCCCACTTCAGTTGATCTACGGGGGAAACTTGATGTAGCTTGAGGTAGTCGTCCATCAAACGCTCCCATTTGAGATACTCCTCGGGTTCTTGAGTCCCATAGAAAGGAATTGCATGGTCGATGTCGAGGTCGTAGTAGCTTGTGGAAGTCACGGACTTGAGCTTGGGGAGCTTCTCTTGAAGTGCTTGTGGGCGAAGATGCCGTATGTCCATAGGCGAAGATGCCTTGAGGTCGCTTGGCGAATATGCCTTGAGGTCGCTTGGCGAAGATGCCAAGGGAGATGGTGAATTCGTTGAGCGGTTGTTGGTGTTGAGCTCTTGATCTTCACGTCCTTGTTGGTGATGGTGTCGATGCCTATGTGATTTTGCCGGAGATGGTAGATCAGAGACATGTGCTCTTGAGCTTCTTCTCGAAGATGAGGAAGACGGCTTGTAGGACTTGATGAGGGCTTGCATCCTGGCTTCATTGGAGTTGTTCGTGGCATCAAACTCATCATTGTTGTTGTAGACCGAGGATGAAATGCCTTGACTATCCATCACAAGACTCGAGTAGAGGTGAGTAGGAAATGATATAAACAATACCAAGTTACCTTTTCCCAAAGTTGATGATGTATCTCGTTTCACTCAATGTGAGATGAAAGAATAGTGGAATTGGTACCGGACTTGTTCACTCACAGCTATCAAGTAAAGCTTATGGAGTAGCTCGGTGAGGATAGTGGCACAAAAATTTGATGTAAAATGTTAGCAAGAGTCAATAATGTTGAAAGAGATTCACAAATTCGCAAGTGAAACAAGTAGACCTATAGCAATGAATGGCACACAGAAACGCACACACAGATAGATAAATGGGGTCGTGTAACCAAGGAATGAGCACAAAATGTGGAATCCACGAAAAACGCTTGTGTTGCACAACTCAAGAGAGACGCTAGCACGATTGCTCAATAGGCGGATACGACACTTGTGCACAACCTATAAGATGCAAAATGGATAAACTTTCTATCCCAAGTATGCTATGTATGTATGGTTCCCGGTGTTTCTCACACGATGATCGAAGATGATCAAGTATGATACCATATGATATATTGTAATGCACTATGATACGATGCTATGGCTCTTGCTTACAAGCTTATTTGTTTTTCTCCTTTTCCATGCTTAAAAGCTTATTCTTTTTTTGATATGGCCACTTTCTCTTTTTCTATGCTTAAAAGCTTTTTGTTTTTGATATGGCCACTTTGCGAAATGCACAAATCAAGATAGCAAATGCGTATATGCGGGAACAATCTTGTGACACAAGAGATGATATGATACCAAGATGATACCAATATGATATGGTATGTATGCAATGGAAGGACCAATGATCACTAATGTGCACACCTAACGTCACCGGCAATACTCAAATGGCTAGTCTCGATGGGCAAGTAACGCAAAATGGGCTAGGGGTTATCAATGCAATGGCAAGGGAAATATACAATGATGTCGTCGAGGTTACCGTCTGTGATGTACAATGACGACCTCGTGGCGATGATGAGTGGCGATGTTCTCTATGTCGAACTGTTCCTAATTAGCCGAAACACCTTAGGAAACGGAAAAAACGCGAACTTAAAATCTCAAATGTCAAATGTCAAGTGGTGGTAGCGGAAAGTGATGGTGGTTTTGCACTTGACAATGCAGTAGTGGACTGATGGGTTATGCGAGTCAAAGTTGAAGTTCCCGTCACTAAGTAGCCGTAACACCTTAGGAGACACAAGCCACAACTCAAACAAGCTCAAACAAAATTGCGTTAAGTTGGGGTGGTGGATGTGTATGGTGGGCAAGGTTATGCAGAAGTGGTGGTGGTGGTTGATGAAGAAACCATTCCTAAGTAGCCAAAACACCTTAGGAGACTCGAATCACTACTCAATCAACCACATATGCGATGGGTATCAAGATGGGTTAGGTTGCAGAAGTCGGTGGTGGTAATGCGGAAGATATGGTGGAAGCCCTAGGCAAAGATGCCAAACTTACAAAAATATTATGGAGTCAAATGATGTTGGTGGTATTTTTTTGGGAAGGGGATGTCAAAAGCTTCAAAACAAGCTAAAGAACGTCAAAATCGGAGTTCGGATGAATTAGTTATGGCCGAAACAAGAATCAGCCAAAGTCAATATCCACACGTTATGGACGTCCGGAAATGGACGTCCGGAAATGGACGGATGTTCGGAGGTTGGACGTCCGGAGGGCTCAGAAATCTGTAAATTCTGCTCGGGTTAGGGGTTCCGGATGTCTGGTAAGGGTCGGACGTCCGGTGGTTCCTGGGGCTCCGGACGTCCGTAAAACATCGGTCGTCCGGTGGGTCGGGGTCAACGCGAGATGTTAGTTTCAGGACGCGATTTTGGGGTCAAAATTGATGAGATTTTGTGGATGGAAAGTGGGGAAACTTGGGGAAATGCTAGGTCCACTCGAAACCAATCAAATCCATGCATCAAAATCAACAATACTTCACCAAACAAACAAATCACAAAAACAATTGTGGCTATTTTTGGTGGGGATTATCGAAATATAGGACCAAATCAAGCAAAAGAAGGCTAGAAAACGGCTGGAGGGACTCCAAATATGTGATCAACGTGGCTCATGATACCATATGATGCGGGGCTAACCCGGTGTAGGCCGATCTTTCACAATTGGAGTGGGATCCCTCGAAGAACATGAAGAACACGGGGAAGAACAGAGAGAAATCACAAGGGGAAACACTCAAGAACAAGTCCAATCACACATCCACTAGACAATCAAACACACAAGATCCACAAGGTACATGAACAGCAAAGCGAAAGATACAAGGTAAGGTTCATCTCCAAAAGGAGGTCTTGATGATATCCTAGACGGATCTTCCCATGAAGGGGTCTTGACGATATATCATGCAGGATCTTCTCCTAGATGGAGGTCTTGACCTCCAATGGAGTAGTAGTTTCTCTCTCTCAATAGTAGAGTGGTACAAGGAGCAAAGCTCTCTAGCAAATGAGCTATCACTTTGCAAACCTTAGAAAGGAGGTGGAGGTGGTCTATTTATAGTCTAAGTCACGAAGGGGTAAGTGGGAGAGGGATACAAGGCTAAAGGCATGCGGCTGTGCACAGGCAGGTACCGGTCATCCGGTGGCTACTGGTCGTCCGGTACCTCAAGAGGGACCGGCATCCGCTAGTCGTCGGTCGTCCGCTGAAACTATTCTGTTGAAGAGGCACCGGACGTCCGGTGTCTTCAGACTTCCGTTAATATTACCGGTCGTCTGGTGGGGGCCGGACGTCCACACGCTGGGAGGTGCTGTAGCTAGCGTCGGCTGGGCTTCAGGCATCGGTCGTCCGGTGGAGGCCGGACGTCTGCTCGCTGGCCGGTCGTCCGGTGGGGGCCGGACGTCCACTCGATGTAGCTTCTTTGGAAGCTCTTCTTCTTGCGTCTTCATTTCCACGCTTCCCTCGTGGATGGTGTACTTGTACACTTGCACTCGCACTCCTCCTCATCGTCTATAGCGTTCCGACAATAACTATGCATGCACACGAGTGGAGTGTCAAGTAGTATACCATCCTCGAAGGGGTCAAGTGAGCACGTGTAAAGGAGATGATTCACCTTTGCGTATGTGAAGTAGACGTCGCACGTGTCACTTGCCAAATGGACTCTTGACATGGTGATGTCCATAGGATGCTCCGCATCAGCTGGTGTTTGGCCTTCTCATGCGATAACCTCAGGAGATTCACTTGGCGCGGGTTGCCTAACCATCTTGCAGGCTTACCACAAGTGTTCAGAGATCAAATTCAGGCGCAACCCGCCTTGACGTAGGGCCTCGTGAGTCCCGCACTGGATCACAAGTACCCATACAAACCTCCTCTAGCCCAGCCGTGCAAGCCATGTGTCAGGGTAGGGCTGTACACACCCCGGGGGCTCCACTCAGAGGGCGCCCCCTCCCATGCACCTGTGGAAGCACCATGCTCTGTGCTGGCAGTCGACAGGGTCGAGGAGCGGCTATGCCCGTGCAAGTGTAGAAGCGCCATGCTCAGCGCTGGTGATAAACAACTAAGGGCGGCCCCAGGGACCCAATAACCTCAGGGAGACACCAGGCTTAGTGTTCAGCCTAACTGCAACACTTTCCCCTAGGGAGAGTCACGTGAGGGGGCTGGGCATGGGGGCTACGCTCAGGTCACACCTAGCGCACGCCACCCTGCCAGGTCCCTTGGACCTGGTCTTCGCGTGCCCTCCCAGGCAGGACCTCGGCGAGGAAAGGTATGAAGGTTTGTTCGTATGTCAAGGGGGACTTCTGAGCATCGCGACTCAGGAGCCTAAATCGTCACATAGCCCCTCACCCCTTGGTCTCGTCCTGGTGATCTGGACAATCCGATGGCAGCTAAGTAGTTATGCCTCCACGAGGCTCGATGCATGTTGCAGGAAATAAAATAGAGGGGAGCGCTACCATCGAGCTTCTTCTTCAGCATTGGGCGCTGCCATCGCCCGCAAGGAGTGCCCCATCGTCGACAACGTCGCCGTCGCCCGTGCCGTCAGCCGTGCCCGTCGGGTCGTCGGCACCATCAGCCGTGGTCGCGGGGTCGATGTCGAGGAAGTTGTGCAACATGGCCTCCACCTGGTCCTTCGCGGCTTCGGCAGCAGCGGTGCAGTTCTCTAGGTCCACACGCTCAAGCAATGCTCCAAAGTCGAAGCTGGGGTCGCAAAGATGGAGGTGGCTGAACATGCGCATCACAGCCGAGGTGGAGAGCGTGCGGGCTTTTCCTTCCATCATAGGGCCGACCCCAAGAACACATCCTCCGCAGTCACCAGCAGCTCCTTCAACCCCCTCCCGTAGAGATCCCGCAGCGCCTTGTGGGACCTCTGCTCAAGGGAATCGAAGGCGCATGCCTCTCGGCAAGGAGTTTTGCCTTGACCTCCAGCTGGGCCTTCTCTGCCTCCACCTCCTCCTTCAACTTCTCCAGGCAGTTGCGCTCCATGGCCTGCTCCTGTGCCGCTTGCTCCAGCTCGGTGCCACGGTCGGCGACTTCAGCTTCCCGGGCCTTCAGCCCCTCCTCCCATGCCTTGCACTGACGAGCCTCGGTGGCCTGCCTGTCACGGAGGGTCTTCAGCTCGGCCACCACCACTCGGCAGCGCTCCTCGGCAGCCTACACCGCCACGTCACGGGTGGCTGCGGCCAGGCCGGCAACCTGATTTCCCTCCTTTGAGGGTACCATGGCCTGGCACTAGGCCGCCCTGACGGACGTGTTGGCTCGGAGCCATCCTGAGATTAGCTCCAGGCGCCCAGACGCCAGCCACTGGTCAGCGCCCTGAAGGTCGCAACGAGGCTGGTTCAACACGAAAAGAGCCTCCTCCAGAGCATCAGGCATGGCAGAAGAGCCGCGGTTTGGCGGCGTGATGGACGAGGGAGGAAGCGCCGCCGGCGCCAGGATTGGTGAAGCGGCAGCAGCAAAAAAGAGCGGGGGCTCCGAGGCCTTCAGAACATCAGCTGGAGAGCTGGGAACGGCCGCCTCTGGAGTCAGCCTGACCGCAGAGATCGCTTCCTCCTTAGGATGGGCCTCCGAGCCTCGGGAGAACGACCCAGCCGCGGGAGTGTGCGGGCCGACCCCATCCTTCTTCATCGAAGGAGGCACGGCCATGGCAAGCTGCGGGGTCTCGGCGGTCCTGGCTGACTCCTTCTTCTTCTTTACCACCTGCGTTGGCCTAGCCGTACAAGAGGGAAGCATCACGACACTACGACAAGATTAAGAAACCAAGACAAGATGGCGTGCATACTGGTCCGTGGCGACGTAATCACTCGGCCTCTTTAGGAGCGCGAGGCCCACGAGCTGCGTGGGCATGGGAGCCGACGTGCTCTTAGGGGCAAATGGGCACACGACCGGCTCCGAAATGGCGACGGCTGGCAGCGAGGCAGGGGCACTGCCTCGGGGCAGCAGCGCTGCCATGCTCTTCTTTAGGACCCTCAGCTTCAGCTCATTCGGAGGGGTGCCCCTGGATCTCGTGGTGACCTCGACGGAGTACGGGGACTCCTGGACTGGGTGCTCGCCGTCGTCGTCATTATCAGAGAGGATGCGGAGGAGATCGGTCTGGCACAGGGGAGAGGTCTCCCCTGCCCCTTCCTAGGTTGCCTCCGAGTCCACCCCATCCACTTGGTCAGACTCGCCGGAGGACAGCGGCACCGGGGAGCCCGGGAGCCGGAAGGGCTCCAGAGGTACAAGCACATTCTCGTCGAAGACGGGCATGGCATCGATGATCTTCTCCCCATATGGGCGGCGATACAGTGGGAGATGGTAGTCCGGGGGGCAGCCCTGGTCCTTCCCGAGCAGGGCGCACACTATCTTGTCCAGCTCCTCCTTGGACAAGTCGTCTGGACGCAGTCGGAGGTCGTCTTCTGCGCCCATGAACTTCCATAGGGGGTGCGAGCGTGCCTCAAGCGTAGCCAGGGGCTGCGCCAGGAATTCCTTGACGATCATGGCCCCAATTAGCTTCTCTACCTTTGGATCATCAGTCTTCTGGTCTGCCGTCATCCACTCCAGCACCAGCTCAGCCCTGGGGTCGGTGAACTTCTCGTGAGCCCACCGTTCCAGGGGCATTGGCTGCAAGGTCGGTAACATCAGCCGAGGGTGACAGCGCTTCGCGTCCATGAAGATCCACTTGTTCCTGAAATTCTCCACCTTCTTCCTGGCCCGCGAGTTCACATTGCTTCCATTGGCCGCGATGAAGATGGCGCACCTTGAGCACTGGATGCCATTAATCCAAAGGTAGAAGAAGTGGTGGAGCAGCGCCACGGACAGCATCACCCCCAGAAACGCCCGAAGTAAAAAAGCAAAGATTGACAGGAGGAGGACGAAGTTGGGGTGAAGATGGAGGGCGTGGAGCTACATGTGCAAGACCAAATTGTTAAAAACCTAAATATTAGAATGGTTCCTGCAATTGCACAATAATGTGCTATTAGACAATGGACCATGCACGTGCTAACCTCGATTGTAAACCTCAGTGCTTCCCATTGTTTCCCTGCAACACATATAAGGTAGTTAGTCATCAGGTTAAGTAAGGGTTCGCATGTTATCAGTAAAATATGTTGATGAAAAATAAGCACATTGCAGATTCATTAGATTAATTCAAGCCACATGGAAAACCCATTTATCCAAACCAAGCATGATTAAGAACTAGGAAATGTAGCACTTGTATATGTTTCTCATGTATTAAGTGCAGCCAAATTCGATTTATTCCTCACGTGCACAACAATACAAATTGTACCCACGACAACTGGATATTGCATTGCAGAATTGAACCATGCAGTTAACTAAACACCACAACAAATGAAGCAACCATTAACTGAGAACCACATTGCATAATATAACATACTCCTAATAGTAGATCCGAAAGTTAACCAAACCAAGCATGCTTAACAACTTGGAAATATAGCAATTGTAATTGTTTCTCATGTATTTACTACAGCCAAATTCAATTTATCCCTCACATGGTATTCAATAACAGAATGCACCCACACCAATTGAACATCGCATTGCAGAATTGAACCAGACAGTTAACTAAACACCACAACAAATGAACCAAACATTAACTGAGCACCACATTGCACAATATAACATACTCCTAATAGAAGATCAGACAGTTAAGCAAACCAAGCATGCTTAACAACTTGTAAATATAGCAATTGTGTTTGTTTCTCATGTATTTAGTACAACCAAATTTGATTTACTTCTCACATGGTATACAATAACAGAATGCACCCACAACTATTGAACATCACATTGCAGAATTGAACAAAAAAGTTAACTGAGCACCACATTGCACAATTGATAACCAAACCAAGCATGCTTGACAACGTGGAAATATAGCAATTGTATTCATTTCTCATGTATTTTGTAAAGATAAATTTGATTTATTTCTCACATGGAAGACAATACAAAATTGCAGCCTGAAGAATTGAACATCACATTTGCAGAATTGAACCAAACAGTTAACTGAAGATGACAAGTAATTAACGAAATAGTTAATAAGTGAGCACCACACTGCACGACATATAGAACATATACACTAGAGCAACAGATTGCATGGTAAAATTAGATAGCACAATTCACTAGAATTTGTTAAGGAAAGGCAGGAGCAGCACACGCAATGGGTAAACCGAGCATGCTTAACCGGCGTAGCTAGCAAATGGCAAGGTGCTCCTCCAAGATCTGGGGGTCGGCACGAATGGCAGCGATCGCGACCTCATCTGTGCATGCGGCCGCGATTTGCTTCTACGCTGCCAAATGCTCCTTGAGCTCCTGTCCATACTGCGTGCACCATGGCTTACGGCGACGCTTATTTGGTGGAGGGGTCGGTGATTTGGGTGGAAGGTGTTGCGCCAGCGGTCGGGGCATGTGGGATGTGGAAGGAGGAGGAGGATGGGGTTGGGTGTGGTTTACCTTCCTGGATAGACGAGGCCGAGCAAAGTGAAGGAGGGTCGCCGGCGAGGAGGCGGCTCTGCAAGAAAGGAGTGAAGGTTTCAACTTGGAAATGAAGGAGGAAACATGGGAAATGTGGCTTTTGGGGCAGGGAGGTAGATATTTCCGCAGAAGCCAATTTTTTTTGAATCGGTTCAGCGAAACTTGCGCGCAAAGTGTCATCAGACATGGTCGCTTATTCAGAACTGTGTACGATATGTGAACATCACAAACGATTCAGATAGCTTAACTCGTGTGTGATGAGTTTGAATGTCAAAAATTTTGGTTCCAATTTCCCTAGTTATAGTGGCCATCCACGTCATTCATAATTTGGGTACACAGCACACCCACACTTCTTAATCGAGCAAGTTCAGCGATTAAACACAGCTAGTTGGCCTAAACATTACTCTAACAAATTAAAGATAGGCGCTCTTAATTAAACAAAACAAAGAGTACTACTACGGCTGGTGCTCATCGATCTCAGCCGCCTCCGCCATGTCCAGCTCGCGCCTCATGGTCTCCTGGGGAAGGGGCTCCATGGCATCCATCGCACCATACTCGGCAAGCATCTCGCCATCTGCATCCGCCATCTCTTTGGAAAAGGCCGCCATGAGCTGGGCGTGGGCGACCACGATCTGGGCTTGGACGGGCTCAGTCCTTGCAAGGTATGCAGTGGAGGAACAGATGGCTGCTCGAACGCTCTCGGTGATTGCCAACTCTTCGGCCGTGGGTTGCTGACCTTGTCGGAGAAGCTTCGTTCGATTTGTGTAGTGACCACCACGAGCTGGGCGTGGGCGGCCTCCATCAGGGCTAAGGACACCTCTACGGAACGGACAACTGTTGTGCCGCTCTCGCGAGTTGCTACCCATAAGGCAGATGTTGTTGCCACCACCTGAGAAGCAATTGTAGCCGTTTGGGCTGCCTTGGCTGCCCGGACGTAGATTGCAGCCGTGCTCATGCACCTTGTTAGCACGCGCATGGCGACTGTGGCCGCGCTCTCACCGGAGTGGGCCGCCGAAGTTTCCCTCATGACGCGGTTCCATGTCTCCATCTTTCACCAGTGACGATTGAATGAAATAATATTTGGGGACTATAGCCGACGCACCTTCTCGCGTAAGCCTTAGGCGTAATATACACCGACGGTGCTCCAGGATATTTTGTACTGCATGTCACGCGATTGGTGATAATAAACTGTATGGGATCTACTTGATTTTTCATCTTGATTTGAATTACATAATGGGGTCACAGCGGCAATGGACGGTGTTTGAATTGCTAGACCTTTTATCTGCAGTGAACATGCAACTATATGTGTGTCGTAAAAAATTGGAATGATTCAGGGTTCGTTTGGAAATTTTATACATTAAATTGGTTTTCTAGCCATTTCAGGTGCACAATTCAAATTAAAGCACATGCACATGCTCCGATGCACTAACATGGGTTGTAAAATCATATATGTGTCCATGGGTTTATTCTTATGTCCCATGCAAGAAATAGGTATGAATTTCGAACACCACAGCACCGTGGCTCTCTAGAAAATGTTGAGGTACTTGCTTTTGTAATTCTAGTAAATCCTAAACTCGTATGAAATTCATGAACCTTGGCATGCTATCATGGAATGGCATCAACATGTTGGGGTAAAAAATATTGTCCCATTTGGGGCAGGTTGTGGTATAAGCTTCTCACAAAATAGAGCTTCTCACAAGAAGCCTCGCAGTTCCGTTAGGGAAACATGTCACCTTTGTGGACAAAACAATATTTGTTGTCTTTTGTTCCTTTCAATTTTTTTCCTGGCGTCAACATAGAACAACAGGAGTGTCGTGTTAAATTTTGGATTTTTTCGGGGATCATTTGGACATTTTAATACGTTAATTGAGTTTTCTAGGCATTTATTTGCATAATTCAAAATTGAACTACATGCACATTCTCTAGTCCATAAAAACGGGTTGCAAAATCAAATGTTTGTCCTTGGTTGCAAGATTAGGTCACTTGCAAGAAATGAGAATGAATGTCAAACACCTAGACACTGTCGCTCGACCGCTAACATTGAGATACATGGTTTTAAAAATTCTAGTAAATCGAAAACTCGTCTATAATTTATGAAACTTGACATGATATCATGGAACGACAGTGACATGCCGTGGTAAAAATATTGTCCCATTTGGGGCAGGTGTGGGTATAAGCTTCTCGCAAACTAGAGCTTCTCTAACAACAAGCCTCATGGTTTCGGTAGGGTACGTGCCACCTTGGGGGCCGAAACGATATCTTTTGCCTCTTCTTACTTTCAAAATGTTTCTTGTGTCCATGTAGAACAAAACGAGTGTTGTGTCAATTTTTGGGATTTTTCCGGGTTCGCTTGGACATTCATATACATTAACTGAGTTTTCTATGCATTCATGTGCATAATTCAAATTTGAACTAAATGCACATGTCGTAATGCATATAAATTAGTTGAAAATTCAAATATGTGTCCTTGGTTGCATGCTTAGGTCCCATGCAAGAAATGGGAATGAATGAAAACACCCTGCTACCGTCACTCGGCTGCAATCACTTAGATACCTAGTTTTTAAATTCTACAAAATCCAAAGCTCGTCTGAAATTCATGAAACTTGGCATGCTATCATGGAGTAGCATCAACATGTTGTGGTAAATATTTTGTCCCATTTGGGGCATGTTTGGGGATATGCTTCTCACAAACCAGTGCTTCTAACAACAAGCCTGATGGTTTCGGTTGGGAACGTCCCACCTTTGGAAACGAAATGATATCCATTGCCTCTTATTGCTTTCAAATTTTTTCTCATGTCAACATAGAACAACAGGAGTACTGTGTCAATTTTCGGGATTTTTCGGGTTCTTTGGACATTTTTATGCATTAATTGAGTTCTCAATGCATTTATGAGTATAATTCAAATTTCTACATGCACATGCTCTAATGCATATAAATTGGTTGAAAATTCAAATATGTGTCCTTGGTTGCATGCTTAGGTCCCATGCAAGAAATGGGAATGAATGTCAAACACCCTGCCACCATCACTCGGCCGCAAACAATGAGATACCTGGTTTTTAAATTCTAGTAAATCCAAAACTCGTCTGAAATTTATGAAACTTGGCATGCTATCATGGAGCAGCATCAACATGCTGTGGTAAAATTTTTGTCACATTTGGGGTAGGTTTGGGTATATGCTTCTCAAAAACCAGAGCTTCTCACAACACGCATGATGGTTTTGGTAGGAAACGTCCCACCTTTGGGGACGAAACGATATCCATTGCCTCCTATTGCTTTCTAAAAATTTCTCGTGTCAACATAGAACAACAGGAGTGTTGTGTCAATTTTTGGGATTTTTCAGGGTTCGTTTGGGCATTTTTATGAATTAATTGAATTTTCAATGCATTTATGTGCATAATTCAAATTTGAACTGCATGCACATGCTCTAATGCATATTAATTGGTTGAAAATTCACATATGTGTCCTTCGTTGCATGCTTAGGTCCCATGCAAGAAATGGGAATGAATGTCAAACACCCTGCCACCGTTACTCGGCCGCAAACATTGAGATACCTAGTTTTTCAATTCTAGTAAATCAAAAACTCCTCTGAAATTCATGAAACTTGTATTGCTATCATGGACCGGCATCAACATGCCGTGGTAAATATTTTATCCCATTTGGGACAGGTTTGGGTATAAGTTTCTCACAAACCAGAGCTTCTCACAACAAGCCTGATGGTTTCTATAGTGAGCGTGCCTCCTTTGGGGACGAAACAATATCCACTGCCTCTTATTGCTTTCAAAAAATTTCTAGCATCAACATTGAACAACGGGAGTGTTGTGTCAAATTTTGGAATTTTTCGGGGTTCGTTTGGACATTTTTATACATTAACTGGGTTTTCTAGGCATTTATGTGCATAATTAAAAATTGAACTACATGCACATGCTCCAGTCCACAAAAACGGATTGCAAAATCAATTGTATGTCCTTGGTTGCAAGATTAAATCACATGCAAGAAATGAGAACGAATGTCAAACACCTTGACACTGTCGCTCGGCTGCTAACATTGAGATACATGGTTTTAAAATTCTAGAAAATCAAAAACGTGTCTGAAATTCATGAAACTTGACATGATATCATGGAACAACAATGAAATGCCATGGTAAAAATATTATCCCATTCGGGGCAGGTGTGCGTATAAGCTTCTCGCAAAACAAAGCTTCTCTCACAACAAGCCTCTTGGTTTCGGTAGGGTACGTGCCACCTTGGGGGACAAGACGATATATGTTGCCTCTTTCTTACTTTCAAAATGTTTCTCGTGTCAACGTAGAACAACACGAGTGCTGTGTCAATTTTTGGGTATATTAACTGAGTTTTCTATGCATTCATGTGCATAATTCAAATTTGAACTAAATGCACATGCTCTATGCATATAAATTAGTTGAAAATTCAAATATGTGTCCTTGGTTGCATGCTTAGGTCCCATGCAAGAAAAGGGAATGAATGTCAAACACCCTGCTACAGTCACTTGGCAGCAAACATTGAGATACGTGGTTTTTAAATTCTAGTAAATCCAAAGCTCGTTTGGAATTCGTGAAACTTGGCAAGCTATCATGGAGCAGCATCAACATGCCATGGTAAATTTTTTGTCCCATTTGGGTCAGGTTTGGGGATATGCTTCTCACAAACCAGAGCTTCTCAAAATAATCCTGATGGTTTTGGTAGGGAACGTCCCACCTTTCGGGACAAAACGATATCCATTGCCTCTTATTGCTTTCAAAAATTTCTCATGTCAACATAGAACAACAGGAGTGTTGTATCAATTTTTGGGATTTTTCGGGGTTCGTTTGGACACTTTTATGCATTAATTGAGTTCTCAATGCATTTATGTGCATAATTCAAATTTAAACTACATGCACATGCTCTAATGCATAAAAAATGATTGAAAATTCAAATATGTGTCATTGGTTGCATGCTTAGGTCCCATGCAAGAAATGCGAATGAATGTCAAACACCCTGCCACCGTCACTCAGCCGCAAATAATGAGAAACATGGTTTTTAAATTCTAGTACATCCAAAACTCATCCGAAATTCATGAAACTTGGCATGCTATCATGGAGCGGCATTAACATGGCAACAAATTTGTCCCATTTGGGGCAGGTTTGGGTATATGCTTCTCACAACAAGCATCACGGTTTCGGTAGGGAACGTCCCACCTTTGGGGACTAAACAATATCCATTGCCTCTTATTGGTTTCGACCTTTTTCTCATGTCAACATAGAACAACAGGAGTGTTGTGTCAATTTTTGGGATTTTTTGGGGTTCGTTTGGACATTTTTATGCATCAATTGAGTTTTCAATGCATTTATGTGCATAATTCAAATTTGAACTACATGCACATGCTCTAATGCGTATAAATTGGTTGAAAATTCAAATATGTGTCCTTGGTTGCATGCTTAGGTCCCATGCAAGAAATGGGAATGAATGTCAAACACCCTGTCACCGTCACTCGGCCGCAAACATTGAGATACCTGGTTTTTAAATTTTACTAAATCCAAAGCTCGTCTGAAATTCATGAAACTTGGCATGCTATCATGGAGCAGCATCAACATGCCGTGATAAATTTTTTGTCCCATTTGGGACAGGTTTGGGGATATGCTTCTCACAAACCAGTGCTTCTCACAACAAGCCTGATGGTTTCAGTTGGGAATGTCCCACCTTTGGGAATGAAACGATATCCATTTCCTCTTATTGCTTTCAAATTTTTTTCCTCATGTCAACGTAGAACAACATGAGTATTGTGTCAATTTTTGGAATTTTTCGGGGTTCGTTTGGACATTCTTATGCATTAATTGAGTTTTCAATGCATTTATGTGTATCATTCAAATTTGAACTACGTGCACATGCTCTAATGCATATAAATTGGTTGAAAATTCAAATATGTGTCCTTGGTTGCATGCTTAGGTCCCATGCAAGAAATGGGAATGAATGTCAAACACCCTGCCACCATCACTCGGCCGCCAACAATGAGATACCTGGTTTTTAAATTCTAGTAAATCTAAAACTCGTCTGAAATTCATGAAACTTGGCATGCTATCATGGAGCAGCATCAACATGTCGTGGTAAAAAATTTGTCACATTTGGGGCAGGTTTGGGTATATGCTTCTAAAAAACCAAAGCTTCTCACAACACGCATGATGGTTACGGTAGGGAACGTCCCACCTTTGGGGATGAAATGATATCCATTGCCTCCTATTACTTTCAAAAAATTTCTCGTGTCAACATAGAACAACAGGAGTGTTGTGTCAATTTTTGGGATTTTTCAGGGTTCGTTTGGGCATATTTATGCATTAATTGAGTTTTCAATGCATTTATGTGCATAATTCCAATTTGAACTACATGCACATGCTCTAATCCATATTAATTGGTTGAAAATTCAAATATTTGTCCTTGGTTGCATGCTTGGGTCCCATGCAAGAAATGGGAATGAATGTCAAACACCCTGCCACCGTTACTCGGCAGCAAACATTGAGATACCTAGTTTTTAAATTCTAGTAAATCAAAAACTCGTCTAAAATTCATGAAACTTGGTTTGCTATCATGGACCGGCATCAACATGCCGTGGTAATTTTTTATCCCATTTGGGGCAGGTTTGGGTATAAGTTTCTCACAAACCAGAGCTTCTCACAACAAGCCTGATGGTTTCTGTAGGGAACGTGCCACCTTTGGGGATGAAACGATATCCACTACCTCTTATTGCTTTCAATAAACGTCTACTGTCAATATTGAACAACGGGAGTGTTGTCTCAAATTTTGGAATTTTTCGGGGTTCGTTTGGACATTTTATACATTAACTGGGTTTTCTAGGCATTTATGTGCATAATTAAAAATCGAACTACATACACATGCTCCAGTCCACAAAAACGGGTTGCAAAATCAATTGTATGTCCTTGGTTGCAAGATTAGATCACATGCAAGAAATGAGAACGAATGTCAAACACCTTGACACTGTCGCTCGGCTGCTAACATTGAGATACATGGTTTTAAAATTCTAGTAAATCAAAAACGTGTCTGAAATTCATGAAACTTGACATGATATCATGGAACGACAATGAAATGCCATGGTAAAAATATTGTCCCATTCGGGGCAGGTGTGCGTATAAGCTTCTCGCAAAACAAAGCTTCTCTCACAACAAGCCTGTTGGTTTCGGTAGGGTACGTGCCACCTTGGGGGACAAAACGATATATGTTGCCTCTTTCTTACTTTCAAAATGTTTCTCGTGTCAACGTAGAACAACACGAGTGTTGTGTCAATTTTGGGATTTTTCAGGGTTCGCTTCGACATTTTTATACATTAACTGAGTTTTCTATGCATTCATGTGCATAATTCAAATTTGAACTAAATGCACATGCTCTATGCATATAAATTAGTTGAAAATTCAAATATGTGTCCTTGGTTGCATGCTTAGGTCCCATGCAAGAAAAGGGAATGAATGTCAAACACCCTGCTACAGTCACTCGGCAGCAAACATTGAGATACGTGGTTTTTGAATTCTAGTGAATCCAAAGCTCGTCTGGAATTTGTGAAACTTGGCAAGCTATCATGGAGCAGCATCAACATGTCGTGGTAAATTTTTTGTCCCATTTGGGTCAGGTTTGGGGATATGCTTCTCACAAACCAGAGCTTCTCAAAATAATCCTGATGGTTTCGGTAGGGAACGTCCCACCTTTGGGGACAAAACGATATCCATTGCCTCTTATTGGTTTCAAAAATTTGTCATGTCAACATAGAACAACAGGAGTGTTGTATCAATTTTAGGGATTTTTCGGGGTTCGTTTGGACACTTTTATGCATTAATTGAGTTCTCAATGCATTTATGTGCATAATTCAAATTTGAACTACATGCACATGCTCTAATGCATATAAATTGATTGAAAATTCAAATCTGTGTCCTTGGTTGCATGCTTAGGTCCCATGCAAGAAATGGGAATGAATGTCAAACACTCTGCCACCGTCACTCAGCCGCAAATTATGAGAAACATGGTTTTTAAATTCTAGTGCATCCAAAACTCGTCTGAAATTCATGAAACATGGCATGCTATCATGGAGCGGCATCAACATGGCAAATTTTTTGTCCCATTTGGGGCAGGTTTGGGTATATGCTTCTCACAACAAGCATCATGGTTTCAGTAGGGAACGTCCCACCTTGGGGGACAAAACAATATCCATTGCCTCTTATTGCTTTCAAATTTTTTCTCGTGTCAACATAGAACAACAGGAGTGTTGTGTCAATTTTTGGGATTTTTCAGGGTTCGTTTGGACATTTTTATGCATTAATTGAGTTTTCAATGCATTTATGTGCATAATTCAAATTTGAACTACATGCACATGCTCCAATGCATATAAATTGGTTGAAAATTCAAATATGTGTCCTTGGTTGCATGCTTAGGCCCCATGCAAGAAATGGGAATGAGTGTCAAACACCCTGTCACCGTCACTCGGCCGCAAACATTGAGATACCTGGTTTTTAAATTCTAGTAAATCCAAAACTCGTCTGAAATTCATGAAACTTGGTTCGCTATCATGGAGCAGCATCAACACACCATGGTAAATTTTTTGTCCCATTTGGGGCAGGTTTGGGCATAAGTTTCACACAAACCAGAGCTTCTCACAACAAGCCTGATGGTTTCGGTAGGGAACGTGCCACCATTGGGGACGGAACGATATCCGCTGCCTCTTATTGCTTTGAAAAAATTTCTAGTGTCAACATAGAACAACACGGAGTGTTGTGTCAAATTCTGCATTTTTTTAGGGTTCATTTGGACATTTTTATACATTAACTGGGGTTTGTAGGCATTTTATGTGCATAATTCAAATTTGAACTACATGCACATGCTCGAGTGCATATAAATTGGTTGAGAAATCAAATCTTTGTCCTTGGGTGCATGCTTAGGTCCCATGCAAGAAATGGGAATGAATTTCAAACACCAGGGCACCCTTGATTGCCGGCAAAATGTTGAGATACTTTGTTTTCAAATTCTAGAAAATCCAAAACTCGTTTGAAATTCATGAAACTTGACAAGCTATCATGGAATGGCACCCGACATGTTGTGGTATTTTTTGTGTCCATTTTGAGAGAAGGCGCACTCGAATAACAGCCAACAAAGGCATTTTGAAACAAATAGCTGCCACTCTAACATCGCAGATGTTTGTATAATTCAAATCGTCTGCGTTATGTTAACCATTCATGTGACGCCACATGTCTTCGTTTTAATGGATATAGGAGGTTCCGTGCGGATAGCTGCTTGACTGAACGGGAGGCGTGCGAGCGCAGTCCGGTGCGCAGGCTGACCGAGAGGCGTGCAAGCTGTCCTCCAATGCGCGGGCTCATTAGGAAGCGTGCGAGCTGCACGCTACGCAGGCTCACTAGGAAGCGAGCCCTTTGACTTCCATGGCCACCCGACTTCCTCTCCATTAATGGCGCCCGAGCCGCTGCTTAATGCGGGCGGCCTTACTGTTCGCCTCCTATTCCCCTCCCTCCCGCAGACCTCCACCAACTCTGTGGCGCAGAAGGATCACCTGCCACTAGTCTTCAAGTTTGGTGAGGTCGACTCCGAGCCGGAGGAGATAGAAAATAAGATGGAATGGGGCCTCATGGACATGGCCCAGAACGAGCTGGTCGCAGCGGTTGCTGCCAACGCTCCTGTCCTAGCTCCCATCCTCGCGCCCACGCCAGCGACCATCCCCATAGCATTGACGGGCTGGTCGCCGTGCACTATCGCAGAGCTCAAAGCCGGGGCGTCAAAGAGGTCTCCGCGGACCCGCAAGTGCTTGTGTACATGCCAATGCCAGCGCCTGTGCCTGTGTGCGCCCTTCCACCCACCGCAGCGCCGGTACCCATGCGTTTGGCCGCACGAGTCACGCTCGTGCCCATGCGCTCGCCCCCCTCAATGGTTGATAGAGGCAAAGGTGTCCCGTCTTTCGATGAGATGGTGGATTTCGCTTTGGTGGAAGTCGACTTTGACGATCCGACTACGAACGTGCGAGGACGTCGCGCCTTAGCAATCGCTAAACCAACTCCGAGAGGTTATTGACCACGCCGGAGCACGATCAACCTGACCACGAGGGTCTGTTTCCTGCAAGCAAACGAAGAACAAGCAAGAAACTAAGATTGCAATCTGGATATTGCAAATATAAGATGAAAGCTTTATTGATCAAGGTGGGGTTCTGTGACGCCTTTGTCTGGTCGTTGAACACAAACGAAGTACGCGAAGTTGCAGCTATGGCGAACTTTTAATCTAAACAAAACCCAAAGTCTAAACGATGCCCTAAGGGCTGTATATATGGAGGAAGAGGGGGGAATTTCGTGGCCCTTGGTGGAGGAGTCCGAAATCAACCCTATCTCTTGTTTCCCCACACATACGGACTCTAAAAATAGCCTATACTTATGTATTTCGAAATTACATGGGCCTGGCCCAATAATAAGGTGACGCAGCACCTAAAATAGCCTCGGGACGAAATTTATGAAGTGGCATCTTGTATATTTCGTCCAAGGCTTTATGCACCCATTATGGTGGCTTCAAAGTCCTGAAATCATCACTTGTAACTCCGTTCTTGTTCCCCTTGCGCATGCCATCATCTCCATGCTTGTTCTTGCTCCAATGTTCATCCTTCTCCAAGCTAGGCCCTTCATTTGTAAGCAAAACAAATGTATCCAATTTAGGCAGCATCATATTCTCATGAACATTAGAATCATTACCAAGAAACGAAAGTACCTGGTAATTTAGTTGGCGTGCACGAGCTCTAGTAATTGGTCCAGTATGTATAGCAGCAGGGGCTGTGGGTGTAACAATTGTATTGATGTCCTCATCATCCTCCCCTTCTTGAAATGAAGTCGTCCTCGACGGAAGTTCATTGATAGAGGCGGAGGTGTCCCGTCTTTCGATGAGATGGTGGATTTCGCTTTGGTGGAAGTCGACTTTGACGATCCGACTACGAACGTGCGAGGACGTCGCGCCTTAGCAATCGCTAAACCAACTCCGAGAGGTTATTGACCACGCCGGAGCACGATCAACCTGACCACGAGGGTCTGTTTCCTGCGAGCAAACGAAGAACAAGCAAGAAACTAAGATTGCAATCTGGATATTGCGAATATAAGATGAAAGCTTTATTGATCAAGGTGGGGTTCTGTGACGCCTTTGTCTGGTCGTTGAACACAAACGAAGTACGCGAAGTTGCAGCTATGGCGAACTTTTAATCTAAACAAAACCCAAAGTCTAAACGATGCCCTAAGGGCTGTATATATGGAGGAAGAGGGTGGAATTTCGTGGCCCTTGGTGGAGGGGTCCGAAATCAACCCTATCTCTTATTTCCCCACACATACGGACTCTAAAAATAGCCTATACTTATGTATTTCGAAATTACATGGGCCTGGCCCAATAATAAGGTGACGCAGCACCTAAAATAGCCTCGGGACGAAATTTATGAAGTGGCATCTTGTATATTTCGTCCAAGGCTTCATGCACCCATTATGGTGGCTTCAAAGTCCTGAAATCATCACTTGTCACTCCGTTCTTGTTTCCCTTGCGCATGCCATCATCTCCATGCTTGTTCTTGCTCCAATGTTCATCCTTCTCCAAGCTAGGCCCTTCATTTGTAAGCAAAACAAATGTATCCAATTTAGGCAGCATCATATTCTCATGAACATTAGAATCATTACCAAGAAATGAAAGTACCTGGTAATTTAATTGGCGTGCACGAGCTCTAGTAATTGGTCCAGTATGTATAGCAGCAGGGGCTGTGGGTGTAACAATTGTATTGATGTCCTCATCATGCTATCCCTCCCTTTCTTTGGTTGAGGTAAACCTAAAACAAAGTCCATAGATATATCCTCCCAAGGAACACTAGGTACAGGCAAAGGCATATATAAACCATGAGGATTGAGTCGTGACTTAGCTTTTTGACATGTAGTGCAGCGAGCAATAAAACGCTCAACATCCCGTCTCATCTTTGGCCAAAAGAAATGTGTAGCAAGTACGTCCTCCGTCTTCTTCACGCCAAAGTGTCCCATTAATTCTCCTCCATGCGCCTCCTGCAACAACAAAAGACGAACGGAGCTAGCTGGAATGCATAGCTTGTTAGCCCGAAACACAAATCCATCGTTAACGACAAACTTGTTCCACATTCTTCCTTCTTTGCAATTCTGCATTACATCTTTAAAATCAGCATCATGCACATATTGATCTTTGATGGTCTCCAAACCAAATATTTTGAAGTCAAGTTGTGAAAGCATAGTATAGCGACGAGACAATGCATCAGCAATAACATTTTCTTTTCCCTTCTTGTGTTTAATGACATAAGGGAAAGTCTCAATGAATTCAACCCATTTAGCATGTCTACGATTCAGTTTAGCTTGACTTTTAATATGTTTCAAAGATTCATGATCAGAATGTATAACAAATTCTTTGGGCCATAAATAATGTTGCCATGTTTCTAAAGTCCGAACAAGAGCATATAATTCTTTATCATAAGTAGAATAATTCAGACTAGGCCCACTCAATTTTTCAGAAAAGTATGCAACAGGTTTGCCATCTTGTAATAACACACCTCCTAATCCAATTCCTCTAGCATCACATTCAAGCTCAAAAGTCTTATTAAAATCAGGAAGTTGGAGTAAAGGAGCATGTGTCAACTTATCTTTCAATACCGTGAAGGCTTCTTCCTGTGCGGTACCCCAAACAAAAGGCACATCCTTCTTTGTAAGCTCGTTGAGAGGTGCAGCAATGGTGCTGAAATCTCTCACAAAACGCCTATAGAATCCAGCGAGGCCAAGAAAACTCCTCACTTGTGTGACCGTTTTGGGCTGCGGCCAACTCTCAATAGCTTCAATCTTGGCTTTGTCAACTTCAATTCCCTGTGGAGTAACAACATAGCCAAGAAAAGATACTCGGTCGGTGCAAAAGGTGCACTTCCCAAGGTTTCCAAACAAACGTGCATCACGTAGAGCAATAAAAATAGCACGTAAATGTTCCAAATGTTCTTCCAAAGATCTGCTATAAATCAGTATATCATCAAAATAGACTACCACAAATCGTCCAATGAAAGCACGTAAAACTTCGTTCATTAGTCTCATGAAAGTACTAGGCGCATTAGTTAACCCAAAAGGCATGACTAACCACTCATATAATCCAAACTTAGTTTTAAATGCTGTTTTCCATTCATCTCCCAATTTCATACGAATTTGATGGTATCCACTACGCAAATCAACTTTGGAGAATATTGTAGAGCCACTCAATTCATCAAGCATATCATCTAGCCTAGGAATAGGATGACGATAACGAATAGTAATATTATTAATGCCTCTACAATCAACACACATACGTGATGTACCATCCTTTTTCGGCACTAGAATAATAGGAACAGCACAAGGACTAAGGGATTCGCGTATATATCCTTTGTCGAGAAGCTCTTGTACTTGACGCATAATCTCCTTCGTCTCCTCTGGATTGGTACGGTATGGTGCACGGTTTGGCAGTGAAGCACCGGGAATTAAGTCAATCTGATGCTCAATCCCTCGAATAGGCGGTAATCCTGGTGGCACGTCTTGTGGAAAAACGTCAGCGAACTCCTGCAAAATGTTAGTGACAGCAGGAGGCAAAGAGGAAGGCACGTCCTCGAATGAAAATAATGCCTCTTTGCACACAAAAGCATAGCAAACAGATTTGCTGAAATCTAGCTCATCAATATCAGATTTGGTGGAAAATAAACATGCACTTTTCAATTTAATTTCAGAAGCAACACTAGATGGTTTATTGTTAGGCTTCATTTGTTGCTCAAATTCTTTTGCCACAATCTGATTTTCACTCTTATTCTTCTCCTGTTGTGCTTTATTAGCTCTATTAATATCATCTTTCAAAATGGCATCAGGAGTCATAGGAAGCAAAGTAATATTTTTATCCTTATGAACAAGAGTATAGTGATTGTTTCTACCATGGTGTACAGAATTTTTATCAAATTGCCATGGTCTACCAAGTAATAAGGAACATGCTTGCATAGGTACCACATCACAATCAACATAATCAGCATATGTAGAGATACTAAAATGCACACGAACAGTACGTGTTACCTTAACCTTGCCGCTGTTGTTGAACCATTGGATGTAGTAAGGATGTGGATGTGGTCTTGTGGTGAGAGAAAGCTTCTCCACCATCTCCATGCTAGCCAAGTTGTTGCAGCTCCCTCCGTCTATTATGACGCGCACAGAACGTTCCTTCACAACTCCCTTGGTATGGAACAAATTGTGCCTCTGATTTTGCTCAGCTTGTGTGACCTGCACACTCAAAACACGTTGAGCAACTAAACATTCATACCTGTCAGCGTCTTCAGGAGCCATGTATTGTGTCTCATGATCAGAATCATCTCCACCATGTTCTTCACGTGTAATAAGAGCCAAATTCTCCTCATCATAGTCACTAGCGGACTCATATCCACCATCCGCGGTAGCAATCATCACACGCGGAGATTTGCATTCTCTCGCATAATGACCTCCTCCCTTACAACGACGACAAATAATATCACTTGTGTGCCCTGTTGATGCCATGGAAGAAGAAGAACGCTGTGCAGGCCCCGCAGGTGCGCTCTTGGCAGATAATGGTGGTTGTGCCTGTTTTCTTGTATCACGGCTGGAGGTGGCACCGGATGGAGGTGCTGGTGCAGTTGAAGTAGAAGATGCACGTGGTGTCCATGATGAAGGTCGGCCTGCAGAAAAGTTAGTTCGCCCCAATGCTTGTCGATCCTGCACTTCACGTTCAGCTTTACAAGCAAGATGGAATAAACGAGTGATATTAGTATACTCCTTATAGTCTATAATGGTCTGAATCTCTCTATTTAATCCACCCAGAAAACGTGCAAGCATAGCTTCATTCTCCTCAACAATACCACATCTAATCATGCCAGTTTGTAATTCCTGATAATATTCTTCTACAGAATTTTTCCCTTGTCTTAAACGCTGCAATTTTTGAAGCAATTCACGTTGATAATATGGTGGAACCCAACGCGTACGCATAGCAGTTTTCAAAGCAGCCCAAGTAGTTGGAATAGGATATAATCTACAATGTTCAGACCACCATACACATGCAAAACTAGTGAAAGCACAAACGGCAGCAGCAACTCGTCTCTCCTCAGGATATTGTAAACATGTAAATCGTTGTTCAGTTTCTAACTCCCAAGTAAGATATATATCAGGAACATATCTACCCTCAAATGGTGGAATATTCAATTTCAGTTTAGGAATATGGACATCATCTCGTACCTGAGGTGGTGGTGCAGGCCTACCATTACGAATATATACCTGAGGTCGACCTGCTGGTGGTGGTACAGGTGGCTGCACGTGATAGAGGCGAGGGTGTCCCGATCTTTCGATGAGATGATAACTATCGATTTGGTGGAGACGGCTTTGACGATCCGACTACAAACGTGCACGACGTTGCGCCTTAGCAATCGCTAAACCAATCTCCTGAGGTTACTGACGATGCCGGAAGCACGGTCAGCCTGACCACGAAGGTCTATTCCTGCAAGCAATCGAAGAACGAGCAAGAATATGATAAAGCAATCTGAATATTGCAAATATATATGAGGTATTGATAATGGTGGGGATCCGTAAGCGGTCTTGGTCTGGTCGTTGGACACAAACGAAGTACACGAAGTTGCGTTGGCTAACTTTTAACTAAACAAATCCCAAGGAAAAGCTACTAGATGGATCTACTTATATAGGAGCAAGGGGTGGAGGCCAAGGAGGTGGGAGGACGTCCCAAGGCAGCCTAAAACTAAATCTAGGTCGTACAAGGCCAATGGGCCCAAGTGGAGGTGATGTAACACCTTTGGACTTGTAGTTTGACTCAGATTCTGCTGCAGCATCAGATTGTTTCGTCCACAACTCAACGCTCCGGACGAATTTGAAGGTGATTCCAATTGGGTTGGAAAGTGCACGAAATCTAGTTTCCAACAAAAAAAGAATCACCCAATTCGGAGTCCGTATGAAAAACTTGTGTGCGTTTTGAGTCAGGTATGTCTGTGCAGTCCGAATCTGAATCCAGAACGTGAGAGACTTGGACTCTATCTTCTCTTGGGCCAAAAGTGACGTGAGAGAACTTTTTGGACAGCAAATAAACATCTCTTTCTTCCTTATCTTCATATGTGGATTGTACAAATGTCCCATACACCTGCAATTAGACAAAACATAAAAGTGTGTGAAGTATTTTTGTTCTGGATAACATAAATAGATTATTGAATAGTTTGCACTAGAAATCACCTGACAAATATGCATATATGCAATATTTTTGGTCATATCCAAGGTAGTCATGTCCTTATCAAGGTCGGCCTGCAGAAAAGTTAGTTCGCCCCAATGCTTGTCGATCCTGCACTTCACGTTCAGCTTTACAAGCAAGATGGAATAAACGAGTGATATTAGTATACTCCTTATAGTCTAGAATGGTCTGAATCTCTCTATTTAATCCACCCAGAAAACGTGCAAGCATAGCTTCATTCTCCTCAACAATACCACATCTAATCATGCCAGTTTGTAATTCCTGATAATATTCTTCTACAGAATTTTTCCCTTGTCTTAAACGCTGCAATTTTTGAAGCAATTCACGTTGATAATATGGTGGAACCCAACGCGTACGCATAGCAGTTTTCAAAGCAGCCCAAGTAGTTGGAATAGGATATAATCTACAATGTTCAGACCACCATACACATGCAAAACTAGTGAAAGCACAAACGGCAGCAGCAACTCGTCTCTCCTGAGGATATTGTAAACATGTAAATCGTTGTTCAGTTTCTAACTCCCAAGTAAGATATATATCAGGAACATATCTACCCTCAAATGGTGGAATATTCAATTTCAGTTTAGGAATATGGACATCATCTCGTACCTGAGGTGGTGGTGCAGGCCTACCATTACGAATATATACCTGAGGTCGACCTGCTGGTGGTGGTACAGGTGGCTGCACGTAGTGTTGATTTTGATCAACCTCATCCTCATAGTCTCCCACATAAGCATCCTCCTCCGCATCAGCAGCAGGAGCCACAGAAGTATCAACAGCAGCACCAACAGTTTGGCCAAACGCAAGAGGAACACGGCTTGCTCGGCGGAGGTCTGCTTCGCGACGTGGAGGTAGTCGTTGTTGTTGTTGTTGTTGGAGAGGTGCGTTAGCTGCAGCGGGTGGTGGTGGTGGAAGACACGCGAGCAATTCATTAAACTTGTTATCGAGCTTTGTTTCGAACGTCTTCTCAAAGCCAGTGATCTTCTCCATGGCCTCTTCAAAATTGTTCAGCACATCTTGCACCTGTTCAGTCATCATTTGTTGAAACTTATCATGAAGCTCCTTGTTCGATAAATTCTCCCAGTCAATCTCGTCGGCTTGTGATCCTGGCATGGTTAGCAGTAATAGAAACACACAAGAATATGATCCTACAGACTACGAACAAGTGGTGGTGGTGGGTGTCACAAATCCGTCAAGCAAGTCTCAAATTCTTACCAGTTCTTACCCAGCAGCAGGCGGTGATCGGCAACCGTTGTAGTCAAAAACTCTCAAAGCTTGGATAGAGCGATTACCAGGGAGAGTCAAACGCACGACGTAGATGTATGTGGAGCTGGGAAGGCTTATAATATGGTAGCAAAAAGGGTCAGCAATAATCAATTCAGAGATGCAAAGTTAAATAAACGCTCAACGACGGTACTGTGCTGGTCCTAGGCTAGACTGTGCTAGAGACGCGAGCCTAGAACACTAACAAAATCACGGCGCGGCACGTAAACAAGGGAAAAGCACACTCTGGAATTTTTTTTTTCGCTCGTTTTTTTTTTTTGCGCTCT
>NC_041380.1:240325576-240338934 GCF_002162155.2 Triticum dicoccoides | reverse complement strand
AAATCACTATAATGGCGAGTGTCTCAAAACTCTTCTTAGCTCAAACTGACAGGATGGGCACGAAATTTTTTTGACCAAATTTTTTTTTTGACTGCCCGGACCCAAAAACTGGAAACGGGTCAAAAAAAAACTTCCTATAATGGCACCTGTCTCAAAACACTCAGAAACACCTAAAAATAGGATAGCCAGAAATTTTTTCGAAAAATGCGTTTTCGAAAAATTTTGGGCCTAAACGGAGCGTGGCTACCCGACTCTTTTTTTTTCCGAAACCTACTCCGGCAAGGAAACACGAATCGGAATCTAGAGGGATCCCGAAAACAAATCTAATAAGCAAAGAACTCGGATTGGTGGTGGATATATGGTGGTGGTATATGGCAGCGGTGGTGGTAGCGGTGGTAGTATATGGATATGGATCGGTGGTGGTATATGGACACGGATTGGTGGTGGTATATGGATACGGATTCGGTGCGGTGGTGGTAGATGGCAGGGGCGATGATGATGGTGCGGCGGCGGCATGACAACTTATGACCAGAACTCGAAACTCTAAAAGACTAGACTCTAAGACCAGCAACTAGACACGACGATGCAACCGCAAATTCAGCAAAGCAAAACCCTAAAAAGATTATGCAAGGCTCAGATTGGTTCGGATATGATGAACTAACCCTAATTTTTTTTTGTGGCTTTTTCGTGGACTATAGGTATGAAGAACAGACTCGATCTAAACTACGAAAAAAACTGTAAAATCTCACCGAGCAACCTGGAAATCTGATACCACTTGATAGAGGCAAAGGTGTCCCGTCTTTCGATGAGATGGTGGATTTCGCTTTGGTGGAAGTCGACTTTGACGATCCGACTACGAACGTGCGAGGACGTCGCGCCTTAGCAATCGCTAAACCAACTCCGAGAGGTTATTGACCACGCCGGAGCACGATCAACCTGACCACGAGGGTCTGTTTCCTGCAAGCAAACGAAGAACAAGCAAGAAACTAAGATTGCAATCTGGATATTGCGAATATAAGATGAAAGCTTTATTGATCAAGGTGGGGTTCTGTGACGCCTTTGTCTGGTCGTTGAACACAAACGAAGTACGCGAAGTTGCAGCTATGGCGAACTTTTAATCTAAACAAAACCCAAAGTCTAAACGATGCCCTAAGGGCTGTATATATGGAGGAAGAGGGGGGGGGGGATTTCGTGGCCCTTGGTGGAGGGGTCTGAAATCAACCCTATCTCTTGTTTCCCCACACATACGGACTCTAAAAATAGCCTATACTTATGTATTTCGAAATTACATGGGCCTGGCCCAATAATAAGGTGACGCAGCACCTAAAATAGCCTCGGGACGAAATTTATGAAGTGGCATCTTGTATATTTCGTCCAAGGCTTCATGCACCCATTATGGTGGCTTCAAAGTCCTGAAATCATCACTTGTAACTCCGTTCTTGTTCCCCTTGCGCATGCCATCATCTCCATGCTTGTTCTTGCTCCAATGTTCATCCTTCTCCAAGCTAGGCCCTTCATTTGTAAGCAAAACAAATGTATCCAATTTAGGCAGCATCATATTCTCATGAACATTAGAATCATTACCAAGAAACGAAAGTACCTGGTAATTTAGTTGGCGTGCACGAGCTCTAGTAATTGGTCCAGTATGTATAGCAGCAGGGGCTGTGGGTGTAACAATTGTATTGATGTCCTCATCAATGGTGATGCCTCCGCCGACCGCGACCTCTCAGAGACGCCAGCTGCCGTCCTCCCGCGCACCGCCCGTTGATCGCGCAACGACATGATGTTTGATTTACAAGTGAAGAACATTTTGTGCTGCATTGAAGACTTCAACAACGGCGTCCTAGAGGATGACAACGACAATGATGGCGCGGCACGCCGCCTCCCCCGCCGCCGGAAATAGTTTTTTTCTTGGGTTTAATATTGTATCTCGATCATAGGAATATAAATTCGTAGTATGACTGAATGAAAGATATGGTTTGAGCAAACTTGCATTTTTCTCTCTACATGTACAAACTTATCAAATAATTTTCTTTGAAAAAAATATCAATGGTTTTTAAATATAAAACACTCATCGCAAACATTTTAGTTATAACACCCATATGCAAACCGACAGCTTCCCCAGGAAGCCAAGGGAAAATGTGCCGAGCAGGATTTGTGCAGCTCTTGATCGCAAACGTTTTAGATAGAACACCCGTATACAAAGTGAGAGAGAGGATTTGTGCATCTCTTCAATGCAAACAGTTCTTTTGGATGACATGTGTGCAACCACTTACTAACAATTTTGGTAAGATTTGCATCTGTCATATTGGGTTTGTTGCCATTTGTCAAACTGGAAAGATTGGCATTTGTTGATCTAGTAACATTGCCATTTGTCAACCTTGTAACACTACGATTTGTCAAAATATGAAGCTAAAAACCACTAGCACTATCTAATTTTGGCAACTAATATTCAGTAATTAAGCATAGATTTCGTTCATAGATTAAGCAGTCGTTCTTTACACAAACAGTTCAACTCGATAGCTGAACCGACCAAACTTTTCACCAATTGGTGCCAACCACGTACTAAAATACATGTTCTACTTTATATACTAGCTAATTTTAAGTACGTAGTTCCACCACACCTATAGTTAGATGAACTGAAAAAATAGCCCCTAAATACTACTACGGAGGGGCTTTGTACTACTTCCGGCAGCCTCTCCTCCGCCGAGCGTGCTCAATAAGAGGCGACGCTGCTGCACCTTCAGTGACGCTCACCTTGAACACCCTCTATCGCTCCAGACGACCCCTCTCAAAGCGGTGGTTCTCCTCGTAGAACTCCTGATTCCTCACCTCTTTACATGCTTGATGAGGCGCTCCTCCTCCTCTCGCAGGAACTCGGTGTAGCGCGCAAGGTCGCTAACGCACGTGCGGGCATCCACCACCACCGCCCGCCTTCGGGCGGCGGTGGCGGAGGGGGTGATGACCCTAGCGGTTGACGATGGGGTGGCGGCCATGGCGGCCGACGATGGGGTGGCGGCCACGACCACCACCTCCCGCCTTCAGGCCTCGGTGGCGGAGCTGTTGATGGCCACAATGGCCGGCAGTGGGGTGGAGGCCACCTCCCGCCTTCAGGCCGCGGCGGTGGAGCGGGCAATGGCCCTGGCTTTCGACGGTGGTGTGGTGGCAATGGCGGCCGGCAATAGCTGCCGACGGGCAGCAGCGGCTGAGTGTGTGGTGGGTGTTCCACGCACACCCAATAGGGACGCCACGCGCACTACACTACACCAGGGACAGCGCCACCACCGCGGTGTAGCCTCCTAGCTGGAGCTGTCCTCTGATGATGGCAGAGTGGCGGAGCGACGATGACAGATCGGTCCCATTGGCAATTATGGGAGAAGAAGACGAGATAAGCTACAGGAAGGGAGGGGAAAATGCGATGCAGGACTCGCCGGCCGTGAGGTTTTATATAGCAGGCCGGTAAGCATTGGGATTTTGGGGGATTTCACCAAGTCAGGCAGGAAGCTTGCGCGGGAACCTGCGAGGTTGCACAGGAACGGGCTCATCGATGATTCATTGGTGCCACCGTTTGGCCAAAAGAACGCCCCCGCGTGCTGCGCAAGCTTGCGCTATAAGCCATCTGCGGCAGCGAAGTGACAAGACGTGCGAGAGGAGGGCGAAAGGCCACGTACAAATATGGTTAATAAAAAATGTTTGCGATTTAATTACCTACTACACCCCGTCCCGGTTTATAAGTAGGATTTAACTAATAAAATATGAATTCATGTCACCAAAGATTATATAGTTGGATTCGTATTTGAACATAGTTTCCAATTATATAATTTTTATAACATGCATTAACATTTTGTTGGTTATATTTGAGGGAAAAGTATGGCACAGAATATAAAGGGGACTATTAACCAAGACGGAGGTCGTAGCACACGGCCGCTCTCTACGCAGCGACGCAATTGTCGGCCGGCTTGTAGGCGACCATTTCCTGCGTGTTCACCTGCTCTATGCGTGTGGTTGCTTGCGGTTGAGATCACCGCAGCACGCTCTGCTCGCGTCCCGCTGCGCGCGCTCTGCTCTTGCGTCCCTTCGGGTGCTCTGCCCTCATCCCTCCATGCGCGCTGCCAGTGTTTGGGGCCGGTGCATGATTACGCACGTTCTTGTGCATGCGGTCGCATCGGGCGCGACCGACAATGCAGTTACCCGCTGCAAAAACTGCCATGCAGACGCCTCGAAAATCCAGGCCACCCGGCCCCCATTTATTCCTGCAGCCATTTACCTTCATCTCTCGCGTCACACGACACAATAAGCACACCCACGACGACACATATAGAGAGGACATCCAGCGGTTCCAATGGCGATCCCCGTGGCTACAATGGCGCTCCCAGCGGCCGACGACGACAACGGCGGGCAGTTCACCATGCACCACGTAGTGGACACCCACGTGAGGGAGAAGGCCCTCTCGGTGGTGTACACAAATGATCCGGTCTCGGTGGAGAGCTCCATCGAAATTATGGAGTAGTTCCTTGGCGAGGACAAGTACCAAGTGGTCGGCTTCAACCTCGAGTACACCATCGGTCATGCCGAGTACGATCAGAAGGTTTCCATCACCCAGTTGTGCATGCGACATGACATCCTCGTCTACCACTACCACCTGGCCACAAGGCCTTGCGAGCATTTCTACAGGTTTGTCAACAGCTCCGACTACAATTTTGCTACGGTGGACACCACAAACAATCTAAAAGCGCTCAAGGTTTCGGGATTGAAATGCTAGAATCTTGTCAACATCTAGGACCACTACAAGGTCTGGGCAGCGACAACAACAAAAAGAACTCCCTGGTTGACCTCTCCTCGGCCATCATCGACCCCCTACTACATGAAGATGAAGGTTGAGAGCAATAAGGACAAGAACGCCTGGCATAGTGTCTTTCATGAGAGACTAGATGAACAACACATCACGTACGCGGCCAAGGATGCATACACAAGCTATGAGATGTACAAGCGGATCGTTGACATGAGGGAGTGTCTTCTTCTTGCCCCAGACGAGGGATCGAGCCACA
This sequence comes from Triticum dicoccoides, assembly GCF_002162155.2. Lineage (NCBI taxonomy): Eukaryota > Viridiplantae > Streptophyta > Magnoliopsida > Poales > Poaceae > Triticum > Triticum dicoccoides. Next base: position 240,333,886 of record NC_041380.1, on the reverse strand, counting down.
GAGCAGTGGCAGGAGCATCACAAGAAGTAGATAACTAGATGATCATTTCACCTAGTTTAGAATGCATACAATTGTTTATTGAGGTGTGTGTGAATTATCTATATAGTCACTTATGTAATTCTTCTGTAGATTGAGCAAATCACACGGCTTATTAGCAGCAATCATCTATGTTATTATTTGTCTTCACACACATTTCTTATTATGGACCTGTCTGCCGCGTATCACACACATCTTGTTTAGTTAAACCATTTCTATTGTGTTGCCTAATAACACACAATTTATCCTAGTGAACTGTATGTCGCATATCGCACATGCCTTCATTTGGCTGCCCGTTTCTGTTGTTCTGCATCATCGCAATCAGTTCTTCTAAATTAACTGTTTGCCACTCATCGCACATGTAACTCCAATATGAACCATGTTTGATGTCACCGCCATCACAAATTTTTGCATCTTTTTTGATGGTTTTATTACATCATCGTTTGTGATTGATGCATCACACATAGTTTCGTTGAAGGGTCTTTGATTCGATTATTGCATTTGGACCATCCTACAGTAGTGTAAGTAATGACATCACATAAGGAAGAGTATAAGTAGAAAAGTTTATTGGAGATTTACAAACATAGCTTTGGTCAATGATGCAATTCATGAAAGAATTAATAAGGGAAGAGAAGATTCACATGAAAATACACTATCTTGGACATCTTCTGTGATTGTGAGCCCCCATCAAAATATTATATGCCAAAATTGTTGACATTGGACAAGGAAGGCAATGTAATGATTTATGTTTGTTCATATTCACACAGAAGTTATATTGTCATAGATCCTTTAACATGTGGTGCTTTCCCCCCATCTTTGCTAGCCAAAAATTCCGCACTAAGTAGAGATACTACTTGTGCATCGAAAACCCTTAAACCCAAATCTAGTTTTGAGACTCCACCATACCTACCTATGGATTGAGTAAGATCCTTCAAGTAAGTTGTCATCAGTGCAATAAGGCAATAAAAATTTCTTCTAAAAGTGTTGGATCATTTAGTGTAAGAGAAATTTGAGCGTTGTCCGAACTTGTGATGGCAAAGAATAAAAGCGACAGACTACATAATAAGGGTTGCTATCATAAGGAGCAATATAACGTGATGTTCGTTTGCACTAAGAGTTTGAGCATACAAACAAATAATCCCATGACAACCTCTTCTTCCCTCTATGAAGGGTCTATCTCTAACTTATATGCATTTACTTTTGTGAAGATTCAAAGTTTTCTCTCTCTTCCTTTTTATTTTCTCTTTTGGCAAGCATCATGTGGTGAGGAAATATCTAGGCACATATATCCAGTTGGATATGGGTGGCATGAGTTATTATTGTTGACATCACCCTTGAGGTGAATACGTTGGGAGGCGAAACTATAAGCCTCTATATTTCTTTGTGTCCGGTTGAAACTTTTTGCTCATGTGTCACTACAAAAAAAATACATTTCCGTGATGATACGTGTTTGTCACAGTAGGTCAGGTTTTCTATCATGCATGTACATCCATGACGATTTTATGACAGAATCAAGATAGTCATACATGTGCTGTCGTAGAAGTGTTCCATGAGATTACCAAAATTATCATCAAGGAAGTGTCCACTTCCATGATGATAAATAGCGCGTCATGGAAGTGCTTTTGTCAAGGGTGACCGAAACGTGGCATCCACCATAATGAGTCGCCGTTAAGCTATCGGGTCCGGTTTTGGATCCGATAACTTGCTAACAACCCAGACCAATGAGGATTTTCCACGTGTAAAATTCTCATTGGCCGGAGGAAACACGTGTTGGCTCACCTTGGGACAGATGTCACCCATTCATTGGACATGAGGCGCCTATGATACGTCGACACGTGGCACGACCCAACAGAGGCCCATTTCGGTGAAAAGGCCAGCCCGTTTGACTTGGTCAAAAGGTAACGGGTTGGCCCACGGAAAGCCTGTTAACGGCATGTTCGTATATATCCCATTTACGGCCTGCTAACTCACGAGCCGTTACGGCCTATCGGAATTAAGCCCGGTAGCTTCATCTGGGCCATCCAATAGGATTCCAGCCTGTTGTAACTTCTGGCCCATGTATGGCCCATGATGTCTTTCAGCCCATACGAGGCCATTTGTAACTCTTGGCCCATTAACGGCCCGTGGTGAATCCGGCCCACAATGATCAGTGTACCACTTTATACCCATCAACGACCCATTATTCCATTAGGCCATTTCCAACCCGTGTGATCTTTCGGCCTTCTCAAGGCCCATTTATTCTTGGGCTCATTTCCAGCATTTGGTTAATTACGTCCCGTTATTGGCCTTTTATGCTTGTGGGCCAAATTCACCCCGTGGTTACAATCGGCCCATTTGCATCCCATTAATGCGTTGGGTCGTTTTCGTAGTGTCATCCAATATGGCCGATTAATGATGGCACGTTGTTGTCGGCCCATGAACGCACGATTCCAAATCTAGCCTATTTACCGCCCAAAATGAGGTCTATTATTGCCCATGTTTGGCCTATTGATCATACAACCCGTAGAAGGCCCATTGAAGCTACGGCCCGTAGAAGGCCCATTGATGCTATGACACTTAGAAGGCCCATTGTTTCTACGGCCTGTAGGAGGCCCATGGTAACTATAGTAAATATGTAGCCCATGGTTATTGTGGCCTAGTTTTAAAAAATAGGTTATTGTGGCCACTAGCAAACCGTGGAAAAAGAACTGCACTGACTACAAGCAAAGAAATAAACAAGACAACAAGGAAATAAATAAGCAAGCAACTTACGGTAGGCTATCATGGCTATTACACATATTACATCCACTGGGCATCAAAGTTCGCCACCAGTGCAAATATAAGGAACAAAGCAGCATATCATATACACTGGTTGTCAAAGTTGGCGACTAGTGCAAATAAACGCCATAGCAAAACAAGTCCAAAAGTGAAATTACTTCAGAAGAGCGCAAGAAACCATATCCTGGGTACCCATAATGCTGGCAAGATACTTAGCAAGCTTATTAACTTTCTATTGTTTGACGCTTAAATCCTCCAGCACTTGATGTTGCACAAGAAAGTATGCATCTAAATTATGTAGGGACTTCCTTAGTTCTTCGGCTTCCTGTCGCATAACATCTGATCGGTGTCTTTCAACTTGAAGTTGAGACTCAAGAAACTGAACTGATTCAGACAGCGAGTTCGAAGAGCTGGTGCCAGCAGTAGTAGCAAGTAACTCGAACACTACATCAAGACAGGACTTTGGGGTTGTCTCAGTGTCTTCAATATAGCTTTTATCAGCTTTCTTGGAGACCAACAGGGATGTCTCACTATCTTGAACCTTATCTGCATTACTTCCTTTACCATTGCATAACGGGGTACTCTTCTCCAATATTTTATCCGCATTGTAAAAGAGAAACAAACAAACACATCACAGGTTTACCATGTTGTATGTGAAACTCATTTTGGTAAACCAGTTCAGTAGTAAGGTGGATAGGATAACAGCATGAAACAAACATATATCTATGTAGTATGGCCACTGTATGGTCTATATCATTCTCGTTTATGTTTCCAAATCAAGATAGAGACAATTCGAATCATATCTATTTAAGACAAAGCAGCATAGACAGAATATAAGTGTGGGAAACTACACAGCAATAACAGCACTTGTAATGTGCATGGCATGATAACATAAATGTTTATTCAATTGAAACTAAAATCAACTTACAACAAGTTACAATAGAAAATACATTAAAGAAGCAGGTTTAAAACATACATGTTGCGCCATTGGAGTTCCAATTGCATCCTTCATATTTGAAATTAGTTGGTATGAGTAAATACAGTGATGCAAGAGCAAAGTAGTATGAACCATAGCTATGGAACCTGACCTGAGAACAATTCTTCTTCTACTTTAAGCATTGACATGGGGTTCGGAGTGGTGGTCCTCGTGCTTTGGGCACTGTAGTTGCCTTACAAACTGCTCATGTTTGGGTGCTTGTGGTGGAGACGGTGATGTGTCAACTGGAACTGGATTACTATCTGCTGGGGTTGGGGGTAGAAGGGGTGTAGCTGGTTCTCTGTCCAACTGTGTAGGGGTACAATCTCCGTGAGTCTGGGTTATGTGTGGTGGGGCTGGTTCTTGGGCAAGTACAATCGTGGTTCTATCTGCATCGACAGGTAGCACGATCTTTTCTGAAGACCATGTTTTTACTCCCATGGTTACTGCCATCACTCCCTCCAATTGAAATGGCTGATAAACAAGAAAAGTAATTGAATGTACAGACATTGTAAGATAGACATGTGCAATGGTTAGTACGGAAAAAAACAGGGCATGAAATAATTCACATGTATGTTGTCTAACCAAATAGAATAGGAGGACATAATTTCACATATATGATGGCTAATTAAACAGGATAGCATGACACAATTTCACATGTATGATGGCTAACTAAACAGGATAGAATGACATACTTCAAAATATGATGACTATGTAAACAGGATGACATGATATAACTATACGAAGTGTCTATTAAAGTGGTTGGCATGCCATAAATCACAAACATGTCATCAATGGAAACATGATGGCATGATATAATTCACGGATAGAATGACATAATTGAAAATATGATGACTATGTAAACGGATGATATGATATAACTATATTATGTCTTTAGAAAATGGGTTGGCATGCCATAATTCAGATACATGCTGTCTATGCAAACATCATGGCATGATAGAATTCAAATATATGATTTATATACTAAGCAAGTGAGCAGAGGGCAATCGCATAATACTCTTGGTGAAGCCTATCCCGCTAACTGCAATGTATGGTACGTCTCCGAAAGGTACTGAGTGGATAATGGACAGTGGATGCACTAATCACATGATTGGTGATCGAAGTCTTCTCATGGATTCAACCTTACGTCCATGTACTAAAATTCACATAACATTCGCTGACACTGGTAAAAGCAAGGTATTGGGCCTAGGTAGAGTTGCTATCTCAAAGGATCAACACATGGATAAATTGATGCTTGTTGAATCCCTTGGTTACATCTTAATGTTTGTCTCAATACTTTGCGATCTTAACATGATTGTGATACTTGGAAAATATTGTTGCCTTGTGCTTATGGAAACTGACAAATCTCTAGTCTTTGAAGGTTATTGAAGAGGTGATCTGTACATGGTAGATTTCTCCGTAGGACCACAACTTGTCGTATGTCTTCTAGCAAAAGTTTCAGAGTGTTGGCTTTGGCATCGAAGGCTAGGACATGCGGGCACGAGGAACTTTGCACACTCTCATGAAGAAGAAGCATATCATTGGCATCGAGGGCGTCAAGTTCAAGAAGGATCATCTATGTGGTGCTTGTGAAGTCGGGAAGATGACTAGGGCCAAGCATCCCTCAAAGACAATCATGACTACATCACGTCCCTTCGACCTGCTACACATGGACTTATTTGGCCCTACTCACTATTCTACCCTTACTACCACTGCACATCTCCGTGGGTTCGTCATTGTTGATGATTACTCAAGATACACCTGGGTGCACATAACTCTCTATAATACTGAAGTGCGGGATGTCTTCAGACGATTCACCAATCGAGCCATGACCAATTATGGCATCAAGATCAAGCACATCAGGAGTGACAATGGCACTGAATTCAAGAACACCGGCCTCGACACTTATCTTGATACATTGGGCATCACACATGAGTTCTCTGCTCCATACACACCTCAGCAAAACGGCATCGTGGAACGCAAGAACAGAACCCTCATTGAGATGGCACTCATGATGCTTGATGAGTACAAGACTCCAAGAAAGTTCCAGCCTGAAGCCATTGATACTGCTTGCCACATCATCAATAGAGTTTACCTTCATAAGTTCTTCAAGAAGACATCCTATGAACTCCTGACTAGTAAGAAGCCAAACGTTACCTATTTCAAGGTCTTTGGTGCTAGGTGCTGGATCAAGGATCCGCATCACACTTCAAAATTCACACTGAAAGCACGTGAAGGCTTTATGCTTGGTTACAAAAATGATTTGCACAGCTATAGAGTCTTCAACCTCTTTCACTATAAAGTGGTTGAAACTGTAGATGTGCAGTTTGATGAGACTAACAGCTCGCAAAGAGAGCACCTGCCAAATGTGCTATATGAAGCCTCTCCTAGTGAATCTATCAAGCATATGGGTACTGGAGAAATCGTACCCACCGAGGAAAAGGCTGAAGAAGAACTCATCATATCAGCACCTAATCAACATGATGACAATGCTCTGTCTGAAGACAATGTTGAAGCTGAAGATGACAATCAGCAACAGCAAAGTCTTCGTCCAGCACATCCTCGGGTTGCAAATGAAGTCCAAATTGAGAAGATCATTGATAGCATCAATGCACCTAGTCCCCTTACTCGCTCAAGAGCTACGCAACTAGCAAACTTCTATGGGCATTTTGCATTTGTCTCCATATCTAAACCCAAGAAAGTTGGTGAAGCCTTGATGGAACCTGAATGGTTTCAAGCTATGCAAGAAGTGCTTCAACAGTTTGAGCTGAATAATGTCTGGGAGCTAGTCAAACATCCTGATCCTCACAAGAACAATATTATTGGCACCAAATGGATCTATCACAACAAGCAAGATGAGCATGGTCAAGTTGTTAGAAAAAAGGCCCATCTTGCTGCCCAAGGTTACACACAAGTGGAAGGAATTGACTTTGATGAAACCTTTGCTCCTGTGGCTAGGCTTGAAGCCATTCGTATACTGCTAGCCTATGCTAACCACAACAAAATTCTTCTGTACCAAATGGATGTGAAGATTGCCTTCCTCAACGGAAAATTGAAGAAGAAGTGTATGTTGCTCAACCTCCTGTCTTTGAAGATCCAAAGCATCCGGATATGGTCTACAAACTCAATAAGGCACTGTATGGCCTCAAACAAGCACCTCACGCTTGGTACGACACACTCAAAGACTTCCTAAAGAGCAAAGGCTTCAAACCTGGTTCTCTAGATCCCACTCTCTTCACGAACACATGCGATGGAGAATTGTTTGTATGCCAAATCTATGTGAATGATATTATCTTCGGATGTACAAACAAGAGATGCAGTGATGAGTTTGGGCATATGATGTAAGAGCAATATCAGATGTCCATGATGGGAGAGCTAAAATTCTTCCTTGGTCTCCAAATCCGTCAACAAAGAAATGGCATCTTCATATCACAAGAAAAATACCTCAAAGATTGCCTAAAGAAGTTTGCATTGCAAAACTGCAAAGGGTGCACGACACCGATGCCAACCAAAGGTCAATTGGGCCCCGGCGACAATGGTAAAGAGTTCTATCAAAAGGTATACCACTCCATGATTGGTTTGTTATTGTACTTATGTGCATCTAGGCCGAATATAATGCTTAGCGTTTGCATATGTGCCTGATTCCAAGCGACACCAAAGGAATTGCATCACCTTGCTGTGAAGCGAATTCTTCGATATTTGGCTCACACCCCAACGCTAGGATTATGGTATCCAAAGGGCTCAGAGTTTGATCTAGTTGGATCCTCAGATGCTGATTATGCTGGTGACACGGTTGATCCCAAGTCCACATCAGGCACATGTCACTTTCTTGGACGATCTCTTGTTTGTTGGTCTTCAAAGAAGCGGAACTATGTATCACTCTCCACTGCTGAATCTGAATACATTGCTGCTGGATCTTGCTGCACTCAGCTTCTCTGGATGAAGCAAACTCTCAAGGATTATGGCATCAACATGAAGCATGTGCCACTCTACTGCGACAATGAAATCACCGTCAAGATTGCTAACAATCCAGTTCATCACTCGAAGACAAAGCACATTCAAATCCGTCATCACTTTCTCAGAGATCATGTTATGAAGGAAGACATTGATATCATTCATGTCGACACTGAAGAGCAATTGGCAGATATCTTCATGAAGCCCTTGGATTAGAAAAGGTTTTGCAAGCTGCGGTGTGAGCTAAATATCTTAGAATCCTCAAATGTCCTGTGAATGGACACACATCCTAACGCTTTTGCATATTGATGACTTAGATGTGAAACTCACAAAGTAACGTATATCTTCAATTCATGAAGATTTACCCTCTGAGTGTGAATACCTTAATGTGGAATTTGACTTCGGAGCGCCACGATAATTGTGCATCATGTTTGGGTCTAATATTTCCTATACGGTGGATAACGCCACCACCACACCTTCTTGAAGATTTTCAATTGGCGTCATGATTGCATTATTTTCATATTTGGTTTGTATTCAACATTGGTATATCATCAAAGTTTATATTCGCATTGTTGTTTTAGTCTTCA
>NC_041380.1:240306910-240325022 GCF_002162155.2 Triticum dicoccoides | reverse complement strand
CGCGCTATTCGTCACCCTGGGCGAGGAATAGTTATTCTTCACCCTCCCTCTATTTTAATATCAATGCACCGTAATTTTACATTCTGTAAATTTTGTCTTATTTCATATGTAAAAGAGACCGTAAGAAAATATATGGTCACCGTAAAAATATATTTTATGTTACGTAAAATTACAAAGTAAAAACATAGTGTAAAATGTACATAAAATGAATTTTTTTGGGTTTTATGACATATAATTTTGTTTTCTAATATCAAATTTTACGTAGTGAATCAATATGAATGTAACTATTGATATTTTGAATGTAATTTATTTATGAAACGATAGTAAAATTACCTCGGATGAATAATAACGTATTCTGCACCCTGGGTGATGAATAGCATTACTACATATACATATGTGTGTGTGTGTGTGTTTTGTCCTCTACAACATTCACTTATAGCTATGTCTTCAAGTTGCTATTTTTTGAACTAAGTGAATGTGATCGTACCCTAAGCCTTTTGTGCTTCTCCCTCAAATTCTCTCTGTCTCTTCATATGCATTCTGTTGACACGTGTCGAATGTCTTCACTGTGTCCTGAAGATACAGAGACACACATTTAAAACTGTTTTTAATGTTCTTATCTCTTTTGCCTGAATGCCGGAGAAGCCAGAATGACCACCCGACAAACTAGGCACGCACGGGATCGTGGCTCAACCCTTGATAAGTTGCATGCTTGCCACATGTCCACCAGATGTGAACCGCCAGGGGCACCTGTGTAATTGCAATGCGACGCCCCTCCTCCTTATAAATACTTCCCCCTCGCGGTCAATATCTCTTCTCCCACCTCGCCATCTCGCTCAAACCCTAGCGCCACTGCTACCATTAGTCGACGCCAGAGACGAAGCGCTTAGCTGCCACATCTCTCCGACGCCGTCTTCACACTGGCTGCGGACATCGTCTTCTCCGCCGCCAAGTTAGGGCGCGGGAGATTGAACTGCTCGGCCTCCTTCTGCCTGGTTCGTCGTGTGGTAAGTAAAACTTGCTTTTTACCGCTTGGTTAATCCGATGAAACTGTCTAAATCTTCCAAAAGTAGTTTCTACACTTCCAAATCTACATCTTTCCGTTTCTGAATCTCATAACTTGCTATTACACTTATGCGTTACAACTAGTTAGATTCTTCGCTTGTACCTATTCATGGATTCATACAAATCTGGAACCAACTCATATCGTTAACTGAATGACTTCGCACTATGAGGTCAATGTCTTAAAACTGATTTATCTTCAAAATCTTCTGTGAATGCATATGACCTCTTCCCCTTCCCTCACATCTCTAATGTTGTCACAGGTACCACTACAAGGGAAAACCTAATACATAGCATCTTAGTAGTAGCGCTGGACAAAACAGTGTGCTACTGCTACTTAGTAGTAGCATGTTTAAATAAATCGCGCTACTGCTACTACTTTAGCAGTAGCGCGTTCTAGGAAAACGCACTGCTGCTTTATTTGTACTAGGCAGAGATGGCTAGCCCCACTTAGCAGTAGCGCGTATCTGCAACCACCGCTACTGCTACGTTCCATAGCAGTAGCGAGTATCCCGGAAATGCACTACTACTTACTTACCTTATCCTCACCACGCGCCTGACCCTCTCACTCACTCTCGGCCGCGCTGAACCCGTCGTCCGCAGCCGCCATCGTCCGTCGCCGCCGTGCTGCTCCTCCACCGAGTGGTCGGTCATGTTTGCAGGTTACACCTCCGAGTGGCCTATGTTTTGCCAGAGTGTTGATTAATTTCCGTTTTAGTAAATTTCAGGTGCTCGATATGTCCTTTTTAAGCAAGGTCATGCCGGAATTTTCTGTGAATTTTGGCATGACTTGTGATAGAATATGTAGGATATATCATGTGGCCTAGATTTTCTATAAAGATAATTAAACTTCGGGTTGACTTTAAGTCTGTCGAGGCCGAAGAATCCCGACTGTTGTTGTGGAGGTCGTTTCTCCTTCTTCTCCTTGTGCTAGACCTTTGTTATGCACTAGGGGAAGGAGGAGTAACGACCATCACCGATGGTCGCAAATGTCAGAGAGGAATCAGTGAGGGAGAGTCGCCACCATATATGAGAGGACGAAGAATCCCGACTGCTGTCATGGGGGTCGCTTCTCCTTCGTTCCCATGTGCTAGACATTTTGGTGTAATGCACTTGGGAAGGAAAGGAGGAGCAACCATCACCAACGGTCGAATGTATACACCACGAGAGCTGAGAGTTTTCAAGAAAACACTCGACAGACCGATAGTCAACCCGTGATGAATAATAATGATCTAATTTAGTTTTTGTAGTACATATATTTAATTGTACAAGTTTAATCTTTGAATTCTGAACATAGGAAATGTCGTACTCGGACGACGAAAGCCTCCCGGGGGAGTGCGATTGGTGCAACGACCACCGAGGTCTATGCAACAGGCCTCACTTGGACGAAGATCGGCGCTTCAGCATTAAGCTCTAGGAGACCTTCGATGCTGAAACAGTACGCAATGAAGACAAGTGTTTTTTCATAATTACGCGTGACTTCAACTATTTCAACCTGTAATTTTCATCTTTTACAATTCGACTAGCTTATCCCATGCCATGCAAGACGCTATGTCTTGGAGAGGATGGGTTTTGAAGACCATGAAAATGTTGAAACAAAGAAAATACACCTAAGGACCCATCATGATATGGATTTTGAAGTAAATATGTACAATTCTTAGAGCGTAACCCATTTTGGTTGCCAAAATTGGGAAGCAGTTTGCAAGATGTATGGTTTTTATGAGGATATGATTATCACGATGGATCTTGGTGATCTTGACATCGAGCAAGACAATATGGACATTTGGGTCTTTGTTGATACGTTTCCGATTCTACCTCTATGTGAGTTTCTCAAACATAGTTATTAACTAATTTATATTGTTTATTTCAAAATAGTTGAAAGCTTATTTCCATTAACAGCTTATTTTCATTCTTCAAACAATGTGCGGAAGATGGTAGACAAAACCCACTACACCAATGGCTCCGAATTAACTTATAAGGAGAAAAATCATATGATTGCATTTTGTACTAAACTTGAGAATTACAATACCTATTATCACACTCCTCCAAATTATGGTCAATACGTGCCACTAGTGCACGTGTTGAACCACGATAACTTCCATGGAGATGCCCTGGTAAGAGTTTTTACTATTACGACATCCGTGCATCTTTTGCATACTTCTAAAACTAGTACATCATTGCTAACTATGATGTTATTACTATGTTTTTCAACAGAATATCCCAATGGATTGTGTGTCTCATTGGATGTATCAGAATGGTCGCCTTGATGTTTTGAACATACAGCCAGGTCATCCTACGAATCTCACCTGTCCATACCGGATTTCTAAAACCGGTGAACACATGATAATAAAAAAATGGAAAAAAAATTATAGACAGTCGTAAGGAGGTTCTTGGAAGCAACATTGTGCGAAAGGCAAGAATTGGATACAGGATAATCTCCATTCTCCATAATGGAGAGTTAGGAGCTATCTTGTTTTATGCTATTTTACCTAAGAGAATATAGTAGGTCCTAAGAGAATGTAGTAGGTCCTATGAGGTACAATATGTTTATGAGAGTTGATGATGAGGAGTAGTTGTGATTATTACTAGTGACCAACTTGCTATGTGATGTCTCATTGATGAAAACGATGATCATGAGGAGGTGTTATATGACAATGATTTATTATGATGATGAGTTGTTAATTATATGATGATGATGATATTTATTATATCACTGGGAGAAAGAACCGTGGATTACTTTCAAGTGGATGTCCATCCACTTGAAACTAGTCCATCGTTCTTTCTCCTAGTGATGTAATAACTCATTATGATGTAAAAACAATCTCTAAATTGCTACGGTATGAAAACTTGTATGAAGGTGTATGAATACAACATGAAATAAAAAAGAAGTAAAATACGGAATAATAGTAGTAGCGCGTGCTGGGAGAAGCGTTACTACTAATTACCAGTAGCGCTCATTGTAGAAAGCACTACTACTAAGTCGATATAGCAGTAGCGTGGTCTAATCCACGCTACTACTAACCTTTAGTTGTACCTCCTTACTAGTAGCATGGTTCCCCGCGCTACTGATAGGCAATAAACCCACGCTACTGCTAGGGTTTTCCCTAGTAGTGTACATGTCCATGGGAGAATCCCTTGGTTCTCATAGTCTGCATTCATTTGCAGAATTCTTACAACATCACATTGAATCACCTGAAGCCGGCTCTTGTCTGACAAGCAGATTGAACCGAACACTGTCGTGAAGCCTTTTAGTTTGAATCCAATGGCAACAAGCAAATCTACAAAGAAGGGTGGCAGGTAGTGCCAGGACAACACTATTATGGACCTGCCACAAGATATTTATGAGCAATACAAGTCTGACCTAGGGAAACATATGGACAAAGCAAGACTCGATTCCAATGGATTCGAAGACATTGGGAAGAGCAATGGTTTCTGTACAACTTCGTTACGAATGAGTATGCGAAGAAGAATGCAGTGAGGCCACCATGGGCCGATATTGTGTATAAGAAGTTGCATCCCAGGACAATGGCTGAAGCCATTGCTAAGGGCTTCTATCCTTGCATGGTCAGAGGACCACAACCTAAAAATGCCGACGCCTCCAGTCTCTGATGGTGTCGTGACGATGATTTGTTTGAGCAAAATCTTCAGTTTGCAAGAGCTTCTGCTATCCAGAACAAGAAGGAACTGGGAATTGACTTCAATCCTGGTCTAGCAGCTCCAAGGTTGGATGGCAGTTGTGAAGCCAATCAGAATATCATTGGCCCCTTCAATAGCTTCGACGGGCTTATCTCTCACATTGCTGCCCAAAGGGCCACTGTAGAAGAGGCTGCTGGTGAAGAGGAATACGCTGAAGATCTTGAGCCTCCGAAGCCAAAGAAGAAGTCTAAAGCTTCAAAACCTTCTCCGGCTTAAAAAGCTTCAAGAGTGAAGCCATTGCAAACTGCACCTCCTGTATCCAGTGTGCAGTCTGAGGATCAATCCCGCATCTCCAAGAAGTCCAAGAAGCTCAAGAAGATTTCTAGGCATGACCTCACCCCAGCTAGCATTCTATGCAATGAAGACAATGTTATTGACATGTCAAGCGATGAAGATCTTGCTGATGATGCTCTAGAAATGCTTATCAAGAGCAAGCAAGAATCTGAAATCTTCAAGGACTTGCCTCTCTGATGCTGATATTCTCAACAATTTCATTGATGAATGGTTTGAGGTTCCTAGTATCACCATTGATGATGTGTAGCTTCCCATTGATATCAGTGTCACATTTCAAGGCAGCATCGCCAAGGAGCTTGTTATAGCTCAGAAAACTGTTGAGCTGAAGAACAAAATCGACTATGAGAAGGCCCAGTTCAAGAAGCATATGGCGAAGCTCAGTGTCGTTGATGTTCAAAACTTCAAGAAGATGATGACTAACCTCAAGGCCCAGTTTAAGAAGAAACGTGAGGAAGCCAAAGGCTCTCGTGAGCGCATGAAGTACTACACTGAGAAATGTGTCCAGGGTCACAATGAGGCTGTGAAGAGAAAGGCACTTGGGCGTCCAAGCATCGAGCCCAAGCTGGCTGCCAAGAAGAAGAAGAAGCCAGTTGAAGCTGAACCCGAAGCCCCAAGGCAGGAAAGACCAATCATTATCTTCCCTGCCAGTATGACTGGCTTGAAGCCAAAGGTCCCTTCAGTAGCTTCAGAACATAAAAAGACAAAGCTGGCTGAGGTGGAAGCCAAGAAGAGGAAGCACCATGACACCTCGGATGCTCCTCCCTCCCAAAAGAAGTTGAAGACAAAGTCTTCTCACAAAGAACGTGTTGCTCCTCAAGAACCATAGATAGTGGGGCCCATCTCTATTGCACTGCCTGCTTGCACCAATCACGAGCGTCATCTTATTGTGCATGAGCCTGCTTCCATAGAGGCTCATGAGTCTAAAGACATTCCAGTTGCTGACTCCACCACAGCTGAAGACATTGGTCATGATGACAATGTTGAAGATGATGAAGTCCTTCCTCAGATCCAGCATAACCCAATATCATCACCTGCTCCGTCGAGCAGTAAAATGATAAGCATTGGCGGTCCCACGACGCCAATCGCACATGATGAATTCTGGGAAGAACTAAAGGAAATATACCCTAGAGTAAAAAATAAAGTTCTTATTTTATATTTCCTTATATCATGATAAATTTTTATTATTCATGCTAGAATTGTATTAACCGGAAACTTGATAAATGTGTGGATACATAGACAAAACACTGTGTCCCTAGTAAGCCCCTTCTAGACTAGCTTGTTAATCAAAGATGGTTAAGTTTCGTAACCATAGACATGTGTTGTCATTTAGTGAACGAGATCACATCATTAGGAGAATGATGTGATGGACAAGACCCATCCATTAGCTTAGCATGTTGATCGTTCAGTTTTATTGCTATAGCTTTCTTCATGTCATATACATATTCCTTCGACTATGAGATTATGCAACTCCTGGATACCGAAGGAATACCTTGTGTGCTATCAAAAGTCACAACGTAACTGGGTGATTATAAAGATGCTCTATAGGTATCTCCGAAGGTGTTTGTTGGGTTGGCATAGATCGAGATTAGGATTTGTCACTCCGAGTATCGGAGAGGTATCTCTGGGCCCTCTCGGTAATACACATCATAATAAGCCTTGCAAGAAATGTGACTAATGAGTTAGTTACTGGATGATGTATTATGGAACGAGTAAAGAGACTTGCCGGTAACGAGATTGAACTAGGTATGAAGATACCGAGGATCGAATCTTGGGCAAGTAACATACCGATGACAAAGGGAATAACGTATGTTGTCATTACGGTACGACCGATAAAGATCTTCGTAGAATATGTGGGAACCAATATGAGCATCCAGGTTCCGTTGTTGGTTATTGATCGGAGAGGTGTCTCGGTCATGTCTACATAGTTCTCGAACCCGTAGGGTCCGCACGCTTAACATTCGATGAAGATTATGTCTTATATGAGTTATGTGATTTAGTGACCGAATGTTGTTCAGAGTCCCAAATGAGACCGCGGACACGGCGAGGAGACTCGAAATGGTCGAGAGGTAGAGATTCATATATAGGACGATGATATTCGGACACCGGAAGTGTTCTGGGGTTACTGGGTACATATCGAGTCACCGAAAGGGGTTCTGGGCATCCCCTCGGCAACTACATGGGCCTAAAGGGCCAAGAAGGGGACAGACCAGCCCCTAGGGGGCTGGTGCGCCCCATGTAAGCCAAATAATGGGGAGGAAAGATGGGAAGAGAGAAATGAAGGGGAGAAATTCGGCCTCCCCCATCCTTCTCTTCCCCCTCCTCCTTCCTTCCCCCTCCGAATGAATATGGAAGGAGGGAGGATGAATAGGGAGGCCCCCAAGTAGGATTCCTCCTACTTGGGGCACCACCTTGGCTGCCTCTCCTCCCCTCCAATCTAGATATATGAGGGGGCGAGCACCGCTAGAACACACATCAACAGTTGTTAGCCGTGTGCGCCCCCCCCTCCACAGTTTACGCCTCTGGTCATATTCACGTTGTGCTTACGCAAAGCCCTGCACGGACCACTTCACAATCACCATCACCACGCCGTCGTGCTAACGAAACTCTCCATCGACACTTCGCTGGATCAAGAGTTCGAGGGATGTCATCGAGCTGAACGTGTGTAGAACTCAGAGGTGTCGTACGTTCGGTGCTTGATCGGTTGGAACGAGAAGAAGTTCAACTACATCAACCACGTTGTCAAATGCTTCAGCTTATGTTCTACGAGGGTACGTGGACACACTCTCCCCCTCTCGTGGCTATGCGTCTCCTAGATAGACCTTGCATGAGCGTATTAATTTTTTGAAGTTGCATGCTATGTTCCCCAACAGTGGTATAAGAGTCAGGTTTATGCGTATATGACATGCACGAGTAGAACCCAAAGAGTTGTGGGCGGTGATCATCATACTGCTTATGACCAATGTCTTATTTTGATTCGGCGGTATTGTTGGATGAAGCGGCCCGGACCAACCTTACATGACCACGTTCGTGAGACCGGTTCCACCGACAGACATGCAACTAGTTTTGCATAAAGGTGGCTGGCGGGTGTCTATTTCTCCAACTTTAGTTGAATCAAATTTGACTACGGCCGGTCCTTGTTGAAGGTTAAAACAGCATACTTGATATATCGCCATTGTAGTTTTGATGTGTAAGTAAGAATGGTTCTTACTAGAAGCCTGTAGCAGCCACGTAAAACTAGTCTAACTTGTTTTTGCAGGGCATGTTGTGATGTGATATACGTTATTGTATGAGATGATCATGTTTTGTAAAAGTTATCGGCAACTGGCAGGAGCCTTATGGTTGTCATTTTATTGTATGAAATGCAAACGCCATGTAAATGCTTTACTTTATCACTATGCGTTAGCGATAGTTGTAGAAGCAATAGTTGGTGGGACGACAACAACGCTACGATGGAGATCAAGGTGTCAAGCCGGTGAAGATGGAAATCATGATGGTGCTTTGGAGATGGAGATCAAAGGCACAAGATGATGATGGCCATATCATGTCACATATTTTGATTGCATGTGATGTTTATCTTTTATGCATCTTATTTTTCTTAGTACGGCGGTAGCATTATAAGATGATCTCAAGGTATAAGTGTTCTCCCTGAGTATGGACCGTTGCGATAGTTCGTCGTGTCGAGACACCACGTGATGATCAGGTGTGATAAGCTCTACGTTCACATACAATGGATGCAAGACAATTTTGCACATGCAGAATACCCGGATTAAACTTGACAAGCCTAGCATGTACAAACATGGCCTCAGAACACTGGAGATCGAAAGGTCGAATGTGAATCATATAGCAAATATGATCAACATAGATATGTTCACCATTGAAGACTACTCCATCTCACGTGATGATCGGACATGGTTTAGTTGATATGGATCACGTGATCATTTGGATGACTTAAGGGATGTCTATCTAAGTGGGAGTTTTTAAGTAATAAAATTAATTGAACTTAATATATCATGAACTTAGTCCTGATAGTATTTGCATATCTATGTTATAGATCAATAGCTCACATATAGCTCCCTTGTTTTATTTTTGATATGTTCCTGGAGAAAACAAAGTTTAAAGATGATAGTAGCAATGATGCAGACTGGATCCATGATCTAAGGATTATCCTCGTTGCCGCACAGAAGAAATATGTCCTTGATGCACCGCTAGGTGACAGACCTATTCCAGGAGCAGATGCAGACGTTATGAACGTTTGACAAGCTCGTTATGATGACTACTTGATAGTTTAGTGCACCATGCTTTACGGCTTAGGACCGGGACTTCAAAAACATTTTGAATGCCACGGAGCATATGAGATGTTCCAAGAGTTGAAATTGGTACTTCAGACTCATGCCGAGAGGTAAGAGACCTTTGATAAGTACTTTGCCTATAAGATGGAGGGGAATAGCTCAACTAGTGAGCATGTGCTCAGAATGTCTGGGTACTACAATCGCATGAATCAAGTGGGAGTTAATCTTCTAGATAAGATAGTGATTGACAGAGTTCTCCAGTCACTATCACCAAGTTACTAGAACTTTGTGATGAACTATAATATGCAAGGGATAACGAAAATGATTCCCGAGCTCTTCGCGCTACTGAAATCAGTGAAGGTAGAAATCAAGAAAGAGCATCAAGTGTTGATGGATAACAAGACCACTAGTTTAAAGAAAAAGGGCAAAGGGAAAGAAAGGGAACTTCAAGAAGAATGGCAAGCAAGTTGTCACTCCCGGGAAGAAGCCCAAAGCTGGACCAAATCCCGAAACTGAGTGCTTCTACTACAAAGGGACCGGTCACTGGAAACGGAACTGCCCTGAGTATTTGGCGGATAAGAGTGATGGCAAAGTAAACAATGGTATATTTTATATACAAGTTATTAATGTGTACTTTACTAGTGTTCATAGTAACCCCTGGGGATGGATACCAGTTCAATTGCTAAGATTAGTAACTTGAAATAGGTGATGTAGGGTGGGGACCCTAATCGGCCAATCTTTCACGAAAGGAGCGGATCCCGCAATGAACACGAGGAGGGAAACGAGGGAAAAAACACAAGGGGAACACAAGAGAACACTCAAACCAACAAGAATGATTACACAAGTGCTAGATCCTCGAAACACGATAGGAGATACAAGATCCAAAGTCAACAACGGATGATACAAAGTTAATCGGTCTTCTCTGTGAGGAGGTCCTGATGTTCTTCTCCGCAAGGAGGTCTTGAATCCAAAGGGATCTTCTCCGAAGAGGGGCCACGGTATCTCTCGTGGAGTAGATCCGATGTGGATGAGCAATGCTCTGTCTCTAAAATGAGCTAAACCAATGCTAACCCTATCTAGGAGGAGGGAGAGGTCTATTTATAGTCTTAGTGCAAATGGGGGGTGAAGTGAAGGGGTACATGGGCCTCAGTCAGCAACTGGACACAGCCAGGTACCGGATGTCTGCTGGGGACCGGTTGTCCGGTGTCTCATGGGCGGTCGGACGTCCGGTGGCTGCCGGTCGTCCGCTCGTTCTGGCCCGGATGCTGGTGTAGCGGATTTCCGGAGGAGGCCGGTTGTCCGGTCGCCGGACGTTCGGTAGCGCCGGTCGTCCACTCGTTTGGCTCGGGTGCAGGGGCACCGGTCGTCCGGGCCGGATGTCCGCTCGCTGGGGTTCGGCTGGAGCTTCAGGCTCCGGACGTCCGGTCACGACCAGTCGTCCGGTGGTTGGGACTTCTTCTCCATCTCTCCTTCTTCTCCGTCTTCACGTCCATGTTCCTCTTCTAATCCTCCTTTCTCCTTGGCTTCTTCATGGCCAACTCCTTGATACCTGAGTATGCACAATGTTTCCGTTTGAGGTAGTAGCCATGTCTCATGTGCATCGAATTAGAAATGTGAGAGGATAGATGTCACCTCGATTTGGAGAGCTCTTGCACGTGCTCGTGTCATGGGTCCAAGTGGTGTCGTAGGAGATGTAGTTGGGTCCATGGGGATGACCTTGGGATGCTCCGCATCATCTCCCCTCCCTTGGGGAAGATCTGTCCTCGGATCAAATTCTTCATCACCATGGTAGGGAGAGAGATCTTTGATGTTGAAGATGTCGCCCACGGAGTACTTGTCGCGTGGAATGTCGATCTTGTATGCGTTGTCGTTGTAGCGTGCAAGCACCTTGAAGGGTCCGTCCGCTTGTGGTCGAAGTTTGGACTTGCGTTCTTGGGGAAATCGGTCCTTGCGAAGGTGTAGCCACATGAGATCACCAATGTTGAATACCATGGGGTGCTTGTTGATGTTGAACTTGGTCACAAGTCGTTGTACTTGGTGCTCGATAGTAAGTCTTGTATCTTCATGCACCTTCTTGAGATGAGTCACACGTGCACTTGCGTCCAAATTGATGCGCTCTTGGAGTGGTAGAGGAAGAATTTCCAATGGTGACAATGGGTTGAATTCGTAGACGACCTCGAAGGGGGACTTGCCGGTTGTTGAGTGCCTTTCTCGGTTGTAGGCAAACTCGGTGATAGGTAGGCACTCCTGCCACTCCTTGATGTTGTTCTTAATGAGTACTCAAAGTAGAGCGGAGAGTGTGCGGTTGGTCACCTCCATTTGGTCATCGGTTTGTGGATGATACGCCGTGGAGAAGAGTAGCTTGATTCCGAGCATGGCTCATAGGGTCTTCCAAAAGTAGCTAAGGAATTTGACGTCGCGGTCTGAGACGATCGTCTTTGGCACTCCATGTAGACGCAATATTTCCCTACAAAAGAGATTAGCAACATGTGAAGCATCGTCTATCTTGTTGCAAGGAATAAAATGTGCCATCTTAGAGAAACGGTCCACAATGAAAAATACCAAATCCTTTCCATTTCTAGTCCTAGGAAAACCAAGTATGAACTCCATGCTAATTTTTTCCCATGGTTGATATGGAATTGGGTGAGGCATGTAAAGGCCATGGGATTGAGCTTTGGACTTAGCTTTGCGACATGTAGAGCATCGGTTGGTGAAGCGGTTGATGTCGCGAAACATCTTGGGCCAAAATAGTTCTTGGAGAGCGTGGCGACAGTCTTGTCGTGTCCAAAATATCCCATTAAGCCTCCTCCATGAGATTCCTGCAAAAGCAATAAACGAAGAGAAGACTCGGGGATGCAAAGTTTGTTATCTCTCATAAGATATCCATCTTTGATGTAATAGCGTTCCCAAGAGGTGTGTGTCAAACACTTGGCATAAGGAGTAGCAAAAGTAGGATCATGCTCATACAAGTCTTTTATATGCTCAAAACCAATGACATCCAATTCAAGTTGAGTAACAAGCATGCATATGCGGGAAAGGGCATCCGCCACAATGTTTTCCTTACCTTTAATGTACTTGATAACATAAGGAAAAGACCCAATAAATTCACTCCATTTAGCATGACGCTTGTTCAACTTGGTTTGTCCCTTAACATACTTGAGCGTTTCATGATCGGTATGAATAATGAATTCATGAAGGCGAAGATAGTGTTCCCATTCATGCAAAACGCGCACTAAAACATAGAGCTCTTTGTCATAGATGGGGTAATTGAGTTGCACTCCGGAAAGTTTGTCACTAAATTAAGCTATGGTGCGCTTCTCTTGCGTTAACACACCTCCTATGCCATTACCGCTAGCATCGCAATGAATCTCAAAAGGTTTGTCAAAGTTGGGTAATGCAAGCACCGAAGCATGAGTAAGAAAATTCTTAAGCTCATTGAAAATGGTATCTTGGGATGGTACCCAAACAAAAGGTGCATTATTCTTGCTCAGAGCATGCAAAGGCGAAGCAATGGTGCTAGAATCTTTCACAAAGTGATGATAGAAACCCGCAAGGCCAAGAAAGCTACGCACTTGTTGCAAGTTGGTTGGTTGTGGCCAAGTCTTAATAGCATTGATCTTGGACTCATCTACATGAACACCCTTAGAAGATATAACAAAACCAAAGAAAACAAGCTTGTCAACGCCAAAAAGGCATTTCTCCATATTAGCATAGAGATGCTCTTTTCGAAGAGTTTGTAAAATGGTTCAGACATGGGTGACATGCTCTTTGAGAGACTTGCTAAAAACAAGGATATCATCCAAGTAGACGACAACAAACACACCAATGTAAGGGCGAAAGACATGATTCATAAGACGCATAAAAGTACCCGGTGCTTCCGATAGACCCATAGGCATGACTAACCACTCATACAACCCAAACTTGGTTTGGAAAGCGGTTTTCCATTCATCACCCTCTTGTATGCGGATTTGATAGTAACCACTCTTAAGATCAATTTTGAAAAGATAGTGGCACCACTAAGTTCATCAAGCATGTCATCAAGGCGTGGAATGGGATACCTATAGTGAATGGTGATAGAATTGATAGGTCCACAATCGGAGCACATGTGAAAGCTACCGTATTGTTTTGGCACAAGAATGACCGGGACGGCACAAGGGCTCAAACTTTCACGCACATGTCCATGGTCTATGAGGTGCTTTACTTGCCTTTGTATTTCTTTGGTTTCTTTGGGGTTGACGCGGTAGGGAGCTTTGTTTAGAAGCGGTGATCCGAGGACGAGGTCGATGCGGTGCTCGATACCTCGTAGTGGAGGTAGTCTCAGAGGTAGCTCGTCGGGGAAAACATCGTGGAATTCCTGCAAATGAGAAGACAACACTAGAGGAACAGTGCAAGAGGTGTTAGCTTGGGGTTCATTGTCCTTGCACAAAAGGACGTAGTGTAGGACACTAGATGGGTTCTCACACACTCCTCTTATCTCACTTTTGGTGGCAAATAGGACTAAGTTCTTCTTTTCGCTCATCGTGGAGGTGCTCGATTTGGGATTGTGGCGCTCACTCTCTTTTTGGTGGCTCGCTCTCTCACTATTATCTCCATGATGGGTGGCTTGCTTGTCAGCGATCACTTGGCTTGGAGACATGGGATGAAGTACGTAATCCTTTCCCTTCATCTTGAAGATGTAGTGGTTCGTTCGGACATTGTGAATGACACCTCTATCAAATTGCCATGGGAGTCCGAGGAGGAGGTGGAAAATGGTCATTGGAACGACGTCGCACTCCAAAGTGTCTTCATAGGCACCAATTTTTAAGGAGACTTGTACTCGATGCTCGACTTGGATAGTGCCGGAGTCGCTAAGCCATTGAACTTTGTAGGGATGTGGGTGCTTCGTCTTGGGCGAGCTTGGAGCAAAGTTCTTCACTTGCGTGGTTAGGACAACTCCCTCCATCGATGATGACCTTGACAGATCGTCCATTGATGCCGGCCTTGGTATGAATGATGTGGCATCATTGGTCTTCTTCTTGGTGATGTTGGAGAGTCAAGACCTTGGAGACAACAAGAGCGGGACTTGAATCTTCATCGCAAAAGACTTGTTCCTCTTCATCGTTCACTTGCCAGTGCATGGCGACTTGCTCAAGAGCATCCATTTCGCCTTCACTCATCGAGTCGTAGGTGCCATCGTTGTTGAGGATCATGGTCCGCTTGTTGGTGCACTCATAGGACTTGTGGCCTTGGCCTCCGCATGTGAAGCATTTGAAGGAACTCGTCTTGACGGTCTCATTGGCTGGAGTGGATGATGATGAAGCTCTCGGGATACTTGAAATCGTCTTGCACTTGACGTTCCACTTTTGTAGCTTGATGCACTAGCTCGATGAGGTTCGAGTATGGTTGGAAGTCGGCTATCTTCTTGATAGGATGGTTGAGTCTATTCAAGAAAGTGCCATAGTTTGCTCATCATCTTCCGTGACATTGGCTCTTATCATGGCAATCTCCATTTCCTTGTAGTACTCTTCAACGCTCTTGGTTCCTTGCTTGAGTAGTTGGAGTTTCTTGAAGAGGTCGCGGTTGTAGTAGGTATGCACGAAGCGTGCTCTCATGACATCCTTCATTTGTGCCCAAGTAGTGATGGGTGGTTCACCTCTTGCCTCTCGGCGCTCGATAACTTGTTCCCACCAAATGAGGACATAGTCTTGGAACTCAAGGGATGCCATCACGATCTTTTTCTCTTTTTCATAGTTGTGCAAAAGGAAGATTTTGTCAACCTTCAATGCCCATGATAGGTACTCTTCAGGATCGTTGCTTCCGTTGAACTTGGGCATTGTGAACTTTAGCTTGCCGTAGCGTTGCTCTTCATTGTGTTGGGGTTGAGGATGATGACGCCCATGTTGTTGATGATTGTCAAGCTCGTGTCGTTCTTGGTGAGGAGGGTTGTCAGCCTCATGTTTCTCTTGTCGTGGAGGATTTCCATTTTGTTCATGCTCTTGATGAACTTGATGTTCTTGGTGAGCTTGTGGAGGAGCTTGTCGAGCTCGAGGAGGAACTTGAGGAACTTGATGATGCACGTGAGCTTGAAATCTTCGTTCGTGAGCTTCTTCGCGAAGTGCTTGTTCATGTTCACGAGCTTGTCGGCCTCGGTTGGCGATGGCGTGACTTGCAGCTTGGAGGCTTGTTGCGCCTCAAGTGCTTGATCATCTCGCAATTGTTTTTCTTGACGTTCTGCCTCGACATCTTGTGCTTCTTGGTGTAGACGCGCTCGCACTTCCTCTTCATGCTGGTGTTGTCGTTGTCTTTCTTGTGGTAGTGCAATAGCCTCTTGGGTTTGATGTTGTCGGTGCTCTTGAGAGTTGGTGTCACGTAGAGGATTGAGGCTTGCATGACGATCATTGCGCGTGGCACGTCGAAGAGTGTTCGATGTCGGTGTACTTGAGCCAGAGAGGGTGAAGTCGGAGTGTCGACTTGAGCGGCTCCTTCTTGATGAAGACGAAGTGGAAGAAGAGCGGTTGAGCAACAAAGCGTGAATCTTGTCCATTCTTGCGTCATTCTCTTGCTTGTGATCATCGACCTTGTGGTCGAAGTAGTCCCTTGTACGTTGCTCGGAGAGTCGCAAGTCGGCGGCGAGGTTGTCGATGCGTTCACTCATTGCTTGTTGCTCTTGATGCAAAGCACGTTGTGAACCAAAGAGGTGGCTCTTGGTGATGTAGGAGTTCATGTCGTCGTCGTGCTCAATGAAGAGTGGTTTGGTAGAAGTACTTGTCCTATCCATCATTCCAAGATAAAAATGTGAGTGGTAGAAAGATAAGAACGAATACCAAATGTACCTTGACCGAAGTTGAAAGTGGATCATTGATCACTCCAATGTAGACAAGGAAATAGCACAATTGGTACCAATTCTTGTCGGTTTCTCACACCTACACAAGTAAAATCTTATGGTGGAGCTTGGTTAGGATGGTGGTACAAAATTTAATGCAATTGTAAGTGAGCTTCAATAATGTTGGAAAATATTCGCAAGATTGCAATGCAACAAGTAGACCAAGCAATGTAATGTACACGGAAACACACACGCAAAGAGATAAGTGGGGTTGGGCAACCAAGGATGAGCCAAAATGTGGAATCCACACAAATGCTCTTGTTGCACAACACTAGAGAGACGCTAGCACGATTACACAATAGGTGGATACAAGACTTGTGCACAACCTACTAAGCAAAAATGCAACGACTTCTATCCCAAGTATGCTCTACGCAAGGTGTTTTGATGATATGATCCAAGATGATCTAATATGATAGTCTTAATGTTGTATGATGCTATGTTGCTTTCTTAAAAGCTCTTTGCTTATCTTTTCCTTTCGCTTAAAAGCTTGTTTGGCTCTTTGATGTTTGTGCTCTTTTTCTCATGCAATGCTTGACGAACCAAGATAGCAAGTGTGTATGCGATGACAACCTTGTAACACAAGAGATGATACCAAGATATGCGACAATGATGTATGTATGCTATGGGAAGTATGATCACTAATGCGCACAAGTCTCGTTGCCGGCAATACTCAATGGCTAGTCTCGATGGGTAAGCAACGCAAAGGAGTAAGGCTATCATGGCTATCAATGTAATGGCAAGAGTGATATGTCCAATACCAAGGTGAGGTTACCGTTTCTTTGGTTCCTCGTTCATACGCAAGAACGAATGACAGTGATTGGATGAGTGTGACGAATACCAAGATGTAGTCGAGGTGGTCGTTGTTCATGACGCATCCGTGGCGAAGATGAGCGGCAGTGATGTTGATGTCGAACCGTACCTAGATAGCCGAAACACAAAATGATACGGAACCACAACTCAAATTCTCAAAGCTTGAAGTGGCAACACGTGTCGAAGAGTGAAACGGGTAAGAAATGGTGGTGGTATGCGGAAGTGGTGATGGTGTAAAGGTGGCAGGAGTGCGTATGCAAAAATGTGGGGCGGTGTGGTGACTAAACTGGAAAAAAAATCAGTTTCGTTAGGTAACTCTGGACGTCCGGTGGTGAGCGGTCGTCCGGTCATCGGACGTTCGGTGGCGAGCGGACATCCGGTGCCTGGGCGAAAATCGGGCACGGGATGAACTGGTGGTGTTGGTGATGGAGAGGTCGAAATTCGTTGAATCCAAGCGATTTCATGGATGGAAAGGGTGGGGCAAGGGGGTAAGATAGATCCCTCAAAACAAAGCAAATCCATAGATCAAATCCAACAAAATTTCAACACACCAACAAATCACAAAAACAATTGGGGCTATTTTTGTGGGGAATTTTTGAATTAGGAACAAAAACAACGAAAACTAGGCTAGCAACACAATGGGGAGGCTCCGAAATTGTGATCAACGTGGCTCTTGATACCAAGATGATGTAGGGTGGGAACCCTAATCGGCCGATCTTTCACGAAAGGAGCAGATCACGTGATGAACACGAAGAACACGAGGAGGAAAACAAGGGGAAAACACATGGGTAACACGAGAAAACACTGAAACCAACAAGAACGATTAGACAAGTGCTAGATCCTCGAAACACGATAGGAGATACAAGATCCAAAGTCAACAACGAACGGTACAAAGTTAACCGGTCTTCTCTGTGAGGAGGTCTATGTTCTTCTCCACAAGGGGGTCTTGAATCCAAAGGGATCTTCTCCCAAGAGGGGTCGCGGTCTCTCTCGTGGAGTAGATCCGATGTGGATGAGCAATGCTCTATCTCTGAAATGAGCTAAACCAATGCTAACCCTAGCTAGGAGGAGGGAAAGGTCTATTTATAGTCTTAGTGCA
>NC_041380.1:240283215-240306575 GCF_002162155.2 Triticum dicoccoides | reverse complement strand
TGAAGTGAAGGGGTACATGGGCCTCAGCCCGCAACTGGACACAGCCAGGTACCGGACGTCCGATGGGGACCGGTCGTCCGGTGTCTCATGGGCTGCCGGACGTCCGGTGGCTACCGGTCGTCCGCTCGTTCTGGCTCGGATGCTGGTGTAGCGAATTTCTGAAGGAGGTTGGTCGTCCGGTCGCCGGACGTCCGGTGGCGCCGGTCGTCCGCTCGTTTGGCTCAGGTGGAGGGGCACCGGTCGTCCGGTACGGGCCGGACATTCGCTCGCTAGGGTTCGGCTAGAGCTTCAGGCTCCGACCGTCCGGTCCCGACCGGTCATCCGGTGGTTGGGACTTCTTGTCCACCTCTCCTTCTCTCCGTCTTCGCTTCCATCTTCCTCTTCTTATCCTCCTTGCTCCTTGGCTTCTTCATGGCCAACTCCTTGATACCTGAGTATGCACAATGTCTCCGTTTGAGGTAGTAGCCATGTCTCATGTGCATCGAAGTGGAAATGTCAGAGGAGAGATGTGACCTCGGTTTCGAGAGCTCTTGCACGTGCTCGTGTCATGGGTCCAAGTGGTGTTGTAGGAGATGTAGTTGGGTCCATGGGGATGACCTTGGGATGCTCTGCATCAACAGGAGTTACAAAATAAACAGAGACTAGTTGAGGGCGAGGTAACGATGTGTGTTGGAAATGATTCCAAGGTTGATAAGATCACCATCGCATACTCCCTCTACCTTCGGGATTAGTGTTGAACCTAAATAAATGTTATTTGGTGTTTGCGTTGAGCATGAATATGATTGGATCATGTTTATTGCGATACGGTTATTCATTTAAGTCAAACAATAATTGTTGTTCTATTTACATGAATAAAACCTTCAATGGTCATACACCCAATGTGAATGGTTTGTTGAATCTCCATCATGGTTATACACATATTCATAATATTGATGCCAAAAGATGCAAAGTTGAAAATCATAGTGCAACATATTTGTGGCACTGCCATTTTGGTCATATTACTGTAAAGCGCATGAGGAAACTCATGCAGATGGACTTTTGGAATCACATGATTATAAATCATTTGATGCTTGCGAACCATGCCTCTTGGGCAAGATGACTAAGACTCTGAGCCACTAACTTATTGGAAATAATACGTACCGACATATGCGGTCCGATGAGTGTTGAGGCTTGCGGTGGGTATCATTATTTTCTGACCATCACAGATGATTTGAGCAGATATGGGTATATCTACTGATGAAAAACAAGTCTGAAACATTTGAAAAGTTCAAAGAATTTCAGAGTGAAGTGGAGAACCATCGTAACAAGAAAGTAAAGTTTCTACGATCTGATCGCGGAGGCGAATATTTGAGATACTAATTTGGCCTTCATTTAAAACAGTGTGGAATAGTTTCACAACTCACGCCACCTGGAACACCACAGCGTAATGGTCTGTCCGAACATAATAACCGTACTTTATTAGATATGGTGCGATCAACGATGTCTCTTACAGATTTACTACTATTGTTTTCAGGTTATTCATTAGAGATAGCTGCATTCATGTTAGAAACGGCACCATCTAAATCCGTTGAGACGACACCCTATGAATTATGGTTTCGCAAGAAACCTAAGCTGTCGTTTCTTAAAGTTTGGGGTTGCGATGCTTATGTGAAAAAGCTTCAGCCTAATAAGCTCGAACCCAAATCTAAGAAATGTGTCTTAATAGGATAACCAAAAGAAATTGTTGGGTACACCTTCTATCGCAGATCCGAAGGCAAGATCTTTGTAGCTAAGAATGGATCCTTTCTAGAGAAGGAGTTTCTCTCAAATGATGTGAGTGGGAGGAAAGTAGAACTTGATGAGGTCATTGTACCTTCTCTCAAATTGGAAAGTAACACATTAGAGAAATCCGTTCTCATGATGCCTACACCAGCTAGAGAGGAAGATAATGATGATGATCATGAAACTTCTGATCAAGTTACTACTAGACCTTGTAGGTCGAACAGAGCATGTTTCACACCAGAGTGGTACGGTAATCTTGTTCCGGAAGTCATGTTACTAGACCGTGACAAACCTACAAATTATGCAGAAACTATGATGAGACCAGATTCCGATAAATGGCTTGAGGCCATGAAATCTGAGATATGATCCATGTATGAGAACAAAGTGTCGACTTTGGTGGACTTGCCCAATGATCAGCATGCCATTGAGAATAAATGGATCTTCAAGAGGAATACGGACGCCGATGGTAGTGTTACTATCTACAAAGCTCGACTTGTCACAAAAGGTTTTCGACACGTTCAAGGTGTTGACTATGATGATATTTTCTCACTCGTAGCGGTGCTGAAGTCTGTCCGAATTATGTTAGCAATTGCCACATTTTACGAAATCTGGCAAACGGATGTCAAAACTGCCTTCCTTAATGGATTTCTTAAAGAAGAGTTGTATATGATGCAACCAGAAGGTTTTGTCGATCCTAAAGGTGCTAACAAAGTGTGCAAACTCCAGCGATCCATATATGGACTGGTGCAAGCATCTCAGAGTTGGATTATATGCTTTGATGAGGTGATCAAAGCATATGGTTTTATACAGACTTATGGTGAAGCCTTTATTTACAAGAAAGTGAGTGGGAGCCGTGTAGCATTTCTGATATTATATGTGGATGACATATTGTTGATCGGGAATGATATAGTATTTCTGGATAGCATAAAAGGATACTTGAATTTTTTCAATGAAAGACCTCCACTAATTCAGGATGGTCCAAACGCGACACTATGATCAGAGACCCTTCGACGAAACTGTGTGCGATGCAATAATCACAAACCGTAGTGTAAAAGAACCGTCAAAAAAGGTGCAAAATGTTTGTGATGGCGGAGCTATCAAACACGGTTTAGATTTTAGTTGCGTTGCGATGCAGGGCATATGGTTCAGCTCAATAAACTGTTTGCGATGAGGCGGAACAAAAGAAACGGGCAGCCTGATGAAGGCGTGTGCGATATAGAGCATATGGTTCACTCGAATGAACTGTTTCTGATTAGGCAACATAAAAGAAACGGTCAGCCAGATCAAGGTCTATTTGATACGCGGCAAACAGGTCCGTAATCAGAAATGTGTGCGAAGACCAATAATGACACAGACAATTGCTGCTAATAAGCCATGTGATTTGCTCTGTCTATAGTAGAATAACATGTGTATATATATAACTGAAATAAACATCCAATTACATAAGTGACTATACAGATCATTCGCACACACCTCAATAAACAATTGCGTGCATTCTAAAGTAGGGGAAACGATCGTCTAGTCATCTAGTTCTTGTGACGCTCCCGCCACTGCTATGTGGCTCGATCCCTCGTCTGGGTCAGGAAGAAGATAGTTCCTCATGTCAACGATCCGCCTATACATCTCGTAGCTTGTGTACGCGTCCATGGCCGCGTACTTGACATGTTGTTCATCCAGTCTCTTATGCCACACACTGTTCTAGGCGTTCCTGTCCTGATTGCTCTCATTCTTCGTCTTCATGTAGTAGGGTCGATGATGGCCGAGGCGAGGTCAACCAGGGAGTTCAGCTTGTTTTTTTCACTGCTGCAGACCTTGTAGTGGCTTTGGATGTTGACAACATTTGGGCATTTCAAGTCCGAAACCTTGAGCGCTTTTAGGTCATTGGTGGTGTCCACCGTAGCGAAACTATAGTCGGAGCTATTGATAAGCCTGGAGAAACGCTCACAAGGCCTTGTGGTGAGGTGGTAGTGGTAGACGAGGATGTCATGTCGCATGCACAACTTGGCGACGGCAACCTTCTGATCGTGCCTGGCACGACCGATGGTGTACTCGAGGTCGAAGCCGACCACTCAGTACTTGTCCTCGGCAAGGAAATGCTCCATAGTTTGGATGGAGCTCTCCACTGAGATCGGACCATTTGTGTACACCACTGAGAGGACCTTCCCACTCATGTGCGTGTCCACTACATGACGCATGGTGAACTGCCCGTCGTTGTCGTCGTCGGCCGCTGGAAGCTCCATTGGAGCCACGGGGAGCGCCATTGGAACCGCTGGATGTCCTCTCTGTATGTGTCCTCATGGGTATTCTTATTGTGTCATGTGAGATGAGAGATGAAGGTAAATGGCCGCAGGAATAAAAGGGGGTCGGGCGGCGTGGATTCTCGGCGCGTCTGCATGGCAGTTTTTGCAGCGGGTAACTGCATCGTCGCGCCGCGCCCGGCGCAACCGCTTGCACACGAACGTGCGTGATCGTTTGCCGACCCCAAACACTGGCAACGCGCGTGGAGGGACGAGGGCAGAGCACCCAGAGGGACGCGAGAGTAGAGCATGCATGGCGGGATGCAAGCAGAGCGCGTCGGGGCCACCTGAATCGCAAGCAACCACACGCATAGAGCAGTTGAACAGGCAGGAAATAGTCGCCTACAAGCCAGCTGACAGTTGCATCGCTGCGTAGAGAGCGGCCGAGTGCTATCACCTCCGTCTAGTCTATAGTCTCCTTTATATTCTATGCCATACTTTGCCCTCAAATTTAACCAACAAAATGGTAATGCATGTTTAAAAAATTATATAATTGGAAGCTATGTTCAAATACAAATCCAACTATATAATCTTTGGCGACATGCATTCGTATTTTATTAGTTAAATAATACTTATAAACCAGGACGGTGGTATAGTAGGTAATTAAAACGCAAATGTTTTTTTATTAACTGTATGTGTACGTGGCCTTTCATCCTCCTCTCGCACATCTTGTCACCACGCTGCCGCAGATGGCTTACAGCGCAAGCTTCCGCAGCGCGCGGGGGCGTTCTTTTGCCCAAACGGTGGCGCCAATGAATCATCGTTGAGCCCGTTCCCGCGCAACCTCACAGGTTCCCGCACAAGCTTCCCGCCCGACTCAGTGAAATCCCCCAAAATCCCAATGCTTACCGTCCTTCTATAAAAACCCTCACGACCGGCGAGTCTTGCATCGCATTTTCCCCTCCGTCCCTGTAGTTTATCTCGTCTCCTTCTCCCACAATCGCCAATGGCACCAGTCCGTCATCGTCGCTCAGCCACTCCACCGTCATCAAAGGACAGCTCCAGCTGGGAGGCTACACCGCGGTGGCGGCGCAGTCCCCGACATAGTGTAGTGCATGTGGCGTCCCTGTTGGGTGTGCGCGGAACACCCACCACACGCTCCGCTGCCAGTGCCCGTCGACAGGTGTTGCCGACCGCCGTTGTCACCACACCACTATCGAAAGACAGGGCCATCGCACGCTCCGCTGCCGCGGCTCAAAGGCGGGAGGTGGCCTTCATGGCCTCCACCCCACTACCGGCCACTATGGCCATCACCTGCTCCGCCACCGCGGCCTGAAGGCGGGAGGTGGTGGTCGTGGCCGCCACCCCGTCGTCGGCCGCCATGGCCGCCAGCCCACTGTCGACCGCCGGGGTCATCACCCGCTCCACCACCGCAACCTTGCGTGCTACACCGACCTGCGAGAGGAGGAGGAACGCCTCGTCGAGCACGCAAAGAGCCTTAGCACCGCCGTGGCCGCGGCACACGCCGCTTCAGAGGGGAGAAATCAAGATACCTACAAGGAGAACCACCGCTTCGAGAGGGGTCGTCTTGAGTGCCAGAGGGCGGTCGAGGTGAGCGTCGCTGTAGTTGCAACAACGGCAGGCACCGTATTGCGGTTGCCCAGCTCGTCAGTAGGCTCCTCCTCCTACGCCTCTTAGTGAGCATGCTCAGCAGAGGAGAGGCAGCCGGAAGTAGTACAAAGCCCCTCCGCTGGAGTAGTAGTATTTAGGGGCTATTTTGTTCAGTTCATCTGACTATAGATGTGGTGGAACTGTACAACGTACTTAAAATTAGCTAGTATATATAGTTGAACTAGCTATTTTAGTACGTCATTGGCAACAATTGGGGAAAAGTTTGGTCGGTTCAGCTGTCGAGTTGAACTGTTTGTATAAATTAAGAATGACTGCTTAATCTATGAATGAAATCTATGCTTAATTACTAAATTTTAGTTCAAAAATTAGATACTGCTAGTGATTTTTAGCTTCATATTTTGGCAAATCGCAGTGTTACAAGGATTGACAAATCTTACCAAATTGTTTGTACGTGGTTGCACACGGGTCATTCAAAACAACCATTTGCGTTGAAGGGATGCACAAATTAAGCCCTGATCTCACTTTGCATATGGGTGTTCTATCTAGAACATTTGCGATCAAGAGCAGCAGAAATCCTGCTTGGCACATTTTCATTTGGCTTCCTGGGGAAGCTGTCGGTTTGCATATGGGTGTTCTAACTAAAATGTTTGCGATGATTGTTTCATATTTAAAAAGCGAATTAAACTGCGGCTTGGGAACCATTAATGGATGTTAAAGGGCTCACTTCCTAGTGAGCCTGTGCAGCGTATAGCTCGCATGCTTCCCGGTGAGCCTGCGCATTCGAGGACAACTTGCATGCCTCTCGGTTAGCCTGCGCACCGGACGGCACTCGCACGCCTCCCATTCAGTCAAGGTCAAGCAGCTATCCGCACGGCACCTCCAACAGCCATTAAAACTAAGACACATGGCATCACATGAATGGTTAACAGAACGCACATGGTTTGAATTATACAAACATTTGAGATATTAAAGTGGCAGCTATTTTTCAAAATGCCCCTGTTTGCTATCATTATTCAAGTACACCTTCTCTCAAAATGGACACGAAAAATACCACAGCATGTCGGGTGCCATACCATGAGAGCATGCCAAGTTTCATGAATATCAGACGACTTTTGGATTTACTAGAATTTAAAAACCATGCATCTCAATGTTTTGCCGGCAATCAACGGTGCCCTCGTTTGAAATTAATTCCCATTTCTTGCATGGGACCTAAGCATGCACCCATGGACACAGATTTGATTTTTCAACCAATTTATATGCACTGGAGCATGTGCATGTAGTTCAAATTTGAATTATGCACATAAATGCATTGAAAACTCAGTTAATGCATAAAAATGTCCAAACAAACCATGAAAAATCACAAAAATTGACACAACACTCCTGTTGTTCTATGTTGACATGAGAGAAATTTTGGAAGCAATAAGAGGCAGTGGATATCGTTTCGTCCCCAAAGGTGGGATGTTCCCTACCGAAACCATGATGCTTGTTGTGAGAAGCTCTGGTTTGTGAGAAGCATATACCCAAACCTCCCCCAAATGGGACAAAAAATTTACCACGACATTTGATGCTGCTCCATGAAAGCATGCCAAGTTTCATGAATTTCAGACGAGTTTTGGATTTACTAGAATTTAAAAATGAGGCATCTCAATGTTTTCCCGGCAATCAACGATGCCCCGATGTTTCCAATTCATTCCCATTTCTTGCATGTGACCTAAGCATGCACCCAAGGACACAGATTTGATTTTTCAACCAATCTATATGCACTAGAGCATGTGCATGTAGTTCAAATTTGAATTATGCATATAAATGCATTGAAAACTCGGTTAATGCATAAAAATGTCCAAACGAACCCCGAAAAATCACAAAAAATTGACACAACGCTCCTGCTGTTCTAAGTTGACACGAGAAAATTTTTGGAAGCAATAAGAGGCAGTGGATATTGTTTCGTCTCTGCCTACCGAAACCATGATGCTTGTTGTGAGAAACTCCGGTTTGTGAGAAGCATGTACCCAAACCTTTACCAAACAGGACAAAAGAATTACCACGGCTTGTTGATGCCGCTCCATGATAGCATGCCAAGTTTCTTGGATTTCAGACAAGTTTTCGATTTACTATAATTTAAAAACAAGGCATCTCAATGTTTTGCCGGCAATCAACGGTGCCCTGGTGTTTGAAATTCATTCCCATTTCTTGCATGAGACCTAAGAATGCACCCAACTACACAGATTTGATTTTTCAACCAATTTATATGCAATGGAGTATGTGCATGTAGTTCAAATTTGAATTACGCACATAAATGCATTGAAAACTCAGTTAATGCATAAAAATGACCAAACGAGCCCTGAAAAATCACAAAAATGGACACAACACTCTTGTTGTTCTATGTTGACACGAGAGAAATTTTGGAAGCAATAAGAGGCAGTGGATATCGTTTCGTCCCCAAAGGTGGGATGTTCCCTACCGAAACCATGATGCTTGTTGTGAGAAGCTCTGGTTTGTGAGAAGCATATACCCAAACCTGCCCCAAACGGGACAAAAAATTTACCACGACATTTGATGCCGCTCCATGAAAGCATGCCAAGTTTCATGAATTTCAGACGAGTTTTGGATTTACTAGAATTTAAAAATGAGGCATCTCAATGTTTCGCCGGCAATCAACGGTGCCCTGATGTTTGAGATTCATTCCCATTTCTTGCATGGGACCTAAGCATGCACCCAAGGACACAGATTTGATTTTTCAACCAATCTATATGCACTGGAGCATGTGCATGTAGTTCAAATTTGAATTATGCACATAAATGCATTGAAAACTCGGTTAATGCATAAAAATGTCCAAATAAACCCCAAAAAATCACAAAAAATTGACACAACACTCCTGCTGTTCTATGTTGACACGGGAAATTTTTTGGAAACAATAAGAGGTAGTGGATATCGTTTCGTCCCTCCCTACCAAAACCATGATGCTTGTTGTGAGAAGCTCTGGTTTGTCAGAAGCATATACCCAAACCTGCACCAAACGGGACAAAAAAATTACCACGGCTTGTTGATGCCGCTCCATGAAAGCATGCCAAGTTTCATGAATTTCAGACGAGTTTTCGATTTACTAGAATTTAAAAACAAGGCATATCAATATTCTGCCGGCAATCGACGGTGCCCTGGTGTTTGAAATTTATTCCCATTTCTTGCATGTGACCTAAGCATGCACCCAGGGACATAGATTTGATTTTTCAACCAATTTATATGCACTGGAGCATGTGCATGTAGTTCAAATTTGAATTATGCACATAAATGCATTGAAAACTCAGTTAATGCATAAAAATGTCCAAACGAACCCCGAAAAATCACAAAAATTCTCACAATACTCCTGTTGTTCTATGTTGACACAAGAAAAATTTAAAAGCAATAAGAGGCAATGGATATCTTTTCGTCCCCAAAGGTGGGAGGTTCCCTACCAAAAACCATCATGCTTGTTGTGAGAAGCTCCGGTTTGTGAGAAGCATATACCCAAACCTGCCCCAAATGGGACAAAAAATTTACCACGGCATGTTGATGCCGCTCCATGATAGCATGCCAAGTTTCATGTATTTTAGAGGGGTTTTGGTTTACTAGAATTTAAAAACCAGGCATCTAAATGTTTTGTCGGCAATCAACGGTGCCCTGGTGTTTGAAATTCATTCCCATTTCTTGCATGGGACCTAAGCGTGCACCCAAGGACACAGATTTGATTTTTCAACCAACTTATATGCACTGGAGCATGTGCATGTAGTTCAAATTTGAATTATGCACATAAATGCATTGAAAACTCAGTTAATGTATAAAAATGTCCAAAGAAAACCCCGAAAAATCACAAAAAATTGACACAACACTCCTGCTGTTCTATGTTGACACGAGAAAAAATTTGGAAGCAATAAGAGGCAGTGGATATCGTTTCGTCCCTCCCTACCAAAACCATGATGCTTGTTGTGAGAAGCTCTGGTTTGTGAGAAGCATATACGCAAATCTGCACCAAACGGGACAAAAAATTACCATGGCTTGTTGTTGCCGCTCCATGAAAGCATGCCAAGTTTCATGAATTTCAGACGAGTTTTGAATTTACTAGAATTTAAAAACAAGGCATCTCAATGTTTTGCCGACAATCAATGGTGCCCAGGTGTTTGAAATTCATTCCCATTTCTTGCATGGGACCTAAGTATGCACCCAGGGACACATATTTGATTTTTCAACCAATTTATATGCACTGGAGCATGTGCATGTAGTTAAAATTTAAATTATGCACATAAATGCATTGAAAACTCAGTTAATGCATAAAAATATCCAAAAGAACCCCGAAAAATCACAAAAATTCACACAACACTCCTGTTGTTCTATGTTGACACGAGAAAAAATTTGAAAGCAATAAGAGGCAATGGATATCGTTTCGGCCCCAAAGGTGGGACGTTCTCTACCAAAAACCATCATGCTTGTTGTGAGAAGCTCCGGTTTGTGAGAAGCATATACCCAAACCTACCCCAAATGGGACAAATATTTTACAACGACATGTTGATACCGCTCCATGATAGCATGCCAAGTTTCATGAATTTCAGATGGGTTTTGGATTTACTAGAATTTCAAAACTAGGCATCTTAACGTTTTGCCGGTAATCAACGGTGCCCTACTATTTGAAATTCATTCCCATTTCTTGCATGGGACCTAAGCATGCACTCAAGGACACATATTTGATTTTTCATCCAATTTATATGCACTGGAGTCTGTGCATGTAGTTCAAATTTGAATTATGCACATAAATGCATTGAAAACTTAGTTAATGCATAAAAATGTCCAAACGAACCTCGAAAAATCACAAAAATTCACACAACACTCCTGTTATTCGATGTTGACATGAGAAAAAATTTGAAAGCAATAAGAGGCAATGGATATCGTTTCGTCCCCAAAGGTGGGACCATCCCTACCGAAAACCATCATGCTTGTTGTGAGAAGCTCCGGTTTGTGAGAAGCATATACCCAAACCTGCCCCAAATGGGATAGAATTTTTACCATGGCATGTTCATGCCGCTCCATGATAGCATGCCAAGTTTCATGAATTTCAGACAGAGTTTGGATTTACTAGAATTTTAAAACCAGGCATCTCAATGTTTTTCCGACAATCAATGGTACCCTAGTGTTTGAAATTCATTCTCATTTCTTGCATGGGACCTAAGCATGCACCCAAGGACACAGATTTGATTTTCAACCAATTTATATGCACTGGAGCATGTGTATGTAGTTCAAATTTGAATTATGCACCTGAAATGGCTAGAAAACCAATTTAATGTATAAAATGTTCAAACGAACCCTAAATAATTCCAATTCTTTTACGACACGCATATAGTTACATGTTCACTCCAGATAAAAGGTCTAGCAATTCAAACACCGTCCATTGCCGCTGTGACCCCATTATGTAATTCAAATCAAGATGAAAAATCAAGTAGATTGCACACAGTTTATTATCAACAATCGTGTGAGATGCAGCACAAAATATCCTGGAGCACTGTCGGTGTATAGTACGCCTATGGCTTACTCGCGAGAAGGTGCGTTGGCTACAGTCCACAGTCGGTGTCTCAAGAACACTAGCTCTCTCCCAAAATATCATTTCACTATTCAATCGTCGCCGGTGAAAGATGGGCACGTGGACCCGCGTCGTGAGGGCAACTTCGGTAGGCCACTCCGGCATGAGCGCGGCCGCAGCCGCCATCCGCGTGCTAACAAGGTGCATGAGTGCAGCCGCAATCTGTGACCGGGCGGCAAAGGCAGCCCAAACGGCCGTTGTTGCTTCTCAGGTGGCGGCAGCAACATCTGCCTTAGGGATAGCAACTGGCGAGAGCGGCACAACAGATGTCCATTCCGCAGCGGCGGCCTTAGCCCTGACGGAGGCCGCCCACAGCCAGCTCCTGGCGGTCATCGTTCAAATCGAACGAAGCTTCTCCGACAACGGTGGGCAACCCACGGCCGAAGAGCTGGCAATCGCCGAGAGCGTTCGAGCAGCTGTCCGTTCCTCCGCCGCATACCTTGCGACGACGGAGCCCGTCCAAGCCCAGACCGCGTCCGCCCATGCCCACCTCATGGCGGCCTTTTCCAAAGAGATGGCGGACGCGGATAGCGAGATGCTTGTCGAGTATGGTGCAATGGATGCCATGAAACCCCTTCCCTAGGAGACTATCGGGCGCGAGCTAGACATGGAGGCGGCGGCGGAGATCGACGAGCACCAGCCATAGTAGTAATCTTTGTTTTGTTTAATTAAGCGCGCCGATCTTCAATTTGTTAGAGTAATGTTTAGGTCAGCTAGCTCTGTTTAATTGCTGAACTTGCTCGATTAAGAAGTGTAGGTGTGCTGTAGTCTCCTTTGTGTACCCAAATTATGCAATGACTTGGATGACCACTGTAACCATGGAAATTCGAACCAAAACTTTTGATGTTCAAACTCATCACACATGGGTGAAGCTATCTGAATCGTTTGTGATGTCCACATATCGTACACAGTTCTGAATAAGAGACCATGTCTGATGACACTTTGCGCGCCAGTTTTTTGGCTGAAGCGATTCCAAATTTCGGCTTCCGTGGAAATAGATACCTCCTCGCCCCCTCTCCCTTACCAAAAGCCACATTTCCCCTCTTTATTCCGTCCTTTCCAAGTTGAAACCTTCACTCCTTGCTTTCAGCGCCGCCTCCTCGTCGGCGCTGCTCGGCCTCATCTATCCAGGCAGGTAATCCACACCCGACCCCCATCCTCCTCCTCCTTCCACATCCCACATGCCCCGACCACCGGCACGAGCGCGACACCTTCCACCCAAATCACCGACCCCTCCACCAAATAAGCGCCACCCTAAGCCATGGTGCTCGAAGTATAGCCAGGATCTCAAGGAGCATTTGGCAGCGAAGAAGCAAATCGCGGTTGTATGCGCGGATGAGGTCGCGATGGCTTCCATTTGTGCTGACCCCCAGATCTTGGAGGAGCACCTTGCCATTTGCTAGCTACGCTGGTTAAGCATGCTCGGTTTACCCGTTGTGTGTGCTGCTCCTACCTTTCCTTCAGAAATTCTAGTGAATTGTGCTATCTAATTTTACCATGCAACATGTTGCTCTAGTGTATATGTTCTATATGTCGTGCAGTGTGGTGCTCACTTATTACTGTTTTGTTAATTAGTTGTCGTCTTCAGTTAACTGTTTGGTTCAATTCTACAAATGTGATGTTCAATTCTTAAGGCTGCAATTTTGTATTGTCTTCCATGTGAGACATAAATCGAATTTATCTTTACAAAATACATGAGAAACGAATACAATTGCTATATTTCCAAGTTGTCAAGCATG
This sequence comes from Triticum dicoccoides, assembly GCF_002162155.2. Lineage (NCBI taxonomy): Eukaryota > Viridiplantae > Streptophyta > Magnoliopsida > Poales > Poaceae > Triticum > Triticum dicoccoides. The sequence continues at coordinate 240,293,601 of NC_041380.1, read as the reverse complement.
CTTGGTTTGGTTATACATTGTGCAATGTGGTGCTCAGTTAATGTTTGGTTCATTTGTGTAGTGGTGTTTAGTTAACTGTTTGGTTCAATTCTACAATGTGATGTTCAATAGTTGTGGGTGCATTCTGTTATTGTATACCATGTGAGGAATAAATTGAATTTGGATGTAGTAAATACATGAGAAACAAATACAATTGCTACAATTGGCTATAGTTAACTATTTGGTTAGCTGTCTGATCTTCTATTAGGAGTTTGTTATATTATGCAATGTGGTGCTCAGTTAATGTTTGGTTCATTTGTTGTGGTGTTTAGTTAACTACTTGGTTCAATTCTGCAATGTGATGTCCAATTGTCGTGGGTAGAATTTTGTATTGTTGTGCATGTGAGGAATAAATCGAATTTGGCTGCACTTAATACATGAGAAACATATACAAGTGCTATATTTCCTAGTTTTTAATCATGCTTGGTTTGGGTAAATGGGTTTTCCGTGTGGCTTGAATTAATCTGATGAATCTGCAATGTGCTTATTTTCATCAACATATTTTACTGATAGCATGCGAACCCTTACTTAACCTGATGACTAACTACCTTTATGTGTTGCAGGGAAACAATGGGAAGCACTGAGGTTACAGTTGAGGTTAGCACATGCATGGTCCATTCTCTAATAGCACATTATTGTGCAATTGCAGGAACCATTCTAATATTTTGGTTTTTAACAATTTGGTCTTGCACATGTAGGTCCAGCTCTCAGAGGTTTTGACCCACTGTTTGACCCTTTTTGCATATGGGGAAATGAGTTGTCCATGAATATCAATCAAATCAAGAAACTCAGAAAGATTGTTAGGATAAAGAAATTAGCGACAACAAACAACAAGATCTTTATCTTCACAATGAAGAAGACATCAGTTCACTACAAGATGGTACTAACTATTATACATTGCCTTTTTTATTCCTTTGCCCCATTTCCAATATAGAGAAGATATTTATGCGCGTCCTTGTTTTCAGGCCTTTCCAAAGTAGTTCACTGATGATTACCGCTCAAACCACCTCTATGGACAAGAGGCGAGGAAGGTATTCATACAACACACACGGTTCAATATTGAAGTGTTCCTGAAGAGGACGAAGGACGGACGGTCAATCATCCACATGCACTGGCCTAAAGTTGGAAAGACCTTCAACATGAATGAAGGCTCAATATTCGCCTTCCGCTTCAGCAGTTTTCCAGATGAGATTCATCTGTCTATATACCGTCTATGATGCTAATTTCGAAAGGTTCTACATGTTGCATGTGGAACTTGCTGCTGGTGCAGTTGTGTAATGGGGTAGCTGAGTGCTGAAGCTATATCATGTTGTACTCTGATATATTTCAATTATGAAATTCTGCTTCCTTAATATGTAAATGAAATATATTGTGTGCTTAATATGAAATGTCAATTAGATTAATAAATGGATTATGAATAATCGGATAATTAGCCTGATAATGGTGAATTAGCCTGCTAATTGGGTTTTGCTATTGCAAACGGTTGTTGAAAAAATACCATCGGCGATGACCTCAGGCAACGCACACAGTTTCTAGGAATAAACCGTGTTGGATCAATGAACAATCACACAAGACTTTCTCTTGAAAACTGTTTGCGTTAGGCCACCTTGCGCAAATGTTTACCACATAAAAACTGTGTGTGATGGAGAGCCTTTGCCACGCACTTTTTTCTACGGACCGTGTGTGATACATTCAATAACGCAAACGATTTTAAGGGGAAAAAATGTTTGTGATGTACCTGTGAACGGAAACGTTTTCCTTGGAGGGACTGTGTGGGATGTACATACGAACGGAAACATTTGGCGGGGACTGACTTGCGACCGGAAACAAATTGCCATATAATTGTATATTTTAGCTCTGCTGTACGTATTTCCATACTTGAGCGCTCGCCGATCGCACACGCTCTCATTTTGTCGGGCGTGCATGCCAGGAGGGCCTATCCTCGACGGTCTCTGGGTCGTGTGGGAAGGACCCCCCTATCGCCCACACTCACTTGGCGACGGTTCCAAATGCCATCACGGAAAGGGATTAAAAACCGTTTGTTTAGGACCGACACGCACCAGTGCTCGATGAAGCTACTTATATATTGGGCATCAAGATCTGTAGAGATAGATCAAGACACTTGATAGGACTTTCACAAAGCAATACCTTAATAAAGTTTTGAAGCAGTTCAAAATGGATAAGTCAAAGAAAGGGTTCTTCCATGTGGTACAAGGTGTGAAGTTGAGTAAGACTCAAAACCCGACCACGGCAGAATATATAGAGAGAATGAAAGTTATTCCCAATGCCTCGGTGCATTTCCCTTCTTATCTATCGATGTATTCATCTGAGGCCACAGGCAGGTATATATCTACGAGTGGTTTATATAAAGGAGGGTCCTGATAAGAATGTTGTTCGGAAAAGGCGAAACTAGTTGTGTTGAGTAAGGCTCAGAATACGTTCTTTCTTGGCAACTTGGACAACTTATAACGATGTTTGTCCCGCATATCAGACAGAAGATCGGGTTACAAAATTCGAAAGCTTTCGTCTCAATTCATATTTAGCTGCGAGCAATCTTAGGTTCTATAAAGTATGACATGCTATGTACTAGACCTATTGTGTGCCTTGCCATGAGTTTGGCAAGGCGGTACAATAGGGATCTAGGAGTAGATCGCTGGACAGTGGTCACAATTATCCTTAGGTACCTAAAGAGGACTAAGGAAATGTTTCTCGGTTATGAAGGTGATAAAGAGTTCGTCGTAAAGAGTTACATCGATGCAAGCTTTGACACCGATCTGGATGACTCTGAGTCTTGATCTGGATACATATTGAAAGTGGGAGAAATTAGCTAGCGTAGCTCCATGCAGAGCATTGTAGACATAGAAATTTGCAAAATACATACGGATCTGAATATGGCAGACCCGTTGACTAAACTTCTCTCACAAGTAAAACATGATCACACCTTATTGCTCTTTGGGTGTTAATCACATAGCGATGCGAACTAGATTATTGACTCTAGTAAACCCTTTGGGTGTTGGTCACATGGCGGTGTGAACTATGGGTGTTAATCACATAAAAATGTGAACTATTGGTATTAAATCACATGGCGATGTGAACTAGATTATTGTCTAGTGCAAGTGGGAGACTGAAGGAAGTATGCCCAAGAGGCAATAATAGATTTGTTATTTTATATTTACTTATATCATGATAAATGTTTATTATTCATGCTAGAATTGTATTAGCTGGAAACTTGATACATGTGTGGAAACATAGACAAAACACTGTGTCCCTAGTAAGCCTCTACTAGACTAGCTCGTTAATCAAAGATGGTTAAGTTTCCCAACCATAGACATGTGTTGTCATTTGGTGAACGGGATCACATCATTAGGAGAATGGTGTGATGGACAAGACCCATCCGTTAGCTTAGCATGTTGATCTTTAGTTTTATTGCTATAGCTTTCTTCATGTCATATACATATTCCTTTGACTATGACATTATGCAACTCCCGGATACCGGAGGAATACCTTGTGTGCTATCGAACGTCACAACGTAACTAGGTGATTATAAAGATGCTCTACAGGTATCTCTTAAGGTGTTAGTTGGGTTGGCATAGATCGAGATTAGGATTTGTCACTCCGAGTATCGGAGAGGTATCTCTAGGCCCTCTCGGTAATACACATCATAATAAGCATTGCAAGCAATGTGACTAATGAGTTAGTTACGGGATGATGTATTATGGAACGAGTAAAGAGACTTGCCAGTAACGAGATTGAACTAGGTATGAAGATACTGAGGATCGAATCTCAGGCAAGTAACATACCGATGACAAAGGGAATAATGTATGTTGTATTACGGTACGACCGATAAAGATCTTCGTAGAATATGTGGGAACCAATATGAGCATCCAGGTTCCGCTGTTTGTTACTGACTAGAGAGGTGTCTTGGTCATGTCTACATAGTTCTCGAACCCGTAGGGTCCGCACGCTTAACGTTCGATGATGATTTTGTATCATATGAGTTATGTGATTTGGTTACCAAATGTTGTCCGGAGTCTCGAATGAGATCACGGAGATGACAAGGAGTGTCGAAACGGTAGAGAGGTAAAGATTCATATATAGGACGATGATATTCAAACACCAAAAGTGTTCTGGGGGTACCGGGTACATATCGGGTCACCGGAAGGGGTTCCGGGCATCCCCCGGGCAACTACATGGGCTTAATGGGCGAGGAAGGGGTGAAGGAAAGAGGGGAAGAGAGAAAGGAAGGGGAGCAATTCGGCCTCCCCTTCCTTCTCTCCTCCATCCTCCTTCCTTCCCCCTCCGGATGAATATGGAAGGGGGGAGGCCGAATAGGGAGTCGCCCAAGTAGGATTCCTCCTACTTAGGGCCCCCCTTGGCTACCTCTCCTCCCCTCCAACCTATATATATGAGGGGGGCACTGCTAGAACACACATCAAGAGTTGTTAGCCGTGTGCGGCACCCCCCCATAGTTTAGGCCTCCGGTCATATTCACGTAGTGCTTAGGCAAAGCCCTGCGCGGATCACATCACAATCACCGTCACCACGACGTCGTGCTGACGAAACTCTCCCTCGATACTTTGCTGGATCAAGAGTTTGAGGGATGTCATTGAGCTGAACATGTGCAGAACTCGGAGGTGTCGTACGTTCGGTGCTTGATCGGTCGGAATGAGAAGAAGTTCGACTAGATCAACCGTGTTGTCAAATGCTTCCGCTTTCAGTCTACGAAGGTACGTGGACACACTCTCCCCCTCTTGTTGCTATGCATCTCCTAGATAGATCTTGCGTGAGCGTGGGATTTTTTTTGAAATTGCATGCTACGTTCCCCAACAAAAACAACACCCCAACTCCCCATTGCATGAAGTGATTCCTCGCACAGCACGTGCTCATGTCACCACTCCGGTGCTAGATACCCCGCAAGCTACACCAAAAGACATGGAGAATACCACTCCTTCACCAAAGGTGTTGCCCTCTTTTCAAAGGCTTCGCAGAGGCCCTAGGCCCCAGGTCTCCGTGTCAAGCATTCCTGAAGAGGATGTGCAAAACACAAGCTAAGTAGCATGTCAAGTGTTCCCTGAAGCCATCCCTTCAGTGTGTGCTCAAGAATCTGAAGCCAAGGCGGCTGAAGACATTCCGGCTGCATCAGTCGATGAAGAAAAAGAAGAAGACCGTGAAACTGTTCCCCTTACCATTGATCCAGTTGTCTAAGAAGAAGAAGTGATTGCGTCCGACACCCCAGTTCATGAAGCCACTGAAGTTGAGGCCAATGCGGCTGCCACCACCACCACTACTGAAGCCAATGATGTGGGCATGGCTGAAGATAATGTGCAGCCTGAAGTCATTGCTGCCACAGAAGACAATGCGCGACCATCCACCTCGGATGTGGTCGTTCCTCCCCTTGTACCTCACACTATGGAACGTGCGTAAACCCATGGTGAGCTCGTTATTGTCCAGTGGCCCATCTTGATTCCACCCACTGCTCCTGGTCCCCAATATGACTATCATGTGGAGCAACGGCCTCAAATGCAGAAGCCAAAGCCCAGGCTGCCAAGGCTTCCAAGTACTGCCACTACCCAAGGCTCCTTCAGTGTGCTAAGCTTCAGAGAGAACAACACTTTCTTTGACTGATCCAAGAACACCTTCCGGAAGCCAAAGATCTCTTGTTGATGTCAATCATATTCACAACCTTGCAACCAAGAACTCATTCTTTGCACATGAAGCCTGTCGGTAGTCCTGGAAGAGCCTCACACTGCTCTGTTCTGAAGATGATCTTCGCGAAGGTGGCTTCACGAAATGTTTCAAGTTTGACACCAGGCCTCCACAATCTGCAAGCTGGCATTCAACTCCTTCCATTGAAGATTTAGAGTATTCATCTTCGACTCCAACTGTTGTTGCCAGAGTCATTAATGAAGAGGACGACGCCACTTCACCAATGATGGCTTCACTGCACCACGATTCTGCGTCAGGCCTATCTGCACCAACAAACTCCTACATCGACCCTGCTGCTCCAACATCTTCAATGTCTGGGAACGAGTAGACGCTCTATGTCTTCAAACCTTTTTGGTCCTTACTGACAAAAGGGGGAGAAGCATATGAGTTGATAGTCTTCAAGAGGGTCCATATGGGTCGGGTGCTTATTTTTGCTAAGCTCTACAACTCTCATTCTTGAAACTATTTGGCTTTTGAGTTGTAACACTTAAACTTGATGATCGTCTGCTACTTTAGCTACTACCTTATGATGCGATGATAAATCCCGCATTAAGTCATTCTACAGACGCCCATTTCTCATTGTGCATGTCATTATCTTCATTAATCTTATGTATGCACGATGAATTATCTTCATGTGTTGAAGAGGATCTCTAGAAAGCAAAACCTGCCATGTGCATTTGCATTCAATAGCAAATCATTTATATGCACATCTTCAGGGGGAGCCTTTTTCAACCTATGAAGACAATGCCCATGTACTTTAACTTTCACATACTTTTATCCCCGTTAAAAACTTCAACCAGTTTGTCATCAATCAATAAAAGGGGTAGATTGTAACTACATCTAGTGCCACCCCTAGTTGGTTTTGGAGTATTGACGACAAACATGGTTGGGGGACTAATATGTTTGTGAGAATTGCAGGATAACACAGGTAGTAGTCCCTAATTGATTCGGTTTACCTACCAGAGATGACCCCTAAAAATGTATGAATACATTGAATACAATGGTGGTTCATGAAGACATTCACTTGAAGATAATGACTTGTTAACACATTCACTTGAAGACTATGGAGTGCGAAGACATAGTTTCTTTTGTAGTTTCCTTTTCTTCTTTATTGAGTCATAGGAACCACCGTACTATTAAGCGGGGTCCAAGTGACCAAATTCAGATGACCGAAATGATGCTCACCCAAAATTCTATATCTTCAAGCAAAGACAATGAGAGCAAAACTTATCCAGAGTTGGATGAGTCAGCTTTGCTTGCGCCCCAAGCCAAGTTGTCGTGTCTGTTTGAAATCCGACCGTTGGACACACACTACTGCAGGATGCTACTAAGGCGACACTACGATCAGAGACCCTTTGACGAAACTGTGTGCAATGCATTAATGGCAAATGGATATGTAAAGAAACCGGTAAAAAGGTGCAAAACATTTGCGATGGCGGAGCCATCAAACACGGTTCAGATTTTAGTTGCGTGTGCGATGCAGGGCACACGGTTAACCCGTTCGAACTGTTTGCGATGAGGCAGAACAACAGAAACGGGGAGCCATATCAATGTGTGTGCGATATATGGCATACAGTTTGCTCTGACGAACTGTTTGCTATTAGGGAGTGCAATAGAAACGGTTAGCCAGATCAAGGTGTGTGTGATATATGGCATACGGTTCACAAGGACAAACTATTTTCGATTAGGGAACACAACAGAAATAGTTCAACTTAACAAGATGTGTGTGATACGTGGCAAACAGCTGACTCCGACGAATTTTTTGCGATGATAAATTACAACACAAATGGTTAATACAGTTAGTTCATGTGAGATTTTGTGTGTACAAAAAACTTTTAAAAATGCAAACTAGTTGCTTGCGGTGGCTAGGAGTATCACACATGATGCATCTGCGAGTACTCGTGTGCGATGATTAGTAAGTTACACATACCTTTCCTTATGTTAACACTTGTGTGATAAATAACACGTGGCACTGGATACATTATTCAGGTTGTGTGTGTGCTCCACTTAGTCTTCCCGTGCTCCTATGAATGCTTCCTGCGCTCCACATGGGTGAATTGTAAAATCCACGCCTCTTCCCTCATCGTTTTCCCGCCACCAGCTAATGGCTTGCTGCATATAACCCAGGCGGCAACGCTCCGTCGCGACACTCTACACAGATCTAGTCCTCACCCATCTACCATTAGTAAGTCCAAGCATTCCAAGCAATGACCAAAGCTACGACATCAACGCCTACCTACGTTACATCTTCGGCAAGGAGAACGAGCCAGAGCAGGTTGGGGAGCAAGAGCTTCATCGGCCAGTGCAGGCACCATTACCCATCGGCAGCGGTATCAACGTGACAGTCCTTGGCAGGACAATCAAGATATTGCAGAGGAGGTGCGATGAGTGGTTTGCCATCCACCGTGCAAATGATCCAGAGCTGCTCGGCGGCATGATTGACGACCCACCCGAAGAGCCATCATCAACAGTGCTCATCGAGAGCCTCATGCCCCTCAAGGAATGGGTAGAGGACCTCTGCGATTCAGTCAGGACACACACAGCCTGTGGCTTCATCATTGCCCGCGGTTGCCGTGTCAACCTCGATCCTGATGATGTGGTGGCCAGGCTTGAGTGCATCCTTGGCGGAGTTGATGTCCCCGACGAAGTAGAACATCGCCAATGTGATATCTTGAGGATCCAGGTCATGGACGGAATTTGCTACCAGGCCACAGATATGGAAATGGAGCGGTTCTGCGGAGATGTCATGTGCGTGATTGCACGTTGTCAAGCTCTTCTGGAAGAGATCCAGCAGCCCCAAGAGCCTCCCAGCGCCAGCAGCTCCGTAGGCGGAGGTAGGTCGGGACACTTGGAGTGAACGGCTGCAAGGGTGCTATGCTGATCATGCAGTCTGAGAACACCATCGTCAGAAGGCTGCCAGCTCAGCCTTTTAGCCTATATTTTATTATAATTGTATGCATATGTAGGCCGTGAGTGTTCTGGGCCTTGCCACATGTGGCATTTTAAATTATCCTGAATATGTAAGACAATTATTTAGAATTATTAACCGTTGCCATTGTAAATTTGCCTCAACAGCGAGTAGAGCGTGCGCAGGGACACTAGAGCGGAGCACGCCCCGGCGGCCTCCATGGCGAGCAAAAGGCGTGAACGGACATGCGTAGAGCGCGCCGCAGCCGCCTCAACAGCGAGCAACCATGTGGTCAACCTTCTGCCATCAATAAATTTTGACCATGTTTCTCATCACATTGCAGATTACAATGCATAAGTAATTGCAAATCTGTTCACACCTATCAAACTAATACGTGTTCACACTTAGCATCGGGCTATAAAAACTACCCACTCGAAAATTATTTCACAGTTCCTCTCCTCATCACCCACAAAACGGGTCTTTCCTGTCAAGTAATTCCGCCATGATTGGTTAGAGGAGTTTCGGGTGGACATATAACCAGGCAGCAAAGATCAAGGCCGGGGAAGCACTAGAGAGGTCCCGCCACGAAGCCGCAGCCGCAGCCGCAGCAGAGATGTCCCAGCGTGCCATGGAGCCCTCGAATGAGCTCTCATGGGCACGCGAGGGTTCTCGCAAGCACAGTTGCCGCGTCAGAGATCACGACAAGCTGGCGTTGCTAAAGTCCTTGCCCAGCGACGATGACATTCTCGCTGGCCTCATTAAGCAGCAGGAGCTGGTCGACGCCTAGATGAAGCTACTCGAGATCAGCGATGCCTCGGTTGACAAGGCGACCGGCCTCATCAAGCAACTCATGGGTGACAATGCGAAGCTCCTCAAGGCGCTCGCCGAGAAGGAGGAGGAGGCCACCGGCTGGAAGATGCTGCATGAGCAGAGCAGTGCCTTGGGGATGACGTTGACAGCCGTCATCGAGGAACTGATGGGTGACTTGACCTGTCATGGTGATTATATAAACCCTTTTCAGGTTGTCTGCAGGGTATAGGGGGTAGGGTGTTCTTCTCGAGCATGTCTCCCTTGTGCGGCTTGTAGATGCGGCACATATCTATGGGCTCCCTGAGGTATATATACTATCATTTACCGACAATTAGGGGGGCACACGATCTATCCCTTTGACCTAACAATGAGAACGGTTTGACCATGATGGTTTCCTAATGATACTAGTAAGGTACACGTGCATTGCACGCATGAGATTTGGTAACCAAATTATGTATAAATACCACACTATAGCATGTAAGCTTTGAGTCATACATGCATGATGTAGATGTTCGTTTAATTCTTATAGTTCATCTCATCCAAAATCAATTAGTTTTATAAAAAAATATTTTAAGATTCATGGAATTGTGCATTTTAAAGCATAAAGTAAAAAACAAAAGGTGAAAATTCATTCAGAAGAAAAAGTTTGGGCAATTAAGATATGGAAGATTCTAGAACAAAGGAGAAGTGCTTGTGTTTTGAGGTTTGTGCATTATGCTTAAGTTCAACCATGGAGTCTTCTAGATTGTACATGTGGCAGAATCTAGTGGAATGTAGATGATATCCAACGGCCAGTAGTGCTGGGATTTTCCATCTCTGTACCGTCGCATTGGCTTCATCCAATGACCAACTTTCAAAGTTATTCACACACTATATAGGGGCATAGATATAGATGTGTCCCATGCTAGACCAAATAAAGTTTA
>NC_041380.1:240215904-240282822 GCF_002162155.2 Triticum dicoccoides | reverse complement strand
AGTAGGGAAACCGACATTGTACGTATCGAACCAGTCTTGGAGTCGGGTACGGTGTTCGGTTTGTAATGTAGTTGGTGGCCCATCGAAGTTGTGCATTCAGGATTTCAACACATCACACACCACCGTACCCATACATATTTTCAGTTCGCATGCAGTGTATATGGGGTCTTCTGATCGACCACGTCGCCCTTGTGCGGTTTTTTGTGACGACACACATATCTGTGGGCTCCCCGAGTGTATATATATCATCCCTTTGATCGATAATGAGGGGTATGTGTTGGCCATGAATGGATACCTCCTAGTTCGTGTTAGGGCCGGTCACCGTCACATGTCACTCAACCAAAGCTCAAGCTCATGCGTTGTTAGGATCCCCTCCCACATGCTCAGATTGCTGGGTTCAACCTACATCATACCCTGCGTATCTCGTCCTTAACTACCTTGCCTTCATGGCTGTTGTTTGTATCAAGAGGTAGGCACCACATCTAAATTGTACATTATTCTATATTGAGAACACACATGACCCCTTCCCGACGTACATCATTTTGGGCTGCATGCAAGAGGTGCTGGTTTTGTCGTCCCTCTCGTGCGATTTTTATGATGGTTCAATCTATTGGCCCAAGCGGTTTATCGACAACAACAGTTGTTGTTTGACCAAACCATAGATTCATTTGTCCGTCTTATGGTAGGTCATGTCGACATGCATGTATGACCAAAGTATCAATCATTACGTGCATCCACCCCGCTGACACGAAGTGGGAGGTGATGGGCCAAACATCCTAGCTAGCTACGACATTATTTCATTATAGATATATCCAAGGGTGCTTTCGGGTTTGCGAAGTAGGTGTCGGTGTTAAAACCGGCCGATCTCGGGTAGGGGGTCCCGAACTGTGCATCTGAGGATCGAACGTAACAAGGAACACAGGGAACATGATGTTTTACCCAGGTTCGGGCCCTCTTGATGGAGGTAAAACCCTACGTCCTGCTCGATTGTATTTGACGAGTGTAGGGGTTACAAGAGTCGATCTACCTCGAGATCATAACAGCTAGACCGTAGATGTCTAGCCTATATGAATTCTGATAGCCCATATGGACTAGACCCTCCGGCTTATATATACACCGGAGGGGCCTAGGGTTGTATAGAGTCGGCTTGCAGAAGAAGGAAATTACATATCTGGACGCCAATCTTGCCATCCACGCATAGGAGAGTCCTATCCGGGCACATGGGAAGGTCTCCTACCTTGTATCTTCACGGCCCATCAGTCCGGCCCATATCACACAACACGGACACCTGAGGACCCCCTTATTAGCCCATGAACCAGTCTTCAATGACGATATGTTCGGCACGCAGATTGTCTTCGGCATTGCAAGGCGGGTTCCTCCTCCCAATACTTCAAAGCATTCTTCTGAACAAAAGAACTATATCCGACTCTACACGATAGTCACAACCCTCAATCATGAAGGCAACTCATTTAATTAAGATAATGTCTATCAACTGACAACTTTTTGGCAAAATGTCACATCGGGCCCCTTTACTATTCTGAACCGTTTTTTCACCTCGCGCTTCGTGTGTCAAGGCATTGCCTCTATTGACACGTCTTGTCAAACAGAGATCGTGCCCGCTTATCATGGGATCCTCATCAATACTGTTTTGGGTAATCGAACCGTGTCATTCACATGACCCCTTGGGAACAGGCGAGTTTTAAGGCTTGAGGGGGGCGTTTGATATTCACTGCCTATATAAGAAGATAAAAATTCATATTTCTTCCCACGCCTTCTTCCTTCTCCTGCTTTCCCTCTTCGAGCTCCAGTGCCCAAACTTCAATCTTGCCCACAACCGCCGACCTCTCCAGCCATGTCTGGATCTAGTTCCAAGGGCAAGTGGGAGGCCTCCTCCATCACAGAGATGGACGTCAAGGAGCTCCGAGAGGCGGGGTTGTTGGGTAACGCAGGAATTTCAAAAAAATTCCTACGTACACGCAAGATCATGGTGATGCATAGCAACGAGAGGGGAGAGTATCGTCTACGTACCCTCGTAAACCATAAGCGGAAGCGTTATGACAACTCGGTTGATGTAGTTGTACGTCTTCACGATCAACCGATCTAGCATCGAAGGTACGGCACCTCCGTGATCTGCACACGTTCAGCTCGGTGACGTCCCGCGAACTCATGATCCAATAGAGCATTGAGGGAGAGTTTTGTAAGCACGGCGGTGTGATGACGATGATGATGATGCTACCAGAATAGGGCTTCGCCTAAGCACCGCTATGATATTACCGAGGTGGATTATGGTGGAGGGTGGCACCGCACACGGCTAAAAGATCAATGATCAACTTGTGTGTCCATGGGGTGACCCCCTTCCCTGTATATAAAGGAGTGGAGGAGGGGGAGGGCCGGCGCTCTCTATGGCACGCCCTAGGGGAGTCCTACTCCTACCGGGAGTAGGATCCCCCCCACTTTCCAAGTAGGAGTAGGAGAAGAAGGAAGGAGGAGAGAGGAAGGAAGGAAAGGGGGGCCGCCCCCCTCCCAATTCGGATTGGGCTTGGGGGCGTGCGCCTCCCTTTTTTCCCTTCACTCTCCTCTATTCCACTAAGGCCCAATAAGGCCCATATACTCCCCCGGGGGTTCCAGTAACCTCCCGGTACTCCGAAAAAATGCCAGAACCACTCGGAACCATTCTGATGTCCAAACATGGCCTTCCAATATATCGATCTTTACGTCTCGACCATTTCGAGACTCCTCATCATGTCCGTGATCAAATCTAGGACTCCGAACTACCTTCGATACATCAAAACACATAAACTCATAATACTGATCGTCACCGAACGTTAAGCGTGCGGACCCTAAGGGGTCGAGAACTATGTAGACATGACCGAGACATGTCTCCGGTCAATAACCAATAGCGGAAACTGGATGCTCACACTGGCTCCTACATATTCTACGCAGATCTTTATCGGTCAAAACGCATAACGGTATACGTTGTTCCCTTTGTCATGGTATGTTACTGATACGTCCATTTTGCATCATGCTTTTATATCGATATTCATTGCATTATGGGCTGTTATTACACATTATGTCACAACACTTATGCCTATTCTCTCTTATTTTACAAGGTTTACATAAAGAGGGAGAATGCCGGCACCTGGGATTCTAGGCTGGAAAAGGAGCAAATATTAGAGACCTATTCTGCACAGCTCCAAAAGTCCTAAAACTTCACGGAAGTCATTTTCAGAATATATAAAAAAATGAGCGCAAGAAGTTCTAGAGGGGGCCACACCCTGCCCACGAGGGTGGGGGTGCGCCCTACCCCCCTAGGCGCGACCCCCGCCTCGTGGGCCCCCTGGTGGCCCTCCGATGCCCATCTTCTGCTATATGGAGTCTTTCGATGAGGAAAAAATCATAAGCCAGCTTTCGGGACGAGACTCCGCCGCCACGAGGCGGAACCTTGGCGGAATCAATCTAGGGCTCTGGCGGGGCTGTTCTGCCGGGGAAACTTCCCTCCGGGAGGGGGAAATCATCGCCATCGTCATCACCAATGATCCTCTCATCGGGAGAGGGCAATCTCCATCAACATCTTCACCAGCACCATCTCCTCTCAAACCCTAGTTCATCTCTTCTATCCAATTCTTGTCTCCAAGTTTGGGATTGGTACCTGTGGGTTGCTAGTAGTGTTAATAACTCCTTGTAGTTGATGCTAGTTGGTTTCTTTAGTGGAAGATCATATGTTCAGATCCTATATGAATATTAATACCCCTCTGATTATGAACATGAATATGCTCTATGAGTAGTTACATTTGTTCCTGAGGATATGGGAGAAGTCTTTCTATTAGTAGTCATGTGAATTTGGTATTCGTTTGATATTTTGATGAGATGTATGTTGTCTCTCCTCTAGTGGTGTTATGTGAACGTCGACTACATGACACTTCACAATTATTTAGGCCTAGAGGAAGGCATTGGGAAGCAATAAGTAGATGATGGGTTGCTAGAGTGACAGAAGCTTAAACCCTAGTTTATGCATTGCTTCGTAAGGGGCTGATTTGGATCCATATGTTTCATGCTATGGTTAGGTTTACCTTAATACTTTTGTTATAGTTGTGGATGCTTGCAATAGAGGTTAATCATAAGTGGGATTCTTGTCCAAGTAAGGACAGCACCCAAGCACCGGTCCACCCACATACCAAATTATCAAAGTACCGAACGTGAATCATATGATCGTGATGAAACCTAGCTTGACGATAATTCCCATGTGTCCTCGGGAGCGCTTTTCTTTATATAAGAATTTTTCCAGGCTTGTCCTTTGCTACAAAAGGGATTGGGCCACCTTCCTACACTTTATTTACTTTTCTTAATTGTTGCTCGTTACAAATTATCTTATCACAAAACTATCTGTCACCTATAATTTCAATGCTTGCAGAGAATACCTTGCTGAAAACCGCTTATCATTTCCTTCTGCTCCTTGTTGGGTTCGACACTCTTACTTATCAAAAGGACTACGATAGATCCCCTATACTTGTGGGTCATCAAGACTCTTTTCTGGCGCCATTGCCGGGGAGTGAAGCGCCTTTGGTAGGTGGAATTTGGTAAGGAAAAATTTATATAGTGTGCTGAAATTTACTGTCACTTGTTACTATGGAAAGTAATCCTCTGAGGGGCTTGTTCGGGGTATCTTCACCCCGACCAGTAGAGCAAAGAGTTGCTCCTCAACCTATTGAACCTACTGAAAATGAAAATGTCTACTTTGAGATTCCTTCGGGTATGATAGAAAAACTGCTAGCTAATCCTTTTGCAGGAGACGGAACAATGCATCCTGATGAGCACCTAATATATGTGGATGAAGTTTGTGGATTATTTAAGCTTGTAGGTGTGCCCGATGATGTTATTAAGAAGAAGGTCTTCCCTTTATCTTTCAAGGGAGATGCATTGACATGGTATAGGCTATGTGATGATATGGGATCATGGAACTACAAACGATTGAAATTGGAATATCATCAGAAGTTTTATCCTATGCATCTTGTTCATCGTGATCGTAATTATATATATAATTTTTGGCCTCGCGAAGGATAAAGCATCGCTCAAGCTTGGGGGAGGCTTAAATCAATGTTATATTCATGCCCCAATCATGAGCTTTCAAGAGAAATAATTATTCAAAATTTGTATGCTCAACTTTCTGATAACAATCGCACCATGCTCGATACTTCTTGTGCTGGCTCTTTTATGATCAAGACTATTGAATTCAAAGGGGATTTATTGGAAAGAATTAAATGCAACTCTGAAGATTGGGACCTCGACGAAGGTGAGAAGTCAGGTATGATACCTAAGTTTGATTGTGTTAAATATTTTATGGATACCGATGTTTTCCGTAAATTTAACACTAAATATGGACTTGACTCTAAAATAGTAGCTTCTTTATGTGAATCTTTTGCTACTCATGTTGATCTCCCAAGGGAGAAGTGGTTTAAATATCATCCTCCCATACAAGTAAAAGTAGCTGCACCTATTAAAGTTGAAGAACAGACTGTCACTTATAATGATCCTATTGTTCCTACTGCTTATGTTGAGGAACCACCTTTTCCTATTAGGATAAAAGACCATGCTAAAGCTTCAACTGTGGTTAGTAAAAGCAATATTAGAACCTATACACCTCCTAAGCAAATTAAAGTTGAACCTAATATTGCTATTGTTAAAGATCTCTTGTCTGATAATATTGATGGGCATGTTATTCATTTCTGTAATGAGACTGCTAGAATTGCTAAACCTTGTGCTAAAGATAAACATAGACCCGTGGTAGGCATGCCAGTTATTTCTGTTAAAAGAGGAGATCATTGTTATCATGGCTTGTGTGATATTGGTGCTAGTGCTAGTGCAAAACCTATTGACTTATACAAATAAATTACGCACGATATTGCACCTGCTGAGTTAGAAGATATTGATGTCACAATTAAACTTGCCAATAGAGATACTATTTCACCAATGGAAATTGTTAGAGATGTTGAAGTCTTGTATGGGAAAACTAAATATCATGCTGATTTTCTTGTTCTTGGTTCCCCACAAGATAGCTTTTGTCCCATTATATTTGATAGACCCTTCTTGAACACAGTTAATGCTAAGATAGATTGTGAAAAGGATGTTGTTACTATTAGTTTAGGTGATATGTCTCACGAATTTAATTTCTCAAAATTTCATAGACAACACCGTGAAGAGGAATTGCCTAGTAAAGATGAAATTATTGGTCTTGCTTTTATTGCTGTGCCTCCTAGTGATCCTTTAGAACAATATTTGCTAGACCATGAAAATGATATGTTTATGAATTAAAGAAGGGAAATAGATGAAGTATTCTTTAAACAGGAACCCATCCTAAAACACAATTTGCCTGTCGAAATCCTAGGGGATCCTCCTCCACCCAAGGGTGATCCCGTGTTTGAGCTCAAACCGTTACCTGATACTCTAAAATATGCTTATCTTGATGAGAAATGTAACATCCCAAATTTTTCCAAATTTTGAAATGTTAATAATAAGATACTATTGATTGAATTGCTTTGGTTTTCAGGAGAAACGAAAACCTTTTGAGTCCTTGTTTTTTTTTTCTCACACCATGTTGGATAACATTTCCATCCAATAAGAAAACTATGGTTGAAAAGTTTATTCAATAATTTAAAGTGGCATTCATTTCTTTTGACTCATTTGAAATATTTTGAAACCATATTAAATACTATGGAGTGAGAATAAAATGACTTTCTCAAATGTGATGGATAAAAATTTCATTTGAGGTTCTTTGATATTGGAGTTCCATTTGCAATTAGATCTTATTTGAAAATTTAATGTGATTCAGATAGTTCCAAATTAACAAATAAATTTAATGAGAGGATATAATGCGAATTCTCCAAAAAAATATTTGGAAATACAATTATCTTTTTGTGAATTTGCAAAACTCAAAATTCATTTTTGAGTAAATCAATTATGTCCATAAAGCATTAATAGTAGTTGTGCACAAAATATATTTTTGTTAAATTCTGAGACTAATTTTTGTGGAATCTAAATAATATTTACACTAATGTAAACATTTTTATTATTTGTTTTAAGTAAACTTTTTGTGGACGTACTTATGTACGTAATTATGTTTCAATCCTAATTCCTAAACTCTAGCTCGACCCAGTCCATTCTCTCTCCCTAAATCTCGCACAGGCGTGAGGCAACAACACATCACAGCCCACCTTGTTTTTTTTCCTTGCCTTTTTCCTTTGGGCCAATTTCTCCCACTAAGGCCCATACCAATCGATGGTCATCTTCCTCTCATCGTTCACCAACAGGAACAGAGAGCAACAGCCATGGCGTGCCAGATCCCCACCCCGCACCCCACCCTCCCCTCCTCTCCCTCGCCCTAAAACCTCTCTGAACGGATCCCCCACTCCGCCCCGACTCTTTCTCTTCCGTTACCCACAATAAACCTCGCCCTAATGACCATTACCACACCAGAAACGGCTGCCATTGATGCCTTAATATTGAAGATGCGCCGCTCCGTTTCGGCTCTCTGCTATGGTATAAAAGGGGGGCCCGAGGAACCTCTATTCGCCCTGCATCTCCCAGTCCACGAACCCCTCTCCAACGCCCTTCGATTCCCGAGCAATTGCTCGTCGGAGTCGAGGCCGCCGTCTTCTTCCATTGAAGCTCACGACCTCTCCAGTGAGACCCTTGCTCTCAAACTCCTTACCTGGACGATTTGTCCCCGTGCGAATTTTTCTGACAATTTGTTTTCCGCAAGCACCAAGCCAGAGCACGACCTCCGCGAAGAACGCAACTGACCGGAGCTCCATGCAACTCTGGCTATATCTCCACGACACTCGAGGAAGGAGACGAGCACCTATCTGTGTCCCTTGCGACCGCCTCATCGACCTCTACACCGTCCAACCGTTCAATGACGCCGGGGGCTTTATGCTCGAACTCCGGCAAAACTCCGGCGAACTCTCACGGTGAGCACCCAGCCATTTTTTTCCTCAAGCGTGTTCTTATATGAAGAGTATCAATCAATCAGAAGTGGCCACATGGCAGCTCAATGATAATCCCGTAATTCAATTTTTGGAAAAATATCCAAACTTTAGAAATTCGTATCTCCCAAACCATATGTCCGATTTCGGCAAATAAGATATCCCTGGGTAGGTGCAGACCTCTAGTTTATTATAAAAATTTCAAATCTCACTTTTGCGCAAATTAAAATTTAGTTTTGATTTAAATACTAATTTGAGTAATTTTGCTATATCTTTTATTCTGTAAACCATATAAAAATATTTTATATATGGAAGTTGAACCTTAAGACCTAACCTTTCCGTTGGAACTGATGGATGAATTTTTCCAACATATTCTAGATGATGTTTTATCATCAACACCTTAATTTGACCTTTTTGGATCATCATTTAATAATTTAGTTAAAATAAAATTTGACTATAGGGTAAAACTCTTAGATTGATCCCTAGGGAATCTCCCTGGACATTTGATATCACCAAAAAAAACTTTGAAGTTACAAGATTAAGAATTTAATCCTTTTATCTTGAAACTTATGCCACGCCAGTGTTATTTAACAATAATCTCATGATAGATTTGTTGTAAGAACTTGTCTCACAACCCATCTTTTATATCAAACCAAGATCTTCACTTAGTATCATTTCCAACGCTAGAATATTACTATGTCATATTTTCTTCCAAGACCACACCTGATTCTATTAATCGAATAATTTGTGTTGTTATTTGGATTTTCATTTGGATGTTATTTGTGTGTTGAATGCTTGCTTGAATCATTGTTATGTGAATGTGGATATGCCGAGTGTCTTACTTGAGTTATTTATCGCGTTAGATTGCGACGAGTGCGAAGGTAAATTCTACGAGGAGGTAGAACCTTGTGACTACGAAACCAAAGGCAAGTTGCAAATTGATCATGCTTCGACCTATATTTTCATACTATGCATAACTCTTTAAATTTTAATACTATGCATGTTTTATAAAAGTTTTGCAAAGTATTATATTTATCTAGAGCCTTAGGCCGTGCTTGCACAAATGGGTGGGTTGAAAATCAAGCAAGTTTTAAACAAATAAACTTGCCCTCTTTTGGGGCAATGTTTTGTGAAAACTTTTGAAAACCAATGCTATATACTATTTTACTTCTACTCTCTGGGCGGAATGGTATTGACGGGAGCGTCTTTAAGTGATTGCGCCCATCGGGGTCTTACAATGAATGAGCCCGACTGGGGTCTTGCACACAGATTTTGGGTGGGGATTGCCGTCCAGGGGAATGAGATCTTCCAAGTACAGTTCGATGTAGCTTCCAGTACAACCACATGCTACTATGGGCTTTGGCTTAGCTTAGTACTAACGGGAAACCCTTACCTCAGGACCGCCATCGGAGAGGGGCTTTCATTGCCTAAGTTGCGGGCGGCTTGGTCAGGTATAGGGGCTGTTACGGAAAGGCTTCGTCGCAATCTCCTCCTAGTCGTACACCCAAGTATGTAACGATAAACGGGGTTGATTGTGTCATGTGGGGAACATGTACGACCTCTGCAGAGGGTTTAACCTAATCGATTAGCCGTGCCCCCGGTTATGCGCAAATTGAGCAACTGAAGACTTGGACTAAAGAAGAATCTCCCCTCTCTTTTCTAAAAATCTATTTAAGGATTAAAGTTGAGGAATGAGCACAGTGAATGTGTTTCACTTCAACCTTATGTATGTTTTAAACTATTTTAGAGAATGAGCACTGGTGCGTATATCCAAGTGTCTCGCTCCTACTTTTATACTAAAAAACTATTTATTTCAAAGAAGTTTTACAAAATTTAGTATCGTAGAAAATTGGCTTTATGCAAAGGAACCCTCCACCAATGTTTATCCTGCATATATAATCTGTTATACTCTCCTTTGCAACTTGGGAGTACATTCCACGTACTCATCTGCACCTGTGATGTGCAGATCTCGACAGATTAAGAGACGGGTTATGGTCTACACTCAACGAGCCCAGTGGCGTTGATGGAGCCTAACTTAGCGACTACGTATAATTCCGCTGTATTATCTGCCAGCTTGAGCTGTGCCTAAGGTATGATTTATATATATCTAGATCTACCGTTGTAGTAGAATGATGTATGTCTTACTGATATTTATTTTTGTTACTGTGTGTGCTAGCTATGATCCAGGGATAGCACAGTAAGCACAGAGACTTGGATTTTATCAAATCCGGGTCGTTACAAAATGGTATCAGAGTATACGTTGACTGTAGGACGTGACCCTAGAAAATGGCTTAGAAATTGGAAGACCTTGATAGGAACAACTTAAAATTCCAGTAGTAATAATAGCTTTCTCGTACCCTCTTGTTTTCTTTACTAAGTTCTCTTCTGCTTTCAAAAACTTAGATGACCAACCTTCCAAACTCCAGTGACCTTGCTAAAGAAGAACCGAAGATACTCAAGACTAAGATGGCTATGAAGAAGTTGAAGATTACCACTGTCATGGAATATCCCACACGATTCAAATAGTATACAAGCCCACCATGAGAGTTGTGAAATAAACGAAAGAGTGCGAGTAGTGTGCCCGACAATGAGAAATCATGTGGATGAAGGTACCATAGGAATTGTTTGTTTGAAATCTATGAGTGAAACTTGGATTTTTTTTGGAGTTCTTCGCCATTGATTTGATTTTGTTGTCATTTGAGTTGTGTGATTTTTTTTAAAAAAAAACTTGCGTTATTAGGATACAAACTCTGTAGGTTGTATTATTTATTCAACCTCGAGAGGTGTTAATTACGGAAGATGTATGAGTATTATAAACATTGAGTTGTTTATTGATTGTTGTGTGTGTATCCATCTCTCTTTCTCTAAACTCTATCCTCTTCTCTGACCAAACCTTAAACCCAAAGATGGAAGGAATTATTTTGATGGGACAAGTGACACATTCAGAAGTACAAGAGTGGATTCAGGATATAGGAATAATGGAAGACATCAAAGTAAATCCAACGGAGAAGATGGATTATGCTTCCTAGTATTTCATCCGAGAGACTGACACATGGTGTAAGAGGCTTATAGCCATCGATGAATTCCAAGGGCAATTACTTGGAAAGAATTAAAGAAGTTTCAAACTCAATCTCATATTGTCATACATGATCTGAAGAAACCAAGTGAAGATGCGAGGAAATTTTACGACTGCAAGTTTTACCACGACTTGAGTAGGATTAACGCCACCCAAAGACGTTTTATTAGCTTTGCAGGTGAAGACCTCTTAAAGAGGAGTGAGAATGACCGAGTGTTAGAACACGCGATTCACCAATCTACATATGGGGTAATGATTTGAGTACGAGATGGATTGATCACCATACCAGAGACTCTTATTATATACTTTTGTATGTTTGATGGGTAAGTCGGAGAGATTTGAGACCCTAGTTGAGTGTCGACACGACAATCCCAAAACCATAGAATGGTAAGACGTATTACCTTTATAGATAGGCTCTCATGCCTGACGTAGATGGTATGGTAACGAAGGAACATGAAGGAGTTCTATCAGAAGCTTTCGACCACCATGAGAGTCTCGGAAGTAGTTTTGGAATCTATGGATTTTGAGAAAGTCTTCTCTTTTGAGGAAAAGCCCAGTTCTTAATGACAGAAGCTCAATGAAGAATCATCATCCCCACAAGTTTGTTTTTAAGGGTGGTAGTACCCTAAGAATACCCTGGGAGTATAAAGGACCCGACAACAATTAGCTAAGACCAAGGATGGTGTCTAACGCTTCAGGATATGTTGAAGTGACAGTGGTAAAAGGAATTGTATCAACGGAAGACATTCCTGCAAGCCCGCGGATGATATGAAATAACCCCGGGGAAGTAATCCAAGAAACCTCAACCCTAACCCAATTCTTGCTAGCCTCTGCAAATCTCGAGGACGAGATTTCTTTTAAGAGTGGTAGTTTGTAACATCCCAAAATTTTCCAAATTTTGGAATGTTAATAATAAGATACTATTGATTGAATTGCTTTGGTTTTCAGGAGAAACGAAAACCTTTTGAGTCCTTGTTTAAACTTTTTTTTCTCACACCATGTTGGATTACATTTCCATCCAATAAGAAAACTATGGTTGAAAAGTTTATTCAATAATTTAAAGTGGCATTCATTTCTTTTGACTCATTTGAAATATTTTGAAACCATATTAAATACTATGGAGTGAGAATAAAATGACTTTCTCAAATGTGGTGGATAAAATTTTCATTTGAGGTTCTTTGATATTGGAGTTCCATTTGCAATTAGATCTTATTTGAAAATTTAATGCGATTCAGATATTTCCAAATTAACAAATAAATTTAATGAGAGGATATAATGCGGCTTCTCCAAAAAAAATATTTGGAAATACAATTATCTTTTTGTGAATTTGCAAAACTCAAAATTCATTTTTGAGTAAATCAATTATGTCCATAAAGCATTAATAGTAGTTGTGCACAAAATATATTTTTGTTAAATTCTGGAACTAATTTTTGTGGAATCTAAATAATACTTACACTAATGTAAACATTTTTATTATTTGTTTTAAGTAAACTTTTTGTGAACGTACTTATGTACGTAATTATATTTCAATCCTAATTCCTAAACTCTAGCTCGACCCAGTCCATTCTCTCTCTCTAAATCTTGCACAGGCGTGAGGCAACAACACATCACATCCCACCTTGTTTTCTTTCCTTGCCTTTTTCCTTTGGGCCAATTTCTCCCACTAAGGCCCATACCAATCGATGGTCATCTTCCTCTCATCGTTCACCAACAGGAACAGATCCTCAAAAAAAAAAACCAACAGGAACAGAGAGCAACAGCCATGGCGTGCCAGATCCCCACCCCGCACCCCACCTTCCCCTCTTCTCCCTCGCCCTAAAACCGCTCTGAACAGATCCCCCACTCCGCCCCGACTCTTTCTCTTTCGTTACCCACAATAAACCTCGCCCTAATGACCATTACCACACCAGAAACGGCTGCCATTGATGCCTTAATATTGAAGATGCGCCGCTCCGTTTCGGCTCTCTGCTATGGTATAAAAGGGGGGCCCGAGGAACCTCTATTCGCCCTGCATCTCCCAGTCCACGAACCCCTCTCCAACGCCCTTCGATTCCCGAGCAATTGCTCGTCGGAGTCGAGGCCGCCGTCTTCTTCCATTGAAGCTCACGACCTCTCCAGTGAGACCCTTGCTCTCAAACTCCTTACCTGGACGAGTTGTTCCCGTGCAAATTTTTCTGACAATTTGTTTTCTGCAAGCACCAAGCCAGAGCACGACCTCCGCGAAGAACGCAACTGACCGAAGCTCCATGCAACTCCGGCGATATCTCCACGACACTCGAGGAAGGAGACGAGCACCTATCTGTGTCCCTCGCGACCGCCTCATCGACCTCTACACCGTCCAACCGTTCAATGACGCCGGGGGCTTTCTTCTCGAACTCCGGCAAAACTCCGGCGAACTCTCACGATGAGCACCCAGCCATTTTTTTCCTCAAGCGTGTTCTTATATGAAGAGGTATCAACCAATCAGAAGTGGCCACATGGCATCTCAATGATAATCCCGTAATTCAATTTTCGGAAAAATATCCAAACTTTAGAAATTCGTATCTCCCAAACCGTATGTCCGATTTCGGCAAATAAGATATCCCTGGGTAGGTGCAGACCTCTAGTATATTATAAAAATTTCAAATCTCACTTTTGCGCAAATTAAAATTTAGTTTTGATTTAAATACGAATTTGAGTACTTTTGCTATATCTTTTATTTTGTAAACCATATAAAAATGTTTTATATATGGAAGTTGAACCTTAAGACCTAACCTTTCCGTTGGAACTGATGGATGAATTTTTCCAACATATTCTAGATGATGTTTTATCATCAACACCTTAATTTGACCTTCTTGGATCATCATTTAATAATTTAGTTAAAATAAAATTTGACTATAGGGTAAAACTCTTAGATTGATCCCTAGGGAACCTCTCTGGACATTTGATATCACCAAAAAAAACTTTGAAGTTACAAGATTAAAAATTTAATCCTTTTATCTTGAAACTTATGCCATGCCAGTGTTATTTAACAATAATCTCATAATAGATTTGTTGTAAGAACTTGTCTCACAACCCATCTTCTATATCAAACCAAGATCTTCACTTAGTATCATTTCCAACCCTAGAATATTACTATGTCATATTTTCTTCCAAGACCACACCTGATTCTATATCAACCCTAACCGTGCCCTAGAAATTATGATAGTGGCAATCGAATAATTTGTCTTGTTATTTGGATTTTCATTTGGATGTTATTTGTGTGTTGAATGCTTGCTTGAATCATTGTTATGTGAATGTGGATATGCCGAGTGTCTTACTTGAGTTATTTATCGCGTTAGATTGCGACGAGTGCGAAGGTGAATTCTACGAGGAGGTAGAACCTTGTGACTACGAAACCGAAGGCAAGTTGCAAATTGATCATGCTTCGACCTATATTTTCATACTATGCATAACTCTTTAAATTTTAATACTATGCATGTTTTATAAAAGTTTTGCAAAGTATTATATTTATCTAGAGCCTTAGGCCGTGCTTGCACAAATGGGTGGGTTGAAAATCAAACAAGTTTTAAATAAATAAACTTGCCCTCTTTTGGGGCAATGTTTTGTGAAAACTTTTGAAAACCAATGATATTGACGGGAGCGTCTTCTACTCCCTGGGCGGAATGGTATTGACGGGAGCGTCTTTAAGTGATTGCGCCCATCGGGGTCTTGCAGTGAATGCGCCCGACTGGGGTCTTGCACACAGGTTTTTGGTGGGGATTGCCGTCAAGGGGAATGAGATCTTCCAAGTACAGTTCGATGTAGCTTCCAGTATAGCCACATGCTACTATGGGCTCCTGGCTTAGCTTAGTACTAACGGGAAACCCTTACCTCAGGACCGCCATCGGAGAGGGGCTTTCATTGCCTAAGTTGCGGGCGGCTTGGTCAGGTATAGGGGGCTGTTACGGAAAGGCTTGGTCGCAATCTCCTCCTAGTCGTACACCCAAGTGTGTAACGATAAACGTGGTTGGTTGTGTCATGTGGGGAACGTGTACGACCTCTGCAGAGGGTTTAACCTAATCGATTGGCCGTGCCTCCGGTTATGGGCAAATTGAGCAACTAAAGACTTGGACTGAAGAAGAATCTCCCCTCTTTTTTCTAAAAATCTATTTAAGGGTTAAAGTTGAGGAATGAGCACAGTGAATGTGTTTCACTTCAACCTTATGTATGTTTTAAACTATTTTAGAGAATGAGCACTGGTGCGTATATCGAAGTGTCTCGCTCCTACTTTTATACTAAAAAAACTATTTATTTCAAAGAAGTTTTACAAAATTTAGTATCATAGAAAATTGGCTTTATGCAAAGGAACCCTCCACCAATATTTACCCTGCATATATAATCTATTATACTCTCCTTTGCATCTTGCGAGTATATTCAACGTACTCATCTGCACCTGTCATGTGCAGATCTCGACAGATTAAGAGACGATAGGGTTATGGTCTACACTCAACGAGCCCAGTGGCGTTGATGGAGCCTAACTTAGCGACTACGTATAATTCTGTTGTATTATCTGCCAGCTTGAGCTGTGCCTAAGGTATGATTTATATATATATCTGGATCTACCGTTGTAGTAGAATGATGTATGTCTTACTGATATTTATTTTTATTAATGTGTGTGCTAGCTATGATTCAGGTTTAGCACAATAAGCACAAAGACTTGGATTTTATCAAATCCGGGTCGTTACAAGAAAAAGATATATCATGTTATTATTAGTGCTAACCTTTTAGAGCATGAAGAAGAGAGATTATTGAAAACTCTAAAGAAGCACAGTGTTGCTATTGGATATACTCTCGATGATCTTAAGGGCATTAGTCTCACACTATGTCAACACAAAATAAATTTGGAGAAAGATGCCAAACCAGTTCGTGATCACCAACAACGGTGGAATCCCAAGATGAAAGAAGTGGTAAGAAAGGATATATTAAAGCTCCTTGGGGCGGGTATAATTTATCCCGTTGCTGATAGTCAGTGGGTAAGTCTTGTCCATTGTGTCCCTGAAAAGGGAGGTATTACTGTCGTTCCTAATGATAAAGATGAATTGATTCCGCAAAGAATTATTACAGGTTAGAGGATGGTAATTGATTTCCGCAAATTAAATAAGGCTACTAAAAAAGATCATTACCCCTTACCTTTTATTGATTGAATGCTAGAAACATTATTCAAACATACGCATTTTTGCTTTCTAGATGGTTATTCTGGTTTCTCTCAAAAACCTGTGTTAGCTGATGATCAATCTAAGACCACTTTTACTTGCCCTTTCGGTACTTTTGCTTATAGACGTACGCCTTTTGGTTTATGTAATGCACCCGCTACCTTCCAAAGATGCATGATGACTATATTCTCTGACTTTTGTGAAAAGATATGTGATGTTTTCATGGACGATTTCTCCGTCTATGGATCCTCTTTTGATGATTGCTTAAGAAACTTTGATCGAGTTTTGCAGAGATGTGAAGAAACTAACCTTGTCTTGAATTGGGAAAAGTGCCACTTTATGGTTAATGAATGTATTGTCTTGGGGCATAAAGTTTCTGAAAGAGGTATTGAAGTTGATAAAGCTAAGGTTGATGCTATTGAAAAGATGCCATGTCCCAAGGACATCAAAGGTATAAGAAGTTTCCTTGGTCACGCCGGTTTTTATAGGAGGTTCATTAAGGACATCTCAAAAATTTCTCGGCCTCTGACTAATTTATTACAAAAAGATATACCATTCGTCTTTGATGATGATTGTGTGGAAGCATTTGAAATACTTAAGAAAGCATTGATCTTTGCACCTATTGTTCAGCCACCTGATTGGAATTTACCCATTGAAATTATGTGTGATGCTAGTGATTATGTTGTAGGTCCTGTTCTAGGGCAAAGAGTTGATAAGAAATTAAATGTTATTCAATATGCTAGTAAAACTCTAGACAATGCCCAGAGAAATTATGCTACTACTGAAAAAGAATTCTTAGCAGTTGTATTTGCTTGTGATAAGTTTAGACCTTATATTGTTGATTCTAAAGTAACTATTCACATGGATCATGCTGCTATTAAATATATTATGGAAAAGAAAGATGCTAAACCTAGACTCATTAGATGGGTTCTCTTGCTACAAGAATTTGATTTGCATATTATTGATAGAAAGGGAGCTGAGAACCCTGTTGCAGACAACTTGTCTAGGCTAGAGAATGTTCTTGATGACCCACTACCTATTGATGATAGCTTTCCTGATGAACAATTAAATGTCATAAATGCTTCTCATACTGCTCTATGGTATGCTGATTATGCTAATTACATTGTTGCTAAATTTATACCACCTAGTTTCACATACCAGCAAAAGAAAAAGTTTTTCTATGATTTAAGACATATCTTTTGGGATGATCCACATATTTATAAAGAAGGAGTAGGTGGTGTTATTAGACGTTGTGTCTTGAACATGAACAGGAACAGATCCTATGCAAGTGTCACTCCGAGGCTTATGGAGGACACCATGCTGGAGATAGAACTGCACACAAGGTATTGCAATCTGGTTTTTATTTGCCTACTCTCTTCAAGGATGCCCGTAAGTTTGTTGTATCTTGTGATGAATGTCAAAGAATTGGTAATATTAGTAGACGTCAAGAAATGCCTATGAATTATTCACTTGTTATTGAACCATTTGATGTTTGGGGCTTTGATTATATGGGACCTTTTCCCGCCTCCAATGGATACACACATATTTTAGTTGCTGTTGATTATGTTACTAAGTGGGTAGAAGCTATTCCAACTAGTAGTGCTGATCATAACACCTCTATTAAGATGCTTAAAGAAGTTATTTTTCCAAGGTTTGGAGTCCCTAGATATTTAATGACTAATGGTGGTTCACATTTTATTCATGGTGCTTTCCGTAAAATGCTTGCTAAATACGATGTTAATCATAGAATTGCATTTCCTTATCACCACAGTCTAGTGGTCAAGTAGAATTGAGCAATAGAGAACTCAAATTAATTTTGCAAAAGAGTGTTAATAGATCTAGAAAGAATTGGTCCAAGAAACTTGATGATGTATTATGGGCCTATAGAACTGCATATAAAAATCTTATGGGTATGTCTCCGAATAAAATAGTCTATGGAAAAGCATGTCACTTACCTCTCGAACTAGAACATACGACTTATTGGGCTATTAAAGAGCTCAATTATGATTTCAAACTTGCCGGCGAGAAGAGGTTATTTGACATTAGCTCACTTGATGAATGGAGAACCCAAGCCTATGAGAATGCCAAATTATTTAAAGAAAAAGTTAAAAGATGGCATGACAAAAGAATACAAAAGCGTGAGTTTAATGTAGGTGATTATGTATTGCTATACAACTCTTGTTTAAGATTTTTTGCAGGAAAACTTCTCTCTAAATGGGAAGGTCCTTACGTTATCGAGGAGGTTTATCATTTTGGTGCCATAAAAATCAATAACTTCGAAGGCACAAATCCAAAGGTGGTGAACGGTCAAAGAATTAAACATTATATCTCAGGTAATCCTATAAATGTTGAAACCAATGTTATTCAAACCGTAACCCCGGAGGAATACATAAGGGACACTTTTCGGAACATTTTAGACTCCGAAAAGGAATAGGTATGTGGTACGGTAAGTAAACCGACTCCAAAACAGTTCTAATGGCAATTTTCTTCCGCTTTGGAATATTTAGAAAAATAGAAAAATAAGAAGCAGTCCGGGAAGGACACGAGGGCTCCACGAGGGTGGAGGGCGCGCCCTACCCCCTTGGGCACGCCCCCTACCTCGTGGGCACCTCGTGTGCTCTCCGGACTCTGTTTTCTTGCATGTTACATATTTTGGTCGGTAAAAATTCATTATATAACCTTCCGAAGGTTTTGACCACCGTATCATGCAAATATCCTCTGTCTTTGTTCCGAGCTGTCCCTGCTGCAGATTAGAGCAATATGTCATCCCATGATTTGGAAGGAGAAAGCTATGTGGCTGATTATCTTGTAGATCCTAAGGTCTATGGGGACGTGGAGCATTGTGGTTGGACTACGGAAGAAGAAGAGGACTATGAACCCAAGGGAAGGAAGGAGACGAGCTCAGATGAAGATGAAGTCCCATTACCCCAACCTGGGGACATGCATGTGGAGTTCAAAAAGTCAAGCCTCCCTTATAGAGCAAAGAAACCTAAGATCGAGTTTATCCCTTTCCGCCTCTTGCAAGAAAACAAGGAGGAATTATGCAAAAAGATATTAAGCCTGGAGCAGGAGATTGATGACCCGAGGCATCAAAATTCTGTCCTCAAGCGCAAATTAAGGAAGAAGCCTATGCCATCAACAAAATCATCATCTTCTTCACCAACAAAAAGGAGATATAATCACATGGGTATGGGCACTCCCCTTGGCAACTGCCAAGCTTGGGGGAGTGCCTCAGTATCGTATCACCATCACTTTTATCTTTACCGTTTTTCTTAGTTCGATCCTTTTGATAATATCTTGATCTAGTAGAATAAAGTTTTAGGATGATCTGGTTGTGAGTTTTGCTTTATGATTCTTCAATGTAAGCGAGCCTGTGATCTATATATAATAAATATTAGTGTTGAGTCAAGGGCTTGATTATTTTGCCATGATCTTGAGTGAATAAAAGAAAAGAAAAAGAAATAAAAGAGATCATATGGATCTTATGGAGAGTAATGAGCGCACATATAAAAAGTATGATGAATAAAAGTTGTTGAGAGTTGACAAACATAGTTTTGGTCATCGTTGCAATTAATAGGAAGTAAAAGAAAGAGAGGTCTTCACATATAAATATACTATCTTGGACATCTTTTATGATTGTGAGCACTCATTAAAATATGACATGCTTAAGAGTTGACGTTGGACAAGGAAGACAACGTAATGGGTTATGTTTTCTTACATCCGAGATAAATTATATTGTCATGGATCATCCAACATGATTGAGCTTGCCTTTCCCCCTCATGCTAGCCAAATTCTTTGCACTAAGTAGAGATACTACTTGTGCTTCCAAACACCCTTAAACCAGTTTTGCCATGAGAGTCCACCATACCTACCTATGGATTGAGTAAGATCCTCCAAGTAAGTTGTCATCGGTGCAAGCAATAAAAATTGCTCTCTAAATATGTATGACTTATTAGTGTGGGAGAAAATAAGCTTTATACGATCATGTGATATGGAAGAAATAAAAGCGACAGACTGCACAATAAAGGTCCATATCACAAGTGGCAATATAAAGTGACGTTCTTTCACATTAAGATTTTGTGCATCCAACCATAAAAGCGCATGACAACCTCTGCTTCCCTCTGTGAAGGGCCTATGTTTTACTTTTATCTCCTACCTTGCATAAGAGTCATGGTGATCTTCACCCTTCCTTTTTAAATTTTATCTTTTGGCAAGCACAACAAGTTGGAAAGATCCTGGTATATATGGCTAATTGAATGTGAGTTTTCATGAACTATTATTGTTGACATTACCCTTGAGGTAAAACGTTGGGAGGCAAAACTATAAGCCCCTATCTTTCTCTATGTCCGATTAAAACTACACACCCATAAGTATTGCGTGAGTGTTAGCAATTGTGAAAGACTATATGATAGTTGAGTATGTGGACTTGCTGAAAAGCTCTTATATTGACTCTTTCCTATGTTATGATAAATTGCAATTGCTCCAATGACTGAGATTATAGTTTGTTAGTTTTCAATGAAGTTTATGATTCATACTTGAAATTGTGATTGAATTGTTACTCTAGCATAAGAGATCATATGACACGAATTATATAAGTTGCTGTTCTAAGAATGATCATGATGCCCTCATGTCCATATTTTATTTTTTATCGACACCTCTATCTCTAAACATGTGGACATATTTTTCGATTTCGGCTTTCGCTTGAGGACAAGCGAGGTCTAAGCTTGGGGGAGTTGATACATCCATTTTGCATCATGCTTTTATATCGATATTTATTGCATTATGGGTTGTTATTACACATTATGTCACAACACTTATGTCTATTCTCTCTTATTTTACAAGGTTTACATAAAGAGGGAGAATGCCGGTAGCTGGGATTCTGGGCTGGAAAAGGAGAAAATATTAGAGACCTATTCTGCACAGCTCCAAAAGTCCTGAAACTTCACGGAAGTCATTTTCAGAATATATAAAAAATAATGAGCGCAAGAAGTTCCAGAGGGGGGCCACACCCTGCCACGAGGGTGGGGGCGCGCCCTACCCCCTGGGCGCGCCCCCCTGCCTCGTGGGCCCCCTGGTGTCCCTCTGATGCCCATCTTCTGCTATATGGAGTCTTCCAATGAGGAAAAATCATAAGCCAGCTTTCGGGACGAGACTCCGCCGCCACGAGGCAGAACCAATCTAGGGCTCTGGCGGGGCTGTTCTGCTGGGGAAACTTCCCTCCGGGAGGGGGAAATCATTGCCATCGTCATCACCAACGATCCTCTCATCGGGAGAGGGCAATCTCCATCAACATCTTCACCAACCCCATCTCCTCTCAAATCCTAGTTCATCTCTTGTATCCAATTCTTGTCTCCAAGTCTGGGATTGGTACCTGTGGATTGCTAGTAGTGTTAATTACTCCTTGTAGTTGATGCTAGTTGGTTTATTTGGTGGAAGATCATATGTTCAGATCCTATATGCATATTAATACCCCTCTGATTATGAACATGAATATGCTCTGCGAGTAGTTACGTTTGTTCCTGAGGACATGGGAGAAGTCTTGCTATTAGTAGTCATGTGAATTTGGTATTCGTTCGATATTTTGATGAGATGTATGTTGTCTCTCCTCTAGTGGTGTTATGTGAACGTCGACTACATGACACTTCACCATTATTTGGGCCTAGAGGAAGGCATTGGGAAGTAATAAGTAGATGATGGGTTGCTAGAGTGATAGAAGTTTAAACCCTAGTTTATGCGTTGCTTCGTAAGGGGCTGATTTGGATCCATATGTTTCATGCTATGGTTAGGTTTACCTTAATACTTTTGTGGTAGTTGCGGATGCTTGCAATAAAGGTTAATCATAAGTGGGATGCTTGTCCATGTAAGGACAGCACCCAAGCACCGGTCCACCCACATACCAAATTATCAAAGTACCGAATGCGAATCATATGATCGTGATGAAACCTAGCTTGACGATAATTCCAATGTGTCCTCGGGAGCGCTTTTCTTTATATAAGAATTTGTCCAGGCTTGTCCTTTGCTACAAAAGGGATTGGGCCACCTTGCTGCACTTTATTTACTTTTGTTAGTTGTTGCTCGTTACAAATTATCTTATCACAAAACTACCTATCACCTATAATTTCAGTGCTTGCAGAGAATACCTTGCTAAAAACAGCTTATCATTTCCTTCTGCTCCTCGTTGGGTTTGACACTCTTACTTATTGAAAGGACTACGATAGATCCCCTATACTTGTGGGTCATCAGTTACTTGCCCGAGATTTGATCGTCGGTATCTTAATACCTAGTTTAATCTCGTTACCGGCAAGTCTCTTTACTCGTTCCGTAATGCGTCATCCCGCAACTAACTCATTAGTCACATTGCTTGCAAGGCTTATAGTGATGTGCATTGCCGAGAGGGCCCAGAGATACCTCTCCGACAATCGGAGTGACAAATCCTAATCTCGATCTATGCCAACTCAACAAGTACCATCGGAGACACCTGTAGAGCACGTTTATAATCACCCAGTTACGTTGTGACGTTTGGTAGCACACAAAGTGTTCCTTCGGTATTCGGGAGTTGCATAATCTCATAGTCAGAGGAACATGTGTAAGTCATGAAGAAAGCAGTAGCAACAAACTAAACGATCATCGTGCTCAGCTAATGGAATGGGTCAAGTCAATCACATCATTCTCTAATGATGTGATCCCGTTAATCAATTGACAACTCATGTCTATGGCTAGGAAACTTAACCATCTTTGATTCAACGAGCTAGTCAAGTAGAGGCATACTAGTGACACTCTGTCTGTCTGTGTATTCACACATGTACTAAGTTTCCGGTTTAATACAATTCTAGCATGAATAATAAACATTTATCATGATATGAGGAAATAAATAATAACTTTATAATTGCCTCTAGGGCATATTTCCTTTAGTCTCCCACTTACACGAGAGTCAATAATCTAGTTCACATATCCATGTGATTAATACCCAAAGGGTTTACTACAGTCAATAATCAAGTTCACATCGCTATGTGATTAATACCCAAAGAGTGATCATGTTTTGCTTGTGAGAGAAGTTTAGTCTACGGGTCTGCATCATTCAGATCCATATGTATTTTGCAAATTTCTATGTCTACAATGCTCTGCACGGAGCTACTCTAGCTAATTGCTCCCACTTTCAATATGTATTCAGATCGAGACTTAGAGTTATCTAGATCAATGTAAAAAGCTTGCATCGACGTAACTTTTTACAACGAACTCTTTTATCACCTCCATAACCGAGAAATATTTCGTTAGTCCTCTAAGGATAATTTTGACCGCTGTCCAGTGATCTACTACTAGATCACTTATTTTACTCCCTTGCCAAAATCATGCTAAGGTATACAATAGGACTGGTAAACAGCATAGCATACTTTATAGAACCTATGATTGAGGCATATGGAATGACTTTTCATTCTCTTTCTATTTTCTGTTGTGGTCGTGTTTTGAGTCTTTACTCAACTTCACACCTTGCAACACAGGCAAGAACTCCTTCTTTGACTGTTCCATTTTGAACTACTTCAAAATCTTGTCAATGTATGTACTCATTGAAAAAACTTATCAAGCGTCTTGACCTATCTCAATAGATCTTGATGCTCAATGTGTAAGCAGCTTCATCGAGGTCTTTCTTTGAAAAACTCTTTCAAACACTCCTTTATGCTTTCCAGAAAATTCTACATTATTTCCGATCAATAATATGTCATTCACATATACTTACCAGAAATGTTGTAGTGCTCCCACTCACTTTGTTGTAAATACAGGCTTCATCGCAAGTCTGTATAAAACCATATGATTTGATCACTTTATCAAGGCATATATTCCAACTCCGAGATGCTTGCACGAGTCGCTGGAGCTTGCTCACTTTGTTAGCACCTTTAGGATCGACAAAACCTTCTGGTTGCATCACATAAAACTCTTCTTTAAGAAATCCATTAAGGAGTACAATTTTGACATCCATTTGCCAGATTTCATAAAATGCAGCAACTGCTAACATGATTCGGATAGACTTTTAAGCATCGATACGAGTGAGTAAATCTCATCGTAGTCAACACCTTGAACTTGTCAAAAACATTTTGCGTCAATTCGAGCTTTGTAGATAGTAACACCTCTTGAAGATCCATTTATTCTTAATGACTTGCCGATCATCGGGCAAGTCAATTAAAGTCCATACTTTGTTCTCATACATGGATCCCATCTCAGATTTCATGGCCTCAAGCCATTTCGCGGAATCTGGGCTCATCATCGCTTCCTCATAGTTCGTAGGTTCGTCATGGTCTAGTAACATGATTTCCAGAAAGGATTACCGTACCACTCTGGTGCGGACCATACTCTGATTTTCCTATCAGGTTCGGTAGTAACTTGATCTGAAGTTTCATGATCATCATCATTAGCTTCCTCACTAAATGGTGTAGAGATCACTAGAACTGATTTCTGTGATGAACTACTTTCCAATTTGGGAGAAGATACAATTACCTCATCAAGTTCTACATTCCTTCCACTCACTTCTTTCGAGAGAAACTCCTTCTCTAGAAAGGATCCATTCTTAGCAACGAATGTCTTGCCTTCGAATCTGTGATAGAAGGTGTACCCAACAGTTTCTTTTGGGTATCCTATGAAGACACACTTTCTCGATTTGGGTTTGAGCTTATCAGGCTGAAACTTTTTCACATAAGCATCACAACCCCAAACTTTGAGAAACGACAGCTTAGGTTTCTAGCCAAACCATAGTTCATACGGTGTCGTCTCAACGGATTAGATAGTGCCCTATTTAACATGAATGTAGCTGTCTCTAATGCATAACCCCAAAACGATAGTGGTAAATCGGCAAGAAACATCATAGATTGCACTATATCCAATAAAGTACGTGTATGACGTTCGGACACACCATTATGTTGTGGTGTTCCAGGTGGCATGAATTTGTGAAACTATTCCACATTGTTTTAGTTGAATACCAAACTCGTAACTCAAATATTCGTCTCTGTGATCAGATCGTAGAAACTTTATTTTCTTGTTACGATGATTTTCCACTTCACTCTAAAATGCTTCGAACTTTTTCAAATGTTTCAGACTTATGTTTCATCAAGTAGATATATACCCATATCTGCTCAAATCATCTGTGAAGGTCAGAAAATAATGATACCCGCCACGAGCCTCAACACACATCGGACCGCATATATCAGTAAGTATTATTTCCAATAAGTTAGTTGCTCGCTCCATTGTTCCGGAGAACGAAGTCTTAGTCATCTTGCCCATGAGGCATGGTTCGCAAGCATCAAGTGATTCATATCAAGTGATTCCAAAAGCCCATCAGTATGGAGTTTCTTCATGCACTTTACACCAATATGACCTAAACGGCAGTGCCACAAATAAGTTGCACTATCATTATTAACTTTGCATATTTTGGCTTCAATATTATGAATATGTGTATCACTACGATCGAGATTCAGTAAACCATTTATATTGAGTGTATGACCATAGAAGGTTTTATTCATGTAAATAGAACAACAATTATTCTTTGACTTAAATGAATAACTGTATTGCAATAAACATGATCCAATCATATTCATGCTCAACGCAAACACCCAATAACATTTATTTTAGGTTCAACACTAATCCCGAAGGTAAAGGGAGTGTGCGATGGTGATCTTATCAACCTTGGAATCACTTCCAACACACATCATCACCTCGCCCTTAACTAGTATTTGTTTATTTTGCAACTCCCATTTTGAGTTACTACTATTAGCAACTGAACCAGTATCAAATACCGAGGGGTTGCTATAAACACTAGTAAAGTACACATCAATAACATGTATATCCAATATACCTTTGTTCAGTATGCCATCCTTCTTATCCGCCAAGTATCTAGGGCAGTTCCACTTCCAGTGACCATTTCCTTTGCAGTAGAAGCACTCAGTTTCAGTCTTGGGTCTGCTTTGGGATTATTCATGGGAGCAGAAACTTGCTTGCCATTCTTCTTGAAGTTCCCTTTCTTCCCCTTGCCCTTTTACTTGAAACTAGTGGTCTTGTTAACCATCAACACTTTATGCCTGTCTTGATTTCTACCTTCGTCGATTTTAGCATCGTGAAGAGCTTGGGAATTGTTTTCGTTATCCCTTGCATATTATAGTTCATCATGAAGTTCTAGTAACTTGGTGATAGTGACTAGAGAACTTTGTCAATTACTATCTTATCTGAAATATTAACTCCCACTTGATTCAAGCAATTGTAGTACCTAGACAATCTGAGCACATGCTCACTGGTTGAGCTATTCTCCTCCATCTTGTAGGCAAAGTACTGTAAGAGGTCTCATACCTCTCGACGCGGGCATGAGCATGAAATACTAATTTCAACTCTTGGAACATCTCTTATGCTCTGTGGCGTTCAAAACGTCTTTGAAGCCCTGATTCTAATCCATAAAGCATGGTGCACTAAACTATCAACTAGTCATCATATCGAGCTTGCCAAACATTCATAACGTCTGCATCTGCTCCTGCAATCGGTCTGTCACGTAGTGGTGCATCAAGAACATAATTCTTCTGTGCAGCAATGAGGATAATCCTCAGATAACGGATCCAATCCGCATCATTGCTACTAACATCTTTCAACTTAGTTTTCTCTAGGAACATATCAAAAATAAAACATGGGAGCTAAACGCGAGCTATTGAACTACAACATAGATATGCTAATACTACCAAGACTAAGTTCATGATCAATTTAAAGTTCAATTAATCATATTACTTAAGAACTCCCACTTAGATAGACATCCCTCTAGTCATCTAAATGATCACGTGATCCAAATCAACTAAACCATGTTCGATCATCACGTGAGATGGAGTAGTTTCCAATGGTGAACATCACTATGTTGATCATATCTACTTTATGATTCACGCTCGACCTTTCGGTCTCCAGTGTTCCGAGGCCATATCTGCATATGCTAGGCTTGTCAAGTTTAACCCGAGTATTCCGCGTGTGCAAAACTGGCTTGCACCCATTGTATGTGAACGTAGAGCTTATCACACCCGATCATCACGTCGTGTCTTGGCACGATGAACTATCGCAATGGTGCATACTCAGGGAGAACACTTATACCTTGAAATTTAGTGAGAGATCATCTTATAATGCTACCGCCGAACTAACCAAAATAAGATACATAAAGGATAAACATCACATGCAATCAAAATATGTGACATGATATGGCTATCATCATCTTGTGCCTTTGATCTCCATCTCCAAAACACCGTCATGATCTCTATCGTCACCAGCATGACACCATGATCTCCATCATCTTGATCTCTATCAACGTGTCATCACATGGTCATCTCGCCAACTATTGCTCTTGCAACTATTGCTATCGCATAGCGATAAAGTAAAGCAATTATTTTGCACTTGCATCTTATGCAATAAAGAAACAACCATAAGGCTTCAGCCAGTTGCCGATAACTTTAACAAAACATGATCACCTCATGCAACAATTTATATCTCATCATGTCTTGACCATATCACATCACAACATGCCCTGCAAAAACAAGTTAGATGTCCTCTACTTTGTTGTTGCAAGTTTTACGTGGTTGCTACGGGCTTAGCAAGAACTGTTCTTACCTATGCATCAAAAAACCACAACACGGTATAGTGATTGCTTTTTGATCTTCATAAAGAACCATGTTCATTGAATCCGATTCAACTAAAGCTGGAAAAACAGACACCCACTAGCCACCTGTGTGCGAAGCACGTCGGTAAAACCAGTCTCGCGTAAGCGTACGCGTAATGTCGGTCTGGGCCGCTTCATCCAACAATGCCGTTGAACCAAGAATCAACTAGTGATGGCAAGCAATATGTATATACCCACGCCCAAAACTCCTTTGTGTTCTACTGGTGCATATAACATCTACGCATAAACCTGGCTCGGATGCCACTGTTGGGTAACGCAGATATTTCAAAAAGAATCCTACGCACACGCAAGATCATGGTGATGCATAGCAACGAGAGCGGAGAGTATCATCTACGTACCCTCGTAGACTGTAAGCGAAAGCGTTATGACAATGCGGTTGATGTAGTCGTACGTCTTCACGAACGACCGATCTAGCACCGAAGGTACGGCACCTCCGCGATCTGCACGCATTCAACTTGGTGACGTCCCGCGAACTCACAGTCTAGTAGAGCTTTGAGGGAGAGTTTTTTCAGCACGACGGCGTGATGACGATGATGATGATGCTACCAGAACAGGGCTTCGCCTAAGCACCGCTACAATATTACCGAGGTGGATTATGGTGGAGGAGGGCACCGCACACGGCTAAAAGATCAATGATCAACTTATGTGTCCATGGGGTGCCCCCCTCCGCCGTATATAAAGGAGTGGAGGAGGGGGAGGGCCGTCCCTCTCTATGGCGCGCCCTAGGGGAGTCCTACTCCCTCCGGGAGTAGGATCCCCCCTTTCCAAGTAGGAGTAGGAGAAGAAGGAAGGAGGAGAGTGGGAGGAAGGAAAGGGGGGCCGCCCCCCTCCCAATTCGGATTGGGCTTGGGGGGCGCGCCTCCCTCTTTTCCCTTCCCTCTCCTCTATTCCAGTAAGGCCCATATACTCCCCGGGGGTTCCGGTAACCTCCTGGTACTCCGGAAAAATGCCCGAACCACTCGGAACCATTCTGATGTCCAAACATAGGCTTCCAATATATCGATCTTTACGTCTCGACCATTCCGAGACTCCTCGTCATGTCCGTGATCAAATCCGGGACTCTGAACTATCTTCGGTACATCAAAACACATAAACTCATAATACCGATCGTCACCGAACGTTAAGCGTGCAGACCCTACGGGTTCGAGAACTATGTAGACATGACCAAGACATGTCTCCGGTCAATAATCAATAGCAGAACTTTGATGCTCATATTGGCTCCTACAGATCCTACGAAGATCTTTATCGGTCAAACCGCATAACGGTATACGTTGTTCCCTTTATCATCGGTATGTTACTTGCCCGGCATTTGATCATCAGTATCTTAATACCTAGTTTAATCTCATTACTGGCAAGTCTCTTTACTCGTTCCATAATGCATCATCCCGCAACTAACTCATTAGTCACATTGCTTGCAAGGCTTATAGTGATGTGCATTACAGAGAGGGCCCAGAGATACCTCTCCGACAATCGGAGTGAGAAATCGTAATCTCGATCTATGACAACTCAACAAGTACCATCGGGGACACCTGTAGAGCACCTTTATAATCACCCAGTTACGTTGTGACGTTGGGTAGCACACAAAGTGTTCCTCCGGTATTCGGGAGTTGCATAATCTCATAGTCAGAGGAACATGTATAAGTCATGAAGAAAGCAGTAGCAACAAACTAAACGATCATCGTGCTAAGCTAGTGCAATGGGTCAAGTCAATCACATCATTCTCTAATGATGTGATCCCGTTAATCAAATGACAACTCATGTCTATGGCTAGGAAACTTAACCATCTTTGATTCAACGAGCTAGTCAAGTAGAGGCATACTAGTGACACTCTGCTTGTCTATGTATTCACACATGTACTAAGTTTCCGGTTTAATACAATTCTAGCATGAATAATAAACATTTATCATGATATAAGGAAATAAATAATAACTTTATTATTGCCTCTAGGGCATATTTCCTTCATGGTATCTTTCTGCAGACGTCACACACAGGCTCCCTGCCAAGAAACAAGTCATCCCCGCGCCGGAGCCCGGTGAAAGGGTTGTATTCATCCCTCACTTCCTCTGCAAGATAGGGTTTCCACTCCACGCCTTCGTCTGAGGCCTCATGTTCTACTACGGGCCAGATTTCCATGATCTAGCCCTGAATTCTTTCCTTCACATCTCGCCGTTCATCGTCGTGTGTGAGGTGCTACTCCGCATCCCCCCACACTTCGGCCTATGGCTCAAGGTCTTCAATGTGAAGCCAAAGGTGGTCGACGGGCAGCACGCAGACTGCGGCGGCGCCACGGTTAGCAAGCTCCCCAACACCACTTGGCCTAAAGGAGCCTTTGTGGAGACCGTCAAGGTGTGGCAACAGGAGTGGTTCTACATCACCGAAACCCGCGACACCAAGTGGACGGCCACTCCTGAGTTCAGATCCGGGCCCCCTATGCGGCTCGCATCGTGGACCAACAACGGTCTGGACCAGGGATCCACGGTGGAAGTGTTGATGCTGCAAAAATGCATCACAAACATGATAGGTAAGAACACTAGTCTCACTAACGTGATTCAGGTGATGCTCTTTCACCGGATCCTGCCCTGCCAACTCCGGCCCTCCCACATGTGGGAGTTCAATCTGGAAGATACACGGACCCTGAAGCACTTCTTCGGCACAATGCATGAAGACATCTGGAAGCTACTCTTCAAGGCCCAGAAAGCATGGTCGAAGAAGACCGAAGACATCAGCCTCGATAGTGAGAATCCGGCCACACCGGTAAGTGTGTTATTCCTGAACATACATTCGTTCCATAAATTCTTAGGCATAATGAGTTTTCCGTCCCTCGTTCAGGGCTGGATAGGGAAGGCGGTGCGGATCAAGTGTCCGGCTCTGCTGCCTGATGATCTGGCCACACCCCAGCTGACGAAGATGCTGGTCCCGGCGCCCTATCAAGCGCTGGAGAAAAGGTCCAAGAGGAAGAAGGGCAAGGAGGCCAAGGGCGACCTCCGCCGTAAGGGTCCTTCGGACGCAATGTCCGGAGAGACCGATGTTCCCTCCTCCCACGAGGGATACGAGGACAAGGACGAGGGGGAGGAGGCAGAAAGCGACTCCCCTCTTAAGGGGAGGAAGAAAAAGAGGGCAGCCTCCACAGACTCGGGGGAGGAGGCGCCCAAGAGGGGGAAGATTACCCTCTCAGATGGTCCGGATCTGGAAACTGAACCCATCCCCAAGAGGCTTCCCAGGGCGAAGCCCTTGGCCGAATCGTAAGCATCAAAGGATTTATTACATGAATTCGGCCCTCTATGTTTTTAATATAACATATCATATTGTGTGTATTTCAGCCCTACTTGCGACCTCCCTAACCCGTCGCTATCTGAGGGGAGTTCTCTGCCACTAGAGATGGCAGAGAGCGAGACGCCTTCGCGAGCCTCTCCGCCAATCATCGCGGATGACACCGAAGTGTTGCCCCGAAGGACCTCTCCAAACTGCGGAGGGGTCAGTGAGGCTATCGAGATGGTGCCCAAGGGTGATACCTCGGCTGCCGAAAACATGGGGGGTGCAACCCCCATGGTGACTGACGGCGGGGGCCCTGACCAGTCCGGCCCCCAGCCGAACATTATTTCGGAGGCCCATATGGCTCCGGAATCTAGTGAGCAGCCCCCTTTAAAGGAGGGGGAGCATCGACTCTGACGGCGACCCTTCACTAATCTAGAGGCGCCGAATGCTCTGGTGGAAGCACTACGATGTGCTTCCATCGTGGAGGAGCACCGCACCCTGATGGGTGTGGTGGTTGAGAAGGTTTAGTCCGCCAAGAGCGAGCTGAACGAAGCCTTCACCAGCCTGCTAACAGGCTTTGAGGTATGCGACGTAATACTCTTAGATGCTTTTCATATGAAGGAAATATACCTGTATATAGATAGTAGCCCCTGATACTCTGTCCGGCTTTTGAAAAAAGCAGAACAGAGGATCATATAGTATTCAGAAGAGGTGACATAATTTTCTTTTTTATAACAGGCTTCCCTGTTGGCGGCAATCGCCCAGGCCGCTGAAGTTTCCGAACTCAATCGGAAGCTAAAGCTGGCTGATGATGAGATCGACCGCGTTAACAAGTGGTTCGATGAGGCACAAGGTATATGTGTATGCTTTAAAAGAGTTTTATATATCTGAAATTATATGCAAATTCAAAGTTTAACTCATGTGATGTCATGATTATGATTGCGGGTAGTGCCGCCGAGGTTAAGACCCTCAGGAGCACCCTTTCCCAAGCCAAAGAGGAGGCGAAGACGAGCAAAGCGGCCGCTGACAAAACGGCTGCGGAATTAAAAACTGAACAGGTCGCCCGCTGCCAGCATGAAGAGAGGGTGGCTGAAGTGGAGCGAGAGCTGAAGGACGCCATCGACAAATGCGAGGCTTTTGAGGAGAAGACTACGACCCAAGCAGTTGAACTCGCCAAAGCCCTCCATGAGGCCAAGGAGGTACGGACTGAGTCCCATGGTGCTCGTGAAGAAATCCGGCAGGCCGGACAGATAGCAGCTGGTAAGCCCTTTCTTTTGCAGAGTATATTTGGGGGTCAAAGATATGCCTTGCTCACTCGACTCTGGAGTTCTCCAGATGCCTTTCCGTCTCTTCCGAGGAGTGCTGTCGGCGCCGTGCAGTTCTTCCGAGCCCAGGAGGGGAACACGACAGAGAAGCTATTCTGGTCACAGTTCCTAGCGCTGGAGCGTCCGGCGCTGTTGAACAACCACATGATGCAATTGTCGGAGCTGCATAGGATGTCTGGTCTAGCCATGAAGGACATCATAGTCCGACTTTGGCCAGCCGAACCCATTCCTAACAGCTACTTCGGCCTGGTGAGGTGACTCACGGATGCACTTCCCCGAGTTGAAGCTGTGAAGCGCTCGGCGTGCATCGAGGGTGCGCGGATGGCCTTTGCCCATGTCAAGATGCACTGGGCGAAGATGAAGGCCACCGTCGTGGCAACCGAAGGCCCGCCCAAAGGCAAGGACCACCGCAGGTCAGAGCGGTATTTTGACAATGTCCTGGCGGGTGCCAGAATAGTAGGGGGTGTCGGTGTCAAAACCGGCGGATCTCTGGTAGGGGGTCCCGAACTGTGCGTCTAGGATCAATGGTAATAGGAGACGGGGGACACGATGTTCTACCCAGGTTCGGGCCCTCTCTATGGAGGTAACACCCTACTTCCTGCTTGATTGATCTTGATGAATATGAGTATTACAAGAGTTGATCTACCACGAGATCGTAATGGCTAAACCCTAGAAGCCTAGCCTGTATGACTATGGTAATGAATATCCTTTTTGGACTAACCCCTCCAGTTTATATAGACACCGAGGGGAATCTAGGGTTACATAGAGTCGGTTACATTAGAAGGAATCTTCATAGTGGGTCGCCAAGCTTGCCCTCCACGCCAAGTAGAGTCCAATCCGGACACGGGTACAGTCTTCGGCCTTCATGTCTTCACGGCCCATCAGTCCGGCCCAATGGATAACATACCAGATGCCCGAGGACCCCTTAGTCTAGGACTCCCTCAATAGCCCCCGAACCAGTCTTCAATAGCGAGGTGTTCGGCACACAAATTGTCTTCGGTATTGCAAGGCGGGTTCCTCCTTTAATGATCTCCAAGTGATGTATTTGGCCATCGGTTTGATGTCGCTCTCCTCGACCTCTACGCGTTAAATAATTAACTTCACCTTCCACGTGTCAAGCGAAGGCGGAAGGTCAGGGTATTTTTGCAGATAACACCCCGTCCATGCAAGGAAGAGCACCTATTAAAGAGATTGGATCCTAGATCCATTCGGCTCCACGCACAGGAAATCCCCGGAAACTGCTTAGGAGAAACCATTCCAGCATGGCTAGCGCCCCCAGCTCCTCCATCTGTTCCGACCCAGAGAAAGGCGAGTGGGAGAGGTGTTCAGTGTCCCACAGTCAATTGACGAAGCTGTAGACGCAGGGATTTCTTCCCCCCGCGGATCTAGTTTCTGTTCGAGCGGGGCTAGATTCCTTCAACAGTGAGATTCAGGCAGAGGACTTCCCCAATCCATCTAGGGGAGAGCGAGTATGTTTCGTCCCCTACCTGCTAAGGGGCATTGGATTTCCCATTCATCTGTTCCTCTGAGGGCTTCTGGAATACTGTGGTCTCCAGCTGCACAACTTCACCCCTGCCTCCATTCTGCACATTGCGGGTTATTTCGCTTTATGCGAATTATTCCTGGGTATCGAGGCTCATTTCAAGCTGTGGAGGAAGTTGTTCTGTCTTGTCCCGCGTAATCATGAGGGGTCAATATTTGAAGTGGGCGGAGCCGAAGTATGGCGTATCGCCGATACTGGATATCTGTCCGGCACACCAAGGAAGGCACCCGAAGGATGGCCTTCCGAATGGTTCTATATCGAGGACGTCGCGCTTCCCGATCCAGTTCAAAAGG
Organism: Triticum dicoccoides; assembly: GCF_002162155.2. Classification (NCBI taxonomy): domain Eukaryota; kingdom Viridiplantae; phylum Streptophyta; class Magnoliopsida; order Poales; family Poaceae; genus Triticum; species Triticum dicoccoides. The sequence goes on along the minus strand of NC_041380.1, from coordinate 240,248,491 downwards.
GTCTTCCTGAATTTGCGAGCGTTCCGCTGAAGAAACGCCACAGTTGGCGTCCCCGGAGTCTTGAAGAGGATGACAACGCAGAAGTTCGCCAGCTTATGAGCAAGATAAAGATGCTCGCTCAGTCCGGACTCACAATAATTAAGGTAATGGCGACCTCCATAGTGCAAGGGGTTCAGCCGCTACAATATAGAGGGCTGCCCATGTGGCACTACAATGGAGAGGATGACTCCTCCCGCTATGGCCGGAAGGGTCCGAATACCCCCGCTGCTCTGGCCAAAATATTGGCCGAGCTGTTTAAAGGGGAGGAAGAAGAGTTTCTTCACATTAAGCGGAGAGATGGATATTCAATGTATGATCCTCCCAGTTGGGTAAGCCCCGACCCCTCTATTCCACTCATTCCACTTCCGGATTACTTTTGATAAATTTCAAGTCTGTTTGTTATGATAGCACTGGCGGAAGGTCACCGAAGGACTTCATAGTCCTGCCCCACAGCCGGAGATCCACAACCGGGAGCTAGATCCTGGGTTTGAAGAGGATCCGGATATATTCATGGTGCTTGCGGAGGGAGTGTTTTACCAGAAAAGCTATGACGGCACATAAGTGGCCATCACCGCCGACTACCCTAGCCTTCTTCCTGCTTCACATGTAAACAATCAAGAAACACCTTCTCCTAAAAGAGTGCTCTTATTCTGCCTCACCCACCGCACTATATCGTGCTTCACAGGGGAGACGTTCGTGATTTCGAAGAGATCGGCTCCCGCGCCGGGCAAGCCTTCGAAGAGGAAGGCGGGTGAAGACACAACCATGCCTTCATCGAGGAGGTACGGACAAACATGCTTTTCAGTGGCCGCATCCGACTGTGACTCATGTGTTTGTTTGGTCACAGGAAGAAGGTTCCCCAAACTGTGTCCGGGGACCTGGTCGGTTGTGTTCCCAACAACCGGGATTTAGATCCAATCGGGGAGACTAGGGCCGGTGCAGGAACAGCGCCGGACTGCCCTTCGGCCGAGGGTTCAGAAAATATGTCCGTCACCAACTCGAAGGTAGAGAGTGCCATGAACCATCAGCGCTGCAGGGCTGTCTTGCAAGACTCCAAGTTCTTGGAGGAGGCTTTTAATTCCTTTAGCTCGGGCGACGCATACATCCGAGTTTCTCGAGATGGGCTTAGAAGAGCCACGAAGCAATATCTGACAGATGTGCAGGTAAGTTTTCTTTGTCAAAAAAAGGATAACCATATGCCTGTAGCCTCTGAGACTGAAAGTAGTTGGCACAACTGATTTAAGGATCGTTTAACGACCAGGTCCTTACAGAGAAGAATTGCTTGCTAGCCCAAGAGCTGGAGCAGTGCCAAGCGCAGCTAAATGCAGCTACTGTCAAACTGAAAAACGTCAAGAAGTCGTCTTCTGGTAGTGTTCCCCTCCACCGAGGAACAATAATTGTGAATCAACTGTGCTAATTCTGCTGCTGATTGCATAATAGGGTCGTCTGATCAACTTCAAGATAAGTTGAAGATCGCCCAAGAGGGAGAAAAAGAGGCGAAAAGGCAACACGCCGCAGGCGAGCGTGTGCTGACCCGCGTCAGAGACGAGAAAAACAAGCTACATGATTCCAACACTACATTGAGTGAAGAATTGAAAGATGTTCGAGCCCAGCTAGCCAATTCCATGAAGGCGAACAAAAGGCTGCGGGGCGACATATTTAGTATGTGTTTGAACTATTTTTAAAGTAGTTCAGAGATAAATGGGACTGATATAGTCATGTTTGTAGGTATATTGACAGGCCGTCCTGAAGAGGAGGTGTCCGGATCATCGAGCGATCTGCTGCAAAGACTATCGCAAGTGCACGAGCATGCCCGGCTGGTCATGCGGAGCGTTGCCAAGGCCTTATGGCCCTCCGCCTCCCCTCCAGGAAGTATGGGGGAGCTTGTAGAGCTGTTCAAGGGAGCGCGGCAGCGTATCCGACTATGGAATATATTGGCCTGCCGAGAGGGCGCGCGAGAGGCCTGGGCCATGGTGAAAACGCGATATACCAAGCTGGATCCAAATCACATGGCCTGGGTTGGACCGTTAGGGTCAAATGGGGAAGAAATTCTCGTTAGTTTAGTATATGATCAAGTAGAGGTGGCTGCCAAATATTCCCAACAGGATTGTAAGTTAGACTGCCTGTTGGAAGGTATAGAGGAGGAAGTGTTCGAGCCCAAGTGACTGTGTACTTTCCTCATTATGTGGAACTGTAGCTGAATTGTATATCATTTTTCATGGCGGACCTTTTCGCTTTAACCTCCAGACCCGAAGGTGCGGAGTGTTTCCGAATACCGTCGCGGCCGAATAGGCCGGGGTATGCCTGGAAAACTAGGCGTAGGGGTCATAGTTGCTTGAACAAACAAGTTGTATCCGGCTAGCTATGTTATATTACATTGATATCGTAAGAAACATCTTCCAGACAGAATAGTTCCATTAAGGGTTCATTTCCCTGGGTGTGCATGCATTTAATGTACATGTCTGAATTGTGATGCGAGCACCACAGTTTGTATAACTTCTGGGGGTGCACAATGGAGTGAGTTTAGAAAACATCTTTAATTCGCCAACCGAATATTCGCTTAAGAACGCTAGCTTTCGGCTTCACCCAGTCTAAGGTACACATCCGGATGACCCGGCAGTAACAATCGCAGAGGTGCTCCCTTTATGCCCTAGCTGAACTAACGGGAATGTAGGGCATAAGCACAGGTGTCGGTGTCAAAACCGGCGGATCTCGGGTAGGGGGTCCCGAACTATGCGTCTAGGTCGGATGGTGCCCTCTTGATGGAGGTAAAACCCTACGTCATGCTTGATTAATATTGATGATATGGGTAGTACAAGAGTAGATCTACCATGAGATCGAGGAGGCTAAACCCTAGAAGCTAGCCTATGGTATGATTGTACATTGTGGTTGTTGTCCTACGGACTAAAACCCTTCGGTTTATATAGACACCGGAGAGGGTTAGGGTTACACAAGGTCGGTTGAGGACATATCCATATCCATATTGCCTAGCTTGCCTTCCACGCCAAGTAGAGTCCCATCTGGACACGAGATGAAGTCTTCAATCTTGTATCTTCATAGTCTAACAGTCTGGCCAATGGAGATAGTACGGCTGTCCGGAGACCCCCTAATCCAGGACTCCCTCAGTAGCCCCTGAACCAGGCTTCACTGACGATGAGTCTGGCACGCAGTATTGTCTTCGGCATTGCAAGGCGGGTTCCTTCTCTGAATACATCACAAAAGAATTTGAATACGAGGATAGTGTCCGACCCTGCGAAATAAGTTCCACATACCGCCGTAGAGATAATAATATTTTCACAAATCCAATTTGCTGACTTGTTTTGGCAGCATGACGTTATGTCATGGCCCGGTGATTATTCAAACCGTTTTTCTTCAACCAGCTCCACACATAACGCGAGGCGGTTTCTTGACACGTCTTGTCAAAGCAGAGATCGTGTTCCCCTAATTACGGGATTCTCATCAATGAGGTCGTGGGTAACCCAACCATGTCTAGGACTTTTAGATTATAGGCAAGTCCTAAACGGCTACGGAGAGGATGCTTGATATTCACCCTCTTTATAAAGGGACAAGGTTTTTGCTTTTTCCCTCTCGTGCTCAATCGAACCCTTCCCCCGCCTCGAGTTCTAACACCCAAAGCCCAGGTTAGGTGCTCCGGATCTTCAATCATGTCCGGATCCAGCCTTCAAGGCCAATGGATAACCTCCTCTGTTATGGAAGAGGATATCAAGAAGTTGAGGGAGGCCAGATACCTGACCGCCGAGGTTTCGCATCGGCTGCCTGCTCGAGGGCAGGTCGTCCCTACTCCCGAACCCAACGAGAACGTCGTGTTCGTCTCCCACTTCCTCCTAGGCCTAGGCCTCACTCTGGATCCCTTCGTCAGGGGTTTGATGTTCTATTACGGGCTAGATTTCCACGATCTAGCTCCAGACTCCTTTCTACACATCTCGACATTTATTGTCGTGTGTGAGGCCTTCCTCCGCATTACCCCTCACTTCGGCCTGTGGCTCAAGACCTTTGAAGTCAAGCCGAACATGATCGAGGGGCAACATGCAGCGTGCAGAGGCACATCAATAGGCAAGATGGTAGGAGCTCCATGGCTGAAAGGTTCCTTTCCAGAGGTGTCCGAATTATGGCAACGGGAATGGTTTTACGTCATGGCTCCCAGAAGTGCCAAGTGGGCGGCTGCCCCTGCTTTCCGCTCGGGCCCCCCACCACAACTGATGTCAGGGATTAGTAGAGGTCTGAGCTGGGGTCCAGCCAAGGACGTGCCTATACTGCAAAGCCACATTCAAGATCTCTTCGAGGGAGATTTTAATTTGGTTGTGGTAATACAAGTTATGCTGGTTCGTCAAGTCCAGCCTTGCAAACGCCGGCCCCTTCGCTTGTGGGAGTTCAACCCAGAAGGACCGCGTGCCATTCAAAGTTCCTCATCCTGACGCACGAGGAGATGTACAAGTCATTCTTCGGACCTCAAACAGAGTGTCCGGATACTACCAAGGACATGGGCCTGAGCAGTAACCGCGCCGCCGAACAAGTAAGAAATCCTCTAGCCGAACACACTGTCTTTTATTCATTTTGAAGTTATTTCTGAGAGTTTGCTCTTTGACCAGGACAGGTTAACAAAGGCGAAGATGATTCGGTGTTTGGCCCCCCTCCCTGAGGGTTTGGAAAATCCGGTATTGGAAAAGATGCTCGAGCTCGCACCTTGCCCAGAGCCCTCGAAGGAAGATACGGGGGGATAATACGGGCGGACGCGGGCCCCCATCGCTGCCAGTTCCAACCGAGGGAATGAGCGCCTCCATGAAGGAGGATAACCGGGGGAGGAAAAGGACTGCTTCCGAGGATCCTGAAGCCGAGGCCTCCAAACGGAAGAAGTCTCCCATAGAGGGTCCTGCCTTGGGGGGTGTTTTTGCCGCACAAAGTCCGCGGGGGGATCAGCCCTCCAACGAGTCGTAAGTGATCCAAAAAATACTTTAATAGTGAAGGTATACTATCTTTCTTCTGAGAAAATAACCGCCGCATATATCTTGCAGTTCGGGTCTTAGCCCTTCTCAGCTGAGCTCGTCTTCGGGGGATCTTCTTCCGGAGATGATGGAGAGCGAAACGCCTCCCCTGGACTCCTCCGCTCAAGAAGCGGGCGACCCCGAAGTGTCGTCACGGAGGGCCTCTCCAGATCCGGTGAGGCCAGAAGATAATCCCATAGACCCCCGAAGTCCCCAGCGTCCGGCTCTCAAGGAGAGCGAACAAAAGAGTCCGGCACCGTATGGTATGCGGTCGGACGTTCTGAGGGAGCTGTTGGGGCGAGCGACCATCTCAGAAGAACACCGTACGCTGATGGGTACGGTGATGGAAATAATTTCGTCCGCTGAAAGCGGATTACATGAAGCCTTTATGAGTCTACTGATAGGCTTTGAGGTACGTGATAGTACCACACATGTTAGGTGTGCCCTGTGTAGATAGTATCCCTGAGACTCTGGTTGTCGACGAGAGCGGCGGCGAACAGAGGATCATAGTCCCAGGCAATAACCAGACTGCCTTTATGTGCAGGCGGTGGAAGCTCCGGTGGCTAGCCGGACTAGTGGGTTTGCCGAATTAAAACGACAACTGGATGCGGCGGACGCCGACATCGAGCTTGTTAACAAGAGGCTTGACGAGGCACAGGTAAGTGTTATTTTCTGGTGAATGCCACATAGTAAGAGCAGCATGATGCCAGTATCTTTAATATGTTGTGACTGCAGATGGAGCTGCCACCGTGGAAACCTTGCGGGCAGAACTTGCCTGAGCCAAAGAACAAGCGTGGATTAGTAATGCGGCTGCTTTGAAGGTGGCCAAAGAGTTGAAAGCTGAGAAGGCCGCACATTGCAAGAGCAAAGAGAAGATGGCCAAGATGGCCGTAGAATTAAAAGGCACTGCCGACCGTTGCCGGCTCCTTGAAAAAGAGAACCGAGTGAAGGCAACAGACCTTGAGAAGGCCACGACGGCGGACAAAGACACCCGCTCTGCTATGAGAGCGAAGAAGGAGGAGCTGCGGGAAGCCGGGGATATTGCAGCTGGGAAGCCCTTCATGCTACGGAGGAAGTTCGGAGATCCACGGTATGCCCCTCTGGATCGGCTGTGGAGTTCGGCAGATGCGTATATGTACTTGGCAGCGAGCGCTGCAGATGCGGCCAAGTACTTCCAAGGTCAAACAGATCGTGAAGTGGACAAGCTGTTCTGGTCGCAATTCAACGTTCCAGAGCGTCCGCTTTCATTGACTGACCAGCTAGCCGAATGGGCCGAACTGAATAGGTTGTCCGGGCTCGCCATGAGGTCTGTTGTGGATCAGCTATGGCCGGAAAAGCCAAAGCCGAACAGCTATTTCAGCTTAGTGCAGCAGGTCCTTGGTGCGGTGCTGCGCATTAATGCGATGAAGAGGTCGGCGTGCATAGAAGGCTCGCGGATGGCCCTTGCCCGTGTTAAAGCATACTGGGCGGAGATGGACGCTACAATTGTTGCAGCGCAGGGTTCGGCCATAGGCCGAGTGGCTGCCAAGCACTATTTCGAGGAGGTTCTCGAGGGTGCTCGTTTGATAGAGGCCCAGTGCTCGAAGAATATTATGTTTGAGTGACATGTATTCCCATTGTAAACACAATGTTTTTATGACATTTCATAAGGTTGTGTTTATACTTTTGCTCGAAAGTAATATGATGCCTCCTGTGCGTCCGGACAGTTATATGACTCAAATCATCCGCGTCCGGAGGTCGGACATAAGTCCCTTGAAAATTTTCCCAAAAGGCGTCTTCGAGCTCTTCCCAGCTTCCAATGGAGCTTTCGTGGATGCTCTTAAGCCAGTGCCGAGCTGGCCCTTTGAGTTTGAGGGGTAAATACTTAATGGCGTGGAGATCATCTCCCCGAGCCATGTGGATATGGAGGATATAGTCCTCAATCCAGACCCCAGGGTCTGTTGTTCCATCATATGCCTCTATGTTTACGGGTTTGAATCCCTCTAGAAATTCAAGGTCCAGCACCGCATCGGTGAAACATAGGGGGTGTGCAGCACCCCTATATCTGGGTGTACCGCGTTGTTCGGATGTTTGTTGTGTTGCATCGCATGCTGGAGCACGCTTGCATGGTCCATAGATGGATCTGGTTTCGCCGTCCTTTTGATGCGAGCCCTCGCGTAGACCGCGTATTGGCTTATGTGCGGCGTAGCTTGCTGCTTTATGTTGGCCGTGAGGTCGTCTATCCGGCCAGATGGCTGTTTTAATTTTGGTTGTGGGGGGTCTAAGGCCTCCTCATCAATTCAGGTAGCAACTTCCGCTTTGGGTAGCTCTTGGTGGGGCGATTGCCGCCGTACTTCGCTGCTGTGTTGAGCACTTTACTCCATCTGATTTGGAGTGTGTCCTGCGTAGCCTTGAGCCTTTGCTTCTGCTTTTTCAGACTCCTCGCGGTGGCAACAAGCCTTTGACGGGCATTCTGCTGCTCCGAGTGCCTGTCCGGCGTTATGTCGTCCGGACTATTATCTTTGATAGAATTGGTTTGTTCGGTTTGATTCTCCGTATTGCCGTGGTCCGGCAGTGGTTCACCCTGCTCCAACGCTGGGTCTGTATAATCGGTACTTTTGCCGAGGAGGGATTTTGGGCGGCGCTTACGCCGCCTCATTGACCGCTTCTCGAGGGAACAAGCCTTCGTTGTGTCCTTCCATTCCTCGTCGTCGTCTTCTTTTGGTGTGTCCACCATGTATACGTCATATGATGAGGTGGACGTCCAGCGCCCTATGGGCGGTGGTTCCTTTTTGCCTCCCGCATCGTCGTCCATACTGTCGATGTCTTCGGAGTCGAAGTCGAGCATGTCGGTTGAGTCATCGATAGTGGCTATTAAGTGGGTGGTGGGTGGGCGTCGAATTTCTTCGTTGTTCGCATCCCAATCCTGCCGGACATAGTTCGGCCAGGATTCTCCTGACAAGGAGAGAGACCTTAATGAGTTCAGTATGTTGCCAAAGGGTGAGTGCTGAAAAATATCCGCGGAGGTAAACTCCATGATCGGCGCCCAATTGGATTTGATAGGAACGGGCGCAGGCGGTTCGGAGTCCGTGGGCGGAGAAGGATCTGGCAGTTTAACAACACGGCTCACGTGCAAGGCAAGGTCGATGTTTGGCTCGATCGCCGCTGCGGGTAAGGCCTCCGTGGAGGGGTCCATCCACCCGTCCGCGGAAGGCGCGACTGGCTCCGAATTGAGGGTCGGAGCGGCTGCCGGTGTGATCTCCTTAACACTGTCCGATGGGAGAGCTAAGTCATGCTCATCGTGACCGCGTGGTGCACAAGGCAGAGGCTTGAATCCATCGAGGATCAAATCTCCATGGATATCGACCATGTAGTTTAAGCTTCCAATTCTGACCTGATGACCAGGGGCGTAGCTTTCAATCTGCTCTAGATGGCCAAGCGAATTAGCCCGCAGTGCAAAGCCACCGAATAAGAAGATCTGTCCGAGGAGAAAAGTCTCACCCTGGACCGCATCGCTATCGATGATAGTAGGAGCCATCAAGCCTAACGGCGATGACACAGAGGAACTCTCAATGAAAGCACCAATGTCGGTGTCAAAACCGGCGGATCTCGGGTAGGGGGTCCCGAACTGTGCGTCTAGGCCGGATGGTAACAGGAGGCAGGGGACACGATGTTTTACCCAGGTTCAGGCCCTCTTGATGGAGGTAAAGCCCTATGTCCTGCTTGATTAATATTGATGATATGGGTAGTACAAGAGTAGATCTACCACGAGATCGAGGAGGCTAAACCCTAGAAGCTAGCCTATGGTATGATTGTATGTTGTGGTTGTTGTCCTACGGACTAAAACCCTTCGGTTTATATAGACACCGGAGAGGGTTAGGGTTACACAAGGTCGGTTACAAAGGAGGATATATCCATATCCGTATTGCCTAGCTTGCCTTCCACGCCAAGTAGAGTCCCATCCGGACACGAGACGAAGTCTTCAATCTTGTATCTTCATAGTCTAACAGTCCGGCCAATGGAGATAGTCCAGCTGTCCGGAGACCCCCTAATCCAGGACTCCCTCAACAGGAGCCAAGCAACCCAGCTTGGCCAAAACTTAAGTCATATCGATGCATATAGTGGCAAAGAAAAGGTACATATGGAAAAACTCATATGTGAGGAGCTTAATGCTCAAGGAATGACAAGAACCTCTGTCCAAGAAGCCCCCAGGCACAAGTGACGTACATATTTAGAGATGTATGTGTCAATGGTGTGCGGTCTAGACGTACCAAAGCGTTAAAGTGAGAAAGAAGAAAGTAATCGGAAAAGGGAGAAAAAATAATGGAAACTACAGGGGAGGAGGAGACGAACAAGGGGTTTGGCGCTAGGCATAGAATCTTTGGAGTCTGGCCGCGTTCCAGGGGTTCAGCTCGAGGCGATTGTCTAATGCATCGCGAAGACGGTATGCTCCTCTGGTGAGAACTTCGTCAATTATGAAGGGACCCTCCCATTTGGGCTTGAGTTTGTCCTTTTTCTTCTCTGGCAGGCGCAGAACGAGTTCGCCTACATTGTAAGTCTTGGCCCGTACTTCTCTGCTTTGATATCTTCAAACCTGCTATTGGTAAAATGCTGAACGGGCTTTGCGACATCGCATTCCTCCTCCAGGGCATCTAGACTATCCTGCCGATCAAGCTCAGCTTCTCTCTCTTCGTACATACGCACTCGAGGTGAGTCGTGAATAATATCGCAGGGCCTCTGCGCCATATACCATGAAGAAAGGTGTGTATCTGGTAGTACGGTTGGGCGTGGTCCGCGGCCCCCAAAGTACGGAGTCGAGCTCCTCAACCCAGTGCTTGTCTGATTCTTTCAAAGACCGCACTAGTCTGGGCTTAATGCCGCTCATAATAAGACCGTTGGCTCGTTCGACTTGACCGTTGGTTTGTGGGTGGAAGACGGAGGCGTAATCAAGTTTAATACCCAGATTAGTACATCAGGTTTTTACCTCGTCGGCTGTGAAATTAGAGCCGTTGTCAGTGATGATGTTGTGTGGGACACCATAACTGTGCACAACACCGGATATGAAGTCTATCACCGGGCCAGAGTCAGCCGTTTTGACCGGTTTAGCCTCTATCCACTTAGTGAATTTGTCCACCATAATCAGCAGATATATTTTCTTATGGCTTCCCCCTTTAAGGGTTCCAACCATATCCAGTCCCCAGACCGCGAAAGGCCAAGTGATGGGGATAGTCTGTAAGGAAGTTGCTTTGGTTGGCGAAGAGTTGGCACTCGACGCAGCGTTGGACAAGGTCATGTGCATCTGCTCGGGCTGTCGGCCAATAAAAACCAGTATGGAAGGCCTTGCTAAGAACAACCCGAGCTGCAGCGTGGTGTCCACCGAGACCGGCGTGAATTTCTGCTAGGATCTGCCGCCCCTCTCCTTCGGAGATACATCTTTGAAGTACTCCGGTAGTACTTTTCTTATAGAGCTCTCCGTCGTGAACCTTGTAGGCTTTCGAGCGCCGGAAAATGCGGCGAGCCTCATTCTGGTCTTCAGGGAGCTCCTTCCTATTAATGTAGGCCAAGAAAGTTTCGGTCCATGGAGCAATTACTGCCATAATGAGATGGGCCGACGGTGTTACTTCGGTGGCTGAGCCCCCGATACTATCGGTGTGTTTGGGATTTGGAGTTGTATTCGGATCTAGACTATTGTTGCCACCCTCCCCTTGCCACACCACAGATGGATTGAAAAGCCTTTCCAGGAAGATGTTGGGTGGTACGGGGCCGCGCTTAGCGCCGAAGCGAGCAAGGGCGTCTGCTGCTTGGTTACTTTCTCGGGCGATGTGATGAAATTCAAGCCCCTCGAACCGAGCCGACATTTTTAATGCGACATTACGATAAGATGACATCTTTGGATCTTTGGCGTCAAAGTCGCCATTTATTTGAGATATGGCGAGGTTCGAGTCCCCGCGCACCTCCAGGCATTGTATGCCCATGGATACGGCCATCCGAAGAGCATGCAGTAGGGCATCATATTCGGCTGCGTTGTTAGAGTCTGTGTATAATATCTGGAGTACATACTGGACGATGTCTCCAGTGGGGGATGTTAACACGACTCCCGCTCCCAGCCCTGCCAACATTTTTGAGTCGTCAAAATACATAACCCAATTGGGATATGCGTCGTACTCTTTAGGGAGTTCGGCCTCTGTCCATTCGGCGATGAAATCGGCCAATACTTGGGATTTGATGGCTCGTCGTGGCTTGTATGTTATGTTGAATGGAAGTAGCTCTATGGCCCATTTGGTAATCTGTCTCGTGGCATCGCGGTTGTTTATTATCTCATTGAGTGGGACCTCAGAAGCCACCGTGATTGAACACTCCTTGAAGTAGTGTCATAGCTTGCGGGATGCCATGAAGACCACGTATGCTATCTTTTGGTAGTGGGGGTACCAGGATTTGCATGGTGTGAGGACAGTTGATACGTAGTATACTGGTTTTTGGAGCGCAAATTTGTGTCCGTCCTATTCTCGTTCGACGACGAGCATGGCGCTCACCACCTGATGTGTTGCCAATATGTATAACAACATGGGCTCGCCAATGTTTGGTGTGGCCAGGATTGGGTTGCTTGCTAGGAGGGCCTTTTGTGACGCCCCGAGACCGATGTGCCAGGTGTCTTCGAGTTATTCGTTGTTGTTGCCATGTCATTTGCTTGCATGTTGCATTTCATCATGTCATCATATGCATTGCATCTTCATGTTTTCAAAACTTGCATTCGTCCGGGTTTCCCCAGTTTCGTCTGTTGTCCGTTCTGAGCCCAGACACACTTGCACGCGCCCGCGGCACGTCCGTCATATTATTTTCTAAGTGGCTGGAAAATGTTCTCGGAATAGGATGAAAGTTGACGTGTGGTCTTGTTATAGTGTAGGTAGACCGCCTGCCAAGTTTCATCGCAATCGGAGTTCGTTTGACGCCCCAACGGATAACTATAGCGGCATTATAGTCGGTCAAAACGTCGGACGTTTTCGGTCTCCGGAAACAGTTGCCGGGCTGCACTCCTCTCCTCTCATCTCAGCCCAACCTCTCTTCACAACCTACCTGCAGCCCACCTAAACCCCCTCCGTTCTGGTCCATCAGATCGCGATCGGAGGCTCTGAAACGCTCCAAAAACCCCCCCAAACCCAAACCCTAGCCATCCCTGCCTATATATGGACAACCCCTTCCAAATTTGGCAGCCTAACCCTTCCCCTACCTCCCTGCCGCCTCCCTCCTCAAATTCCGTGCCACCAGCCTCCTTCCCCCTCCAAATCCGGCGCCAGCCACCTCACCAGCGCCACTTGGCAGCGTCCCAGTGGCTGCGCCGCCACCCAGCCACCGGATCGGCCAACCGAGCGCCGCCACTTGTCGTCCCTACCTCCAGCCTCCTCTCTCCAGACGCAGGCCCGCCGAGCCCGAGGGAAGCCGGCCAGTGCCCATCTGGGCCCGGATTGCTCCGCCGCTGCTCGTACATCGCTACAGCCCTTGTTCCCGAACGTCTCCTGCGTCGGCTCGCTACCACCGCCTCGCCTTGCCTCGTCGGCGACCCCATCTCCGCGCTGCCGAACTCCGGCGACCAGGAGCCGCTGCCGGTGACCCCAGGCCGCCTTCCCTGCTCTCCTCTCTCTTCGTTGCTCCCTCGCCGTCTCCCTGCTCTCTCATGGTCTCTCTCTCTCTCTCTCTATGCCCTTCGCAGGTCGACGCTGCCGGCCATCTCCGCCCGGATCCGGAACCCCCATCGCCGGAGCTGCCCGTTCCTCACCTCCCCTGCAGTGCTCCACCGCCCTCCACACCGGATCTCGCGCCGCTGCGAGCCCGCGACCATGGCCGCACCCCTGGTTCGTCTCGCTGCGGGTGCACGCACGCGTTGACCTCGGCTGCTCCAGCATGGGCCAGCCTCTGGCCAAGGCCCAGGTGCTCCTCTGCTGCACCGCGCCAAGGCCCATCTCCCTTGGCCCATGGTGAGACGCCCCCCGAGTAGCGTCCCTTTTTTTCCAGTTGGCCCAGACTTGCACCAGTTTCAGCCCGTGGATGTTTTGTTCCAGTCTCTGTGAATTTAGCTAATTTCCAGGAAATTGCAGTTTTACAGAAAACCCCCTTGTTTCATGCATTTAATAACTTCACAACCGTGCATCGGATCTAAATAAATTATATATGAAACTTGCTTAGAATTTTGTCTAGTATCATAATATGTCATTTTCATCCATGTTTAAAATTTCTAAAATGCTGTTTGGTTAAATTTACTCCTATGCCATGCTAAAATGATTTATTTCGTAACTAAATAATCATAACTCCGAATTTAACAAACTTTATATGTAAATGGGGTAGAATTTTGCATAGTTTAACATGGTGGCATCACTTTGCATGTTTAACAACTATAAAATTATGTTTAGGGCAGAACAGTACCAAATCTAAAATATGCTCGTGAGGAGTTTCCGGAATTGTTGTTCGTTGCTTCCAGCCTCATTTAACCTTGACTAGATAGGTAGTTTTCATTTGCTTCACCTCTTGCCATGCTAACAACATTTAATCTTGTTGGGTACATAAACGAGAGATAACTAAATAAGTCATGTGGTGTTTCGTCAATATGCAACTCGTTGCATAGTGAGCTCCACTTAATTTGTAGAATTGCTTGTGCACTTTGCCATGCCATGCTTCATTAAACCGGACATGCATCATATTTGGTTGTGCATCATGTCATGCTTATGTGGTGGTTCTTTACTATGGTGTTTGCTTCTTTTCGGTGTTGCTTCTTCGGGTTGGTTCCGATAACGTCGCGTTTGTGAGGATCCGTTTGACTACGTCCGGTTGTCTTCTTCATGGACTCGTTATTCTTCCTTGTGGGATTTCAGGCAAGATGACCATACCCTCGAAATCACTTCTATCTTTGCTTGCTAGTTGCTCGCTCTTTTGCTATGCCTATGCTGCGATACCTACCACTTGCTTATCATGCCTCCCATATTGTTAAACCAAGCCTCTAACCCACCTTGTCCTAGCAAACCGTTGTTTGGCTATGTTACCGCTTTGCTCAGCCCCTCTTATAGCGTTGTTAGTTGCAGGTGAAGATTGAAGTTTGTTCCTTGTTGGAACATGGAGATGTTGTTCTTTGTTGGAACCTGTTTACTTGTTGGGATATCACAATATCTCTTATTTAATTAATGCATCTATATACTTGGTAAAGGGTGGAAGGCTCGGCCTTATGCCTGGTGTTTTGTTCCACTCTTGCCGCCCTAGTTTCCGTCATATCAGTGTTATGTTCCCGGATTTTGCGTTCCTTACGCGGTTGGGTAATAATGGGAACCCCTTGACAGTTCGCCTTGAATAAAACTCTTCCAGCAATGCCCAACATTGGTTTTACCATTTTCCACCTACCCTTTTTTTCCCTTGGGTTTCGCGGACTCAAGGGTCATCTTTATTTAAACCCCCCCCCCCCGGGCCAGTGCTCCTCTGAGTGTTGGTCCAAACTAGAGTCCTGTGCAGCGGCCCCTCGGGGAAACTCGGGGTTTGGTTTTAGCTGTATGGAGAGCTCATCTGAGTGTGCCCTGAGAACGAGATATGTGCAGCTCCTATCGGGATTTGTTGGCACATTCGGGTAGTGTTGCTGGTTTAGTTTTACCTTGTCGAAATGTCTTGTAACCGGGATTCCGAGTCTGATCGGGTCTTCCCGCTAGCAGGAATATCCTTCGTTGACCGTGAGAGCTTGTCATGGGCTAAGTTGGGACACCCCTGCAGGGACTTGAACTTTCAAAAGTTGTACCCGCTGTTATGGGCAGATGGGAATTTGTTAACATCCGATTGTAGAAAACCTGAAGTTGACCTTAATTAAAATGCATCAACCGCGTGTGTAATCGTGATGGTCTCTTTCCGGCGGAGTCCGGGAAGTGAACACGGTGTTGGAGTTATGCTTGACGTAGGTTGCTATAGGATCACTTCTTGTTCATATTTTTATTGACCGTGCTTTGACTTCTCTTCTCGCTCTCATTTGCGTATGTTAGCCACCATATATGCTAGTCGCTCGCTGCAGCTCCACCTCATACCTTTTACCTTACCCATAAGCTTAAATAGTCTTGATCGCGAGGGTGCGAGATTGCTGAGTCCTTGTGGCTCACAGATACTTCCAAAACCAGTTTGCAGGTGCCGATGATACTGAGCAGGTGATGCAACCAAGCTCAGGAGGAGCTCGATGAAGATCTTGTCCTTTGTGTTGTTTCGTTCTAGTTGATCAGTAGTGGAGCCCAGTTGGGGTCGATCGGGGACCTTGTCGCATTTGGGGTTCTTCTTTTATTCTGGTTCCGTAGTCGGACCTTGATTGTATTTGGATGATGTAATGCTTTATTCATGTAATTGTGTGAAGTGGCGATTGTAAGCCAACTATGTATCTTCTCCCCTATTGTATTACATGGGTTGTGTGAAGATTACCTCACTTGCGACATTGCTTTCAATGCAGTTATGCCTCTAAGTCGTGCTTTGACACGTGGGAGATATAGCCGCATCGAGGGCATTACAAGTTGGTAATCAGAGCCTTCCCCAACCTTAGGAGCCCTATTGCTTGATCGTTTTTAGCAGCCGAGTTGTGTCTAGAAAAAAATGTTTTGAGTCATTTAGGAATGATATATCGGAGAGTTTAGGAATTCTTTTTACTTCTCAGTCTCCTCATCGCTCTGGTAAGGCATCCTGACGTAGAGTTTTGACTCTTCTCTTCTCAAATTTCACTAAAAAAATTTAGGATCACGCGGGTATCTTGGAATCGTTCCGATGGTTTTATGACGAGAACATTCTCTTGGTGCCTCCTGTCAGGGGTTTTGTGGAAGTGTCCCGGGGAGTTGAGCTCCGAGGTGTTGTCGTCATAATTTTATCGTTGCAGTTCTGGAATACCTGAGTTTAGTACGCCGACATCAAAAATCTCTTTTATGCAGTTGTTGGTGAGATAACCTCGACGCCACCCAGTACTGGGGCGGGAGTTCGGGAGTATTGCCATAACTTGTATAACGGATGCTTTTCGAAGGTTGAGGTAGATGGTTTCCGAAGGTTTCTTGGTTATGTGTTGAAGGATGGATACAGCTGGATGTAGGATTTGCTAGTTTTGGGTGAGATATTATGCTTCCCCTGTATCCCCAACACCTGATTGCATAACCGGAAAATTTCGGGAGTTTATAAGTGGGAAATCAAGTAGCTCTTAGGATATCTTTCCGACAGATGTATGGTATGAAATTGGGGTTCGACGTCTAGTGGTCCTCCTATCCACGGTCGGTTTTACAGTGGTCTCGTTGTGTCTTAAAGAGTCCTTGGCTATGCCGACTCGGGGACGCTTCGTATGTCATGTGCACTGCCTTGTACATGATGGTGCTGTACGATCGAGCCCGTGTAGGCCCCACCACGAAAACTTCGGACGAAATCTCTATCATATGTTTGTTTCGGCTTATTCCGCAAGCCAATCCTTGTTTTGTTTTGAGTTGTGGTATTCGAGTTGCTTCAATGTCAAGTGTTTGTTTCCATACCTTTCCTAAATGGTGTTCTCATACTCCTATGTGAATACTAATCCTCCTTGATAATCAAGATTGTTATGCCAATCTTGTTCAACTGGTGTGCTTCTCTTCAAGTGGATCCGATCACTTCAACATTCGCAAGATTCAATCTCAGCTTTCTCAACGGTGTTTGTTTCATCCGTCTCCAAGTTGCCTTTGTTTTTCCCGCCCTCCCACCCTTTTTATTCAAGGAATTCGATGTTTTTATCAAGTATTCTTTTATTCTTGTGAAGTCTCTCCATCATTTTCTGTCAATATCCTTATCCGGTGATTGTCATGAAGATTCTAACGGAGCTTCTAGTTCATCATTCTTCGTTCTCTTTTATCCGATGAATTCAATTCAAGCTTTGCCAATTATATCCTTTCCTCGTTGCAAATACCTTTTCTTACCGGTGCACCTCTTTATCATTCACCTCTCGCTATTCAATTGTTCCAGAGTGCTCAAGATATCTCGAAGATTCGTGTTTCCACTCTGCATTCGTTCAAGATCTCTCGAAGATGTTCTCTCATTCAAGCCTTTTAATTCAAACGGTGCAACCTCTCTTTTAAATCATTTCAATGGTGTTTCTTTTGAGTGGGCCCTAACCCACCGGTCTATTCCCAGGATCTTACCTGACTCTTCTTATTTCCCGGAGATATCCTCAAATTTCTTGTCAAAGTTTGACGTAAGAATGAATTATCACCAGTCAAATGTATTTCTCCAAGATCTTTCAAATTCTTTTCATAGTTGGCTCAACCTCTTTGCTTTTGATTTTCCCGGAGTGTCTAAATTATTCATGGTGGTGTTTCACGTCGTCATTCTCGGATTTTGAAGACCGAAGAAGAGTTTCTCTTTAATCTTGCTCCATTCTCTTCAAGATTCGTGATTCTAGCTTGTTGCCATCCTCTCGTAATTGTTTTGATCGTGAGAATTCTTTTCACCCATCCGGAGCAATTCAAGATTCTTTTCAGTTTGTTTCTCCGGAGCCCATCATCTCAAAATTTATTCATTCTCAGCTTTCAGCTATGGTTCTCCAAACCTTACCGGTGCTTCGTTCAAGTGATCTCTAATCAGTTCATGATCCCTTCGTTCTCATGTATCTAGATTCTCTCAAGTATCCTCGTTCATTTCATAATTCTTCCCAGTGTTTCTTCATGATTTATTCGTTTTTTCAATTCTACCGGTGGTGTGTTGAAGATTTTCTCAAGTTTATGTTATATCTCTCTTAATCTTTTCTACGAGAACAAGTAATATGTCAAATCCGTTGATTGTCATCAATTTAATTGGTGAAGGATAAGCATAATGTAATTCTTATTCTTGTTTCATCGAGTTTGTTCAATTCCTGTTTTCTGGAGTGGTTTATCATACCTATTCTTGGTTTCAAGTGCTCATCTTTCTTTCCCGGAGTTCCAAGCTCTAATTATCACGGAGATCCATCTAAATCATTGCAAGGATTCACCTTGTGTTTTCATTTTCTCTTTCTTTTGTTACCGGAGTTCTTCATGGAGGCTCGACATGGTGTTTCATCAAGGAATTAATTCCTTCTCAGAGTTTTCATCGAGATTCATTTCTAGGGAGCTCAAGTATTTCTTCATCTTGCAATCCGGAGTGCAATTTCTTTCTACCGTATCTTTGGAGGTGGTATTATGTCATTCTTGATAATTTGAGTTCATGTTTCATGATTCACATGTTATTAAGAATGAGGTATTTTAAATCCATCAACCTCTTCTTTGGAGTTACTTTGGGTTATTTTTCACCTAAAGTTTTCCCTAAGGATTGTTGCTATCCATGGTCCTTATAAAGGACCCAAGTTTTTCTTCATCCTTTCCGGTGCGATATACTTTCTCGTCATTTTGCTCATATCCATCCAATTCTTTTCTCGTGTGTGGCAGGTTGTCACCTCATAATTTGAGATGTATTCCATAAGACCATATCAACCTTATTCTTTTCGTTGTTGGTGTTCCAACAACTCCGTTCGACTTTTCTCCTGAGGATGCCTTTTCAAGCTCATATGTGGCAGAAGTTGGCATTTTCTTCTCCATTCTCCTATTTCAACTATCTATCTTCTATTCTTTTGTTTCGGAGGTATTGTGATGTTGCTCTTTTCAATCATCATCTCGAATTATGAAGATCATGTTCTTTTCATGCCTACCCCTTTTAACCAGAGTGTTGTGCCCTTTTGCTCAAGTTCTTTTCACCTTATCAAGCCTTGCATCTCTTTTCAACTGGAGTGCTGTCTGAGATTTTTCTTACCCCTTGTTCCATTCATTCAATAGCTTCGGAGGCAGTATGTTGTGATTTCATCAAGTATCTTCTCATCTTACCAAGTTCTTATGCAACTCCTTTTTCTTTTCAATCGGCGTGCTGCCCGAAGTTATTCTTCCTTGTCCCTCTTTTCTAACGGAGTGTTTTCAACTTCGTTCATCTCCGTTGTATTCTTTTCTCGAAATGGCTTAACCTTTTCAAGGTTCGTGGTTTCACTCGTTTGTCAAAGAAGCAACTTAGTTTTACCTCTTCTCTGTCTCTTTCGTTTTCTCTCCGGTGCCATTCTAGATCTCGGGACGAGATCCTCTCGTAGTGGTGGAGTGTTGTGACGCCCCGAGACCGATGTGCCAGGTGTCTTCGAGTTATTCGTTGTTGTTGCCATGTCATTTGCTTGCGTGTTGCATTTCATCATGTCATCATATGCATTGCATCATCATGTTTTCAAAACTTGCATTCGTCCGGGTTTCCCCAGTTTCGTCTGTTGTCCGTTCTGAGCCCAGACACACTTGCACGCGCCCGCGGCACGTCCATAATATTATTTTCTAAGTGGCTGGAAAATGTTCTTGGAATGGGATGAAAGTTGACGTGTGGTCTTGTTATAGTGTAGGTAGACCGCCTGCCAAGTTTCAACACAATCGGAGTTCGTTTGACGCCCCAACGGATAACTATAGCGGCATTATAGTCGGTCAAAACGTCGAACGTTTTCGGTCTCCGGAAAGAGTTGTCGGGCTGCACTCCTCTCCTCTCATCTCAGCCCAACCTCTCTTCACAACCCACCTGCAGCCCACCTAAACCCCCCTCCGTTCTGGTCCGTCAGATCGCGATCGGAGGCTCTGAAACGCTCCAAAAACCCCCCTAAACCCAAACCCTAGCCATCCCTGCCTATATATGGACAACCCCTTCCAAATTTGGCAGCCTAACCCTTCCCCTACCTCCCTGCCGCCTCCCTCCTCAAATTCTGTGCCACCAGCCTCCTTCCCCCTCCAAATCCGGCGCCAGCCACCTCACCAGCGCCACTTGGCAGTGTCCCAGTGGTTGCGCCGCCACCCAGCCACCGGATCGGCCAACCGAGCGCTGCCACTTGTCGTCCCTGCCTCCAGCCTCCTCTCTCCAGACGCAGGCCCGTCGAGCCCGCGGGAAGCCCGCCAGTGCCCATCTGGGCCCGGATTGCTCCGCCGCTGCTCGTACATCGCTACAGCCCTCGTTCCCGAACGTCTCCTGCGTCGGCTCGCTACCATCGCCTCGCCTTGCCTCGTCGGCGACCCCATCTCCGCGCTGCCGAACTCCGGCGACCAGGAGCCGCCGCCGGTGACCCCAGGTCGCCTTCCCTGCTCTCCACTCTCTTCGTTGCTCCCTCTCCGTCTCCCTGCTCTCTCATGGTCTCTCTCTCTCTCTCTATGCCCTTCGTAGGTCGACGCCGCCGGCCATCTCCGCCCGGATCCGGAACCCCCATCGCCGGAGCTGCCCGTTCCTCACCTCCCCTGCAATGCTCCACCGCCCTCCGCGCCGGATCTCGCGCCGCTGCGAGCCCCGCGACCATGGCCGCACCCCTGGTTCGTCTCGCTACGGGTGCACGCACGCGTTGACCTCGGCTGCTCCAGCATGGGCCAGCCTCTGGCCAAGGCCCAGGTGCTCCTCTGCTGCACCGCGCCAAGGCCCATCTCCCTTGGCCCATGGTGAGACGGCCCCCAGCAGCGTCCCTTTTGTTTTTTTTCCAGTTGGCCCAGACTTGCACCAGTTTCAGCCCGTGGATGTTTTTTTCCAGTCTCTATGAATTTAGCTAATTTCCAGGGAATTGCAGTTTTACAGAAAACCCCCTAGTTTTATGCATTTAATAACTTCACAACCGTGCATCGGATCTAAATAAATTATATATGAAACTTGCTTGGAATTTTGTCTAGTATCATAATATGTCATTTTCATCCATGTTTAAAATGTCTAAAATGCTGTTTGGTTAAATTTACTCCTATGCCATGCTAAAATGATTTATTTCATAACTAAATAACCGTAACTCCGAATTTAACAAACTTTATATGTAAATGGGGTACAATTTTGCATGGTTTAACATGGTGGCATCACTTTGCATGTTTAACAACTATAAAATTATGTTTAGGGCAGAACAGTACCAAATCTATAATATGCTCATGAGGAGTTTCCAGAATTGTTGTTTGTTGCTTCCGGCCTCATTTAACCTTGACTAGATAGGTAGTTTTCATTTGCTTCACCTCTTGCCATGCTAACAACATTTAATCTTGTTGGGTACATAAACGAGTGATAACTAAATAAGTCATGTGGTGTTTCGTCAATATGCAACTCGTTGCATAGTGAGCTCCACTTAATTTGTAGAATTGCTTGTGCACTTTGCCATGCCATGCTTCATTAAACCGGACATGCATCATATTTGGTTGTGCATCATGTCATGCTTATGTGGTGGTTGTTTACTATGGTGTTTGCTTCTTTCCGGTGTTGCTTCTTCGGGTTGGTTCCAATAACGTCGCGTTTGTGAGGATCCGTTCGACTACGTCTGGTTGTCTTCTTCATGGACTCGTTATTCTTCCTTGTGGGACTTCAGGCAAGATGACCATACCCTCGAAATCACTTCTATCTTTGCTTGCTAGTTGCTCGCTCTTTTGCTATGCCTATGCTGCGATACCTACCACTTGCTTATCATGCCTCCCATATTGTTAAACCAAGCCTCTAACCCACCTTGTCCTAACAAACCGTTGTTTGGCTATGTTACCGCTTTGCTCAGCCCCTCTTATAGCATTGTTAGTTGCAGGTGAAGATTGAAGTTTGTTCCTTGTTGGAACATGGAGATGTTGTTCTTTGTTGGAACCTGTTTACTTGTTGGGATATCACAATATCTCTTATTTAATTAATGCATCTATATACTTGGTAAAGGGTGGAAGGCTCGGCCTTATGCCTGGTGTTTTGTTCCACTCTTGCCGCCCTAGTTTCCGTCATATCGGTGTTATGTTCCCGGATTTTGCGTTCCTTACGCGGTTGGGTAATAATGGGAACCCCTTGACAGTTTGCCTTGAATAAAACTCTTCCAGAAATGCCCAACATTGGTTTTACCATTTACCACCTACCTTTTTTTTCCCTTGGGTTCCGCGGACTCAAGGGTCATCTTTATTTAAAACCCCCCTCGGGCCAGTGCTCCTCTGAGTGTTGGTCCAAACTAGAGTCCTGTGCAGCGCCCCCTCGGGGAAACTCGAGGTTTGGTTTTAGCTGTATGGAGAGCTCATCCGAGTGTGCCCTGAGAATGAGATATGTGCAGCTCCTATCGGGATTTGTCGGCACATTCGGGCGGTGTTGGTGGTTTAGTTTTACCTTGTCGAAATGTCTTGTAACGTGGATTCCGAGTCTGATCGGGTCTTCCTGCTAGAAGGAATATCCTTCGTTGACCGTGAGAGCTTGTCATGGGCTAAGTTGGGACACCCCTGCAGGGACTTGAACTTTCGAAAGCCGTTCCCGCGGTTATGGGCAGATGGGAATTTGTCAACGTCCGGTTGTAGAAAACCTGAAGTTGACCTTAATTAAAATGCATCAACCGCGTGTGTAACCGTGATGGTCTCTTTCCGGCGGAGTCCGGGAAGTGAACACGGTGTTGGAGTTATGCTTTGCCTTCTCTTCTCGCTCTCATTTGCGTATGTTAGCCACCATATATGCTAGTCGCTCGCTGCAGCTCCACCTCATACCTTTTACCTTACCCATAAGCTTAAATAGTCTTGATCGCGAGGGTGCGAGATTGCTGAGTCCTTGTGGCTCATAGATACTTCCAAAACCAGTTTGCAGGTGCCGATGATACTGAGCAGGTGACGCAACCAAGCTCAGGAGGAGCTCGATGAAGATCTTGTCCTTTGTGTTGTTTCCTTCTAGTTGATCAGTAGTGGAGCCCAGTTGGGGTCGATCGGGGACCTTGTCGCATTTGGGGTTCTTCTTTTACTCTGGTTCCGCAGTCGGACCTTGATTGTATTTGGATGATGTAATGCTTTATTAATGTAATTGTGTGAAGTGGCGATTGTAAGCTAACTATGTATCTTTTCCCCTATTGTATTACATGGGTTGTGTGAAGATTACCTCACTTGCGACATTGCTTTCAATGCGGTTATGCCTCTAGTCGTGCTTCGACACGTGGGAGATATAGCCGCATCGAGGGCGTTACACCTTTATTTCCTCCAGTCCGGCAGTCGCCGCGTCTGTCCATTGAAAGTTATCAGTGCGCTATAAGAGGCGATAGAGTGGTAGTGCCTTTTCTCCTAATCTGGAGATAAAGCGGCTTAGCACTGCTACGCATCCAGCTAGCTTTTGGACCTGTTTGAGGTCTGTTGGTGTAGCAAACTATGACAAAGCTCGGATTTTAGCTGGATTTTCTTCGATTCCTCTATTGGAAACGATGAAGCCTAGCAGTTTTCCAGCGGGGACGCCAAAGACACACTTTTCCGGCTTGAGCTTAATGTCATACGCCCGGAGGTTGTCGAATGTAAGACGTAAGTCGTCTATTAGTGTTTCGACGTGCCTAGTTTTGATGACGACGTCATCGACGTAAGCTTCTACCGTTTTGCCGATCTGTTTCTCCAGGCATGTTTGAATCATGCGTTGGTATGTGGCGCCGGCGTTCTTGAGCCCAAAGGGCATGGTGTTGAAGCAGAATGGCCCATATGGGGTGATAAATGCTGTTGCGGCTTGATCGGACTCCTTCATTTTGATTTGATGGTATCCGGAATATGCATCGAGGAAACACAGTGTGCCGTATCCTGCGGTGGCGTCTATGATTTGATCAATGCAGGGGAGGGGGAAGGGATTCTTAGGGCAAGCCTTGTTGAGGTCTTTGAAATCGACACACAGGCGCCAGGATTTGTCCTTCTTTGGTACCATCACCAGGTTTGCCAGCCAGTCCGGATATTTGATTTCTCTAATGAATCTGGCCTCGATGAGTTTGGCCAGCTCCTCCCCCATGGCTTGTCACTTGGGTTCGTAAAAGCGCCATAGTGTTTGCTTAACCGGTTTAAATCCCTTTAATATATTGAGGCTATGTTCAACTAGCTCGCGTGGGTTGCCTGGCATATCTGAAGGGTCCCAGGCGAATATGTCCCAATTTTCGCGCAGGAATTCTCGTAGTGTGGTGTCAACTGTTTGGTTCAGTTGAGCTCCGATAGATGCTATCTTCTTGGGGTCCGTTGGGTGGAACTAGAATTTGACTATTTCTTCTGCTGGTTTGAAGGATGTGGATTTAGGGCGTTTGTCGAGGATCACGTCGTCCCTGTCCACCATGGAGCGTAGTCCGGTTAATTCTTCGGTCACGAGGGCTTCAGATAGCTCCTCCAAGGCCAGGGATGCGGTTTTGTTTTCAGCGTGGAGTGCTATGTCCGGATCACTGACGAGAGTGATTATACCGTTTGGTCTGGGCATTTTGAGCTTCATATACCCATAATGTGGTATGGCCTGAAAGCGTGTAAAAGCATTCCGCCCCAACAAGGCGTGATATCCGTTGCTGAAAGGTGCCACTTGGAAAGTTATTTCTTCGGACCGATAGTTCTCTGGCATGCCGAATACTACGTCAAGTGTGATTTTGCCTGCGCACCGCGCCTCCCGACTAGGAATAATTCCTCAGAAGGTTGTGTTACTTTGCTTGATGCGGCTCCTGTATATTTCCATTTTATGGAGTGTGTCCTCATAAATGAGGTTTAGTCCACTGCAGCCGTCCATGAGGACCTTGGTAAGTCGAAACCCGTCCATGATGGGACAGAGGACTAACGCGGCTGGCGCTCGTACTATTCTGTACTTTGGTTCTTCACCGGCGTTGAATGTTATAGTTGTGTCATTCCAGGGGTTTATTGCAGCAATTTGGCAGACTTCGGCGAGCTCGCAAAGCGCCCTTCTGCGCTTGTTGTTTGAAGCGAATGTCTCAAAGACCATCAATACTCTTGAGTTATCGTCCTCTGGGGATGCCGTTCTGGGTCGTCCTTGATTAGGATGTCCTCACCACTCTTGGCTACCTATCATAGTATCCAACATGCTCTAAGGCTGTGGGTAGCCACGGTATCTGGTGTTGTATGTATTTTGCATGTGCCATCGAGCCACCCCACCAGAACGGTGCCGTACAACATAGCGGTTTTGTGTTTCTTGACTGTTGGACTGGGCATGCCACGAGGGTGCGCCCTTTTCGCCTGTAGGGGGAGTTGAGTTGGGACTGACAGTTCCCAGCAAACTGCCTGAGTTTTCCAGGCTCTCTCCATCGCGCTATACTTTTGTATGATGGTTGCTAAGTTAGTGAATTTCAGTATGCGGCAGCGATTGATGGCGCTGAGGATTACTTCGTCCGCGCAATTGTTGCAGAACGCTGATATGGCGTCCTCGTCACGGCAATCTTTTACCTTGTCCTTGACAAGGAGGAATCTGGCCCAGAAGTGGTGGACCGTTTCCTGAGACTGCTGTTTTATGCTCATGAGAGCGTCTATGTCCGGGTGGGTGGGTGGAATTACATCTGAACCCCGACCGGACCGATTATCCGTAGTCTGACGACCTTCCGGGCTTAACAGTCCGGGTTCTGGAATATCTTCTGATTGTTTAGGACAGCCGTCCGATGCTATGTTCGGAGGGCCGGTCACATCCTTTCGTGGGTGAGTATCTGGCTCTTCCTGATCGGCGATCCGAACATAGTCTGTCTTCCATATAGAAGAAGACTTGTCGTCCTGCTCCACGACTACCGCAATCTGGTGGGTGACCGGTAGGGTCTCGATTTCTCATTGATCGGTTTTAGGCCCGATCCGATCGTAGTCTGTGGCTATTCCCAAAGCGGCGATGTGAACTAGGAGTTCGTTCAAAGACGAAAACTTTGTCGGATCCATCTGCTTGGAGTGCTCAGAGTTGATGCGAAGGGGTTTTTTGATGGCTCGAGAGGTCATCGTCAGCTCAACGGCCAAACGGGCAATCATAGTAAAGCCGCCCAGCCAGAGGGTTTGGCCCGGGGCTAGAGCTCCCCTGGAGGTGATGTTGTCTTTAAGGACAAGGCGAGCCATCGAGCCTTTCATCGACGGCACAGGAACTCTCAATGAAAGGACCAATGTCGGTGTCAAAACCGGCGGATCTCGAGTAGGGGGTCCCGAACTGTGCGTCTAGGATCGATGGTAACAAGAGATGGGGGACATGATGTTTTACCCAGGTTCGGGCCCTCTCTATGGAGGTAACACCCTACTTCCTGCTTGATTGATCTTGATGAATATGAGTATTACAAGAGTTGATCTACCACGAGATCGTAATGGCTAAACCCTAGAAGCCTAGCATGTATGACTATGGTAATGAATATCCTTTCTAGACTAACCCCTCCGGTTATATAGACATCGGGGGGAATCTAGGGTTACATAGATCCGGTTACATTAGAAGGAATCTTCATAGTGGGTCGCCAAGCTTGCCCTCCACGCCAAGTAGAGTCCAACCGGGCACGGGTACAGTCTTCGGCCTTCATGTCTTCATGGCCCATCAGTCCGGCCCAATGGATAACAGGCCGGACGCCCGAGGACCCCTTAGTCCAGGACTCCCTCAAGGGGCCAATGCTCAAAGGATATCATGTTTGAGTGAATGTATTATGGTTATCCAGACTTTATTTTATGAACCAAGGCTTGTAATATAGTTATGCCTTTATGTGAAATTATTTTCCTCCTGTGCGGCCGTTTTTAATTCTGAAAGTTGGCCAGTCATTGGCTTCAGTGCCCACATAGATGCTACGGGGGTGTTCGGGATAGTGCACGATCACACTTGACCCAACGTCTTGGTCCGTAGAGGAGGTGTCTATGCAGCGAACCAGGCAATCAGACTATGTGGCTTTATTACTTTCACTTAGCCATAGGAGTTTGACGGTGGGGCTAAGTACCAGCCCCTGGTGCATATGCGGCTATCCAAACTAGGATGCTTTAGGCGCACGACTGGGTGAAGGCCAGTCCTTCGTATAATACAGATTAAATCACAAAAGATTTGTAGCAAGTAGCTGAATCACCGACCAGCTCTCTCCATATCATGACAGTCAGTTTTTCGCTTTCTCTACTGAGGTGTTTGACCGGAAGAACCAGAGACACAATCGCAGTAGTTCTCCATTTACTACCTTAGCCGAACGAGCGGAACGTAAGGTGGTAATCAGAGGAGCCGGGCAATCCAACTATGACCAAAGACATGATTCGGAGCTGATGCATATAATGCAATATTCGGGATGCCGAAGTTTACTCTAGAAGTGTTCGGACTTTTGAAAATATATGTGGCCGAATAGAGCCCTGGTATTTAAGCTGTACCAAAGTATATATGGCAATCTGAAGCAAAGAGGAAATACGGATTATGAAGCAAACCAACACCGAACAGGGGTTGGCAGAAAAAACTATTTCCATTATAATATGTTTGATACATCAAAACGTGTTATTACAGATAATGCCGTAAACATCCAGGCTATTTTACATGCCGAGAATTTATAAATGAGGGGAAGCTGTATACAGGGCCTAAAAAGAAAAGGTATTCTTAAAGATCCCCTTGACACCCTGCCGCACGTCTGCGCAGCTGTCTCCTTGGTGCAAGATCCTTTGAGAGGAGAAATCGACGACCATTTATATAAAAGGGGCTTGATGAAAGAGCCCTTGTACGTCCGTAAGGTGATTAGGTTTTAACGAACCTGTAATATATGGAAAAAAGGAAGGAAAAAGGGTTGAGGTCCAAATAGGGTTGAGCCGCACTATAGACGTTGTCCGCAGTGTGCCTCCATCGTTTCCCAAGGTATTTTAAGTGCATAGTTATGCACGCGCGGTACATATGTCGCGGTTAGATGGGGCAATCGACGGAGGCGGAACTGCTAGTCCAGCTCTGGATCCACCAAGCTGTCATTCTGCAGATTAGGCCGGACTCGTTTAATAGTGTCTGGGGGCTTGATGGCCGATGAAGTGTTCAGCTTGATGAGGCCGCTCTGTACCTCGGCTGCAAGGGCCACGGTATGCTCCTCAGTATGGAGGGAGCGCTCCATGTTTCCATTGACTATGATAACGCCGCGCGGTCCAGGCATCTTGAGCTTTAAGTAAGCATAGTGCAGGACTGCATTGAAGCGGGCGAAGGCAGTGCGTCCGAGAAGTGCGTGATAACCACTTCGAAAAGGGGACAATGTTGAAGATCAAGTCTTCGCTTCGGAAGTTCTCTGGTGAACCGAAGACTACTTCCACTGTTAATGAACCCGTGCAACGGGCCTCTACGCCGGGTATCACCCCCTTAAAGGTGGTGTTACTAGGCTTAATTCTTGACGGATCAATACCCATTTTACGGACAGTGTCTTGATAGATCAGGTTAAGACTGCTGCCGCCGTCCATAAGGACTCGGGTGAGATGGTATCCATCAATGATTGGATCGAGGACCTGTGTTGCCGAACCTCCATGGCGGATACTGGTCGAGTGATCCCTCCGATCGAAGGTGATCGGACAAGCCAACCATGGGTTAAATTTTGGGGCGACAGGCTCTACGGCGTAGACGTCCCTTAGTGCGCGTTTGTGCTCCCTATTGGGGATATGCGTGACATATATAATATTCGCTGTTTTCACCTTAGGGGGAAATTTCTTCTGTCCCCCTGTGTTCAGTGGGCGAGGCTCATCATTGTCCTCGCTTGGAGGCCCTTTTCCCTTGTGTTCGGTATTTAACTTACCGGCCTGTTTAAAGACCCAACAATTTATGTTAGAATGATTTGCAGGCTTGTCTAGGGTACCATGAATCTAGCAAGGTCGGTCGAGTATTTTGTCCAAATTAGATGGACCGTCCCTACTTCCTTTGAATAGTTTCTGCCGCTGACCGGGTTTAGAGCCGATGAATCTAGAGTTGACTATCGTATCCTCCGTTTCTTCATTGTTGTTCTGACGCTTATGTTTTTTACGTCGTGGCCGTCCGTTGCCATCCCTGGCTTCGGAGGTGCCAGGTTCGCTGGTGTTGTTGCTTCTACGAGCTAACCAGCTATCTTCTCCCGTGCAGAAGCGGGTCATGAGTGCGGTAAGGGCTGCCATAGACTTCGGCTTTTCTTGACCGAGGTGTCTAACGAGCCATTCGTCGCGGACGCTATGTTTAAAGGCTGTTAGGGCTTCAGCATCCGGACAGCCGACGATTTGGTTCTTTTTAATTAAGAACCAAGTCCAGAGTTTGTGGGCTGACTCTTCGGGTTGCCGGATTATGTGACTAAGGTCATCGGCGTCCGGTGGCCAGACATAAGTACCTTGGAAGTTGTCTCGAAAGGCGTCCTCCAAATCTACCCAGCTACCAATAGAGTTCTCTGGGAGGCTATTTAACCAGTGTCGTGTTGGTCCTTTTAGCTTTAGGGGGAGGTATTTGATGGCGTGTAGATCATCACCGTGAGCCATGTGAATGTGGAGAAGAAAGTCTTCAAGCCATACAGCGGGATCCATCGTTCCATCATATGCTTCATACTTTACGGGTTTAAACCCTTTTGGAAACTAGTGTTGCATTACCTCATCGCTGAAGCACAAGGGGTGTGCGGTGCCTGTGTATCGGGTAACGTCACGCGGAGTTCGGATGACATCCGTGTTCGGTTTTCAGCCCGGTGTGGTTATGCTTATCGCGCCAGGCTTGGTGGCCGCCATCTCATGTTGGAGCACGCCCCATTGATCCATAGATTGATCTAGCCTGACCGACTCTATTGTCTAGGTCCTAGCGTAAGTCGTATGTGTAGCCCGAAGCTGCTACCTCTTTGCCTCGACGGCGAGGTGGGGCGGGCTGGTGTTCGGCATAAGCAGTTGCTTTGTCTCGTCCACATGGTGCTCAGTCTGGTTCGTCAGCGTGATTATATCTTGACGGTATTGGCTCAAGGGCCTCATCATTGAAATGTGGCAGTAGCCGATGCTTTGGATAACTCTTTGTTGGGCGCTCGAGGCAGTACTCCTCGGTGGCTAGGACCTGTGTCCATCTGTCATTGAGCGTATCCTGTTCGGCTTGAAGTTGTTGTTGTTTCTTTTTTAGGCTCCTCGCAGTGGCGATTAGATATCACTTGAAGCGCTCTTGCTGGTGGGGTTCCTCTGGCATGATGAAGTCTACGTTGCCGAGGCTAAAATCCTCCTCGGACACCGGTAGATAGTTACTATCCTCCGAGTCCTCATTCCCGACAGGTTCATCGGGGTTGACTTGTCCCTCCTCTCATTCATCTTGCTCGGACACAGGCTCGACGGGGTCTTCGGGATCTTTGGCATCATCTAGAGTGTTGTTGTCCCCGGTGCTAGTGTTGCTTTCATTGTCGCGACGCGATTTTGAGCGGTGCCGCTGACGCCGATGTTTTGATGGTGCCTCGGCAGGCTTGTCCTCAATCGGGTCCTGCTTTCCGTCGTCGTCGTCCTTTTTAGGTGTATCTACCATATACACATCGTAAGTGGAGGTGGCTGTCCAGCACCCGGTAAATGGCGGGTTTTGGCCTGGTTTGTCTCCGGCATCGTCGTCCATATCGTCGATGTCTTCGAAGGCATAATCTAGCATGTCGGTTAAATCCTCGACAGTGGCTATTAAGTGGGTGGTGGGTGGGACGCAAAATTCCCTGCTCTTAGCCCCTATTCCGGGTTGGGCATGATTCGGAGGTGATACCTCCATAATGGCGAGATATCTCATTAAGTCTAGGGCCTTATTCAGGAGTGAAGGCTGGACGGGGAACTGAGGACCTGCGGAGCTTGGTATGGTAAATGCCACCTGGCCGTGCTCAATGGACGCAGACCTCGGAAGTTCGGAGTTAGCCTCCAGAGGTGAGTTCGGCTCCTCGATGATAGGGAGAGTCCTGCTTGATTCCAGGCTTCCCAATAATATAGCGGCCTCTGGGTCTCCGGCAGGGATATCCATAGTAGGATAGAGTCCGCTGGGTTTCAAACTCCCATCTTCGGATGAGGTGGTCTGCTCTGCATCTAAGGAAAGGGTAGGGGTGATTGTTGACTCTTGATCAGAGCGAGACGGTCAATCCGACAGGTTTCCTTCTTATAGATGAGGAGCGGTCGGGGCCGAGATCCCTTCAAAGATCAAGTCTCCTCGGATAACAGCGATGTAATTCAGATTTCCGAACATGATCCGATGACCAGGGGCGTAGCTATTGATCTATTCAAGGCGGTCAATTGAATTGGCCCGCAGAGCGAAGCCGCCAAACACGAAAAGTTGACCAGGGAGAAAAGTTTCCCCGGAAACAACATCATTGTTGATGATCGAACGAGTCATCGAACCTTCTGCCGACGACACAGTGGAACTTTCAATGAAAGCACCAATGTCGGTGTCAAAACCGGCCGATCTCGGGTAGGGGGTCCCAAACTATGCGTCTGAGGGTCGAAGGTAACAAGGTACACAAGGAACACGATGTTTTACCCAGGTTCGGGCCCTCTTGATGGAGGTAAAACCCTACGTCCTGCTCGATTGTATTTGATGAGTGTAGGGGTTACAAGAGTCGATCTACCTCGAGATCGTAACAACTAGACCCTAGATGTCTAGCCTATATGAATTCTAATAGCCTCAATGGACTAAACCCACCGGCTTATATATACACCAGAGGGGCCTAGGGTTGTATAGAGTCGGTTTGCAGAAGAAGGAAATTACATATCCGGACGCCAATCTTGCCATCCACGCATAGGAGAGTCCTATTCGAATACGGGGGAAGGTCTTCTACCTTGTATCTTCACGATAAATCAGTCCGTCCAATATCACACAGCCCAGACACCCGAGGACCTCCTAATCCAGGACTCCCTCAGCAGGTGTTACCAAAGTTATGCATTGTGTATTTAAAGTTTTAAACATCCCCAATATGCGTACATATATTTGGCCACTTCCAGGTGGTTCTTGACTTCTGGCCCCTCTCATCGATCTTCGATGACGTGCCCAACCATGGGCCGTGCGGTCAAAGTTGTGCATTGCAATTTTGAACATCATAGACCACCCTTTTCCCTCATACATATTTGGGCCACATGCTGGTGTGGCTATCTTCTCACCCTCTCTAACATTTTTTTGCTGCAAAGACTCTGATGACGGTCAACGGACACGGGTATAATATCTTAACCATGTGCGATACAAGTGCGCTGTGAATCACCATGCCTACACAAGCGCGAGCAAAGGTGGAGGTACTGGCTCAACCGTGTGCGATGCAAGTGCGCTGTAAAATCACCACGACCACGCAAGCGCGCGCAAAGGGTGGAGGTACTAGCATAACTGTGTGCGATGCAAATGCACTGTAAAATCACCACCTGTGCAAGCTGAAGGCGGGTAAGTTTATTTGGAAATTAGGACGAACCATGTGTGATAGACCAGCTAGCTAGAAATATAAAAACAAACTGCCCGCCTTGAGCGTTGCAAAAATCGGCGGTTCCGCCACTTTTCCTTATTATCATACACACATATTGTTATTGGACCGTGTGCGATCTTGGGCACTCCCGTCCCGCATCAATTCCTTTACCCAAATTTTAGTAGCCGCCATACTTCAACCATCGCCCACACTCCTCCAGCACCGACCTTATAGTAAAATTGTAGTAGCCGAGGCATTTGAACCGTCGCCCTCCCTCGTCCACCACCATCTCCACCCACCATTACTAAATTTTCAATAGCCGCGGATATCCTCAAACACCCCCCTCCATAGTCCCCCACCCGCCCCCCTCGAACCCTAGCTCGCCACCGCCGCCGGCGCCACCGCCAACCCCTGCCGGTCTACCTGTTCCTCCTAGCTTAGAAAATAAAGTTCATGTTACCCAGCGATTCCCATACTGTCACCCACTCCCCTGAGTTTTTAGATGAGGCCTGCAGTG